>NC_133347.1:13481870-13815203 GCF_030506205.2 Paramisgurnus dabryanus
TTCTTACCTTAAGTGAAATATTATTTAACTTTTACCTTATTTGTTGAACCATGATATTAATAAAAACTATAGTAAGAGCTGAACTGTTGCTTTATTTATCCAATTTGAAAAAAGTGCTAATTTGGAATAACACTATGGAAAAAGTGGGCCGGTCTTGGGCCTGAAACTCCCAGGCTGAAAAGTGGCCCCACTCCGGCCCTGCTTTTTAGCCACTTTAAAGACGGTCAAACTGACGACTAGGCATTACGGTAAACGCACAAAAGAATGATTTCAAAATAAAAGTTTCTCCCTGTTTCTGTTGCATTCTGTGTGTGTGTGCGCCCGTGTGTGTGTGTGTGTGTGTGTGTGTGTGTGTGTGTGTGTGTGTGTGTGTGTGTGTGTGTAATGGAGGATGGAGGTGTAGGCATTTTGATAACAGGACTGAAAGTATCAGGACTAAATTTTTAGTATAGATTTAGCAAATACATGAAATTTAGCTGCATTAAATATGTGCTAATCGCTTAAAGACACTTAGCAAATTCTAGTGATTTACCAAAATGTTTTATTTTAAAATAATCTGATAAAATCAAAGAAATAATATAGGTTACAGGACTGTACATTAAAATTGATATTCACAGTCATAGCATCAATATCATAAAATATACAGAAAAGAAAATGAGAAAAGTGACTTTTGATCTTCACATGACCTTCAGAAAATCCAGATGATTTCACTTCCTCTTGAAAATGTGACTTGCAGGATATTCCTAAATTTTCGTGTTGGGTAACAGAACTGAGTGAAATGCTGGGGATATAACTAAAATGTGCATTTATCTCAAATAATATAACTTTTCAATGGTAAAAAAAATATTTAAAGCAAAGAAGGGATATGAATGAACCCACACAAAAATGAACAAAAATTACAGATATCTAATGAATTGTTTGCTTTATATTTAAAGGTAAAGTATAAGGATAGAAAAAATGCTATTTTCAGTGTTCTGTGTAATTTTTATTAATGTTTTAAAATATTTGTTTAAATTTGGTGTAAGATTAACAGGCAGTACACTTTGCTTAATAATAAAATGTATTTTAGAGTTAGTTTTCTTGCATTTTTATACATATAATGACCTGGGGACAGAAATGGCACCCATTCGGTGGAATGACCCTATCTGGTTAGTCTATCCAGGGTGGAATTGGGGATATTACCACTATTGGGCCAAATGATATTGATTCTAGATCAACTTCATTAAACCGACTCCTTTATCCTCCATGCAAAGCCTTTGCCTGTTCCAGTTAAAATTTTCCAACAGTCATTCAGAACTTCATTAACTGGATGATTGTCTTTTTGTTCCTGTAGATTTATACGCCATTGATAATTTCTGTCTTCTTATATTTAATAGCATTTCTGATGCTTTTATTTCTTAATGCTATAGTTTGCATGACATTTAATTTGTTTAATACCTTGATGATGCTGACTGATATACAATGCTTCTATAATCTATAGGGTAGGTCGCATCAGACCATCATAAATGCTTTTTAATTTCCAGCTGAATTTAATATGATTGCAGGTTACGACAGTACAGTTTACATATACCCTAAACATTGCAATCTGATTAAAATTTTTGTTTACATGTAGATTCTATATAATCCAAACCAAACGTCTGCGCAAGTACACAGCCAGTGTTGCCAGATTCACATATTAGATTAAGACCAGCCCAATGGCCATTTAAAACTAGCCCAAAAAAAGGCTCTAAATTGGTTCAGTAAGAATTTACTACAAAGAACTCAGTGTGTCTCAGTTGAAAATTGTATTTCAACAAAGCAAAAAAAATTACAAAAGGTGTCCCACAAGGTGTCAATTGCTCGCGGCAGAAGTTGAAAATTTCTCAACTTTTCAAGCGGCAATGCATGCATCAGCCAATCAGATCGCCTCATGCAAATATCCTCGGCAGGCCCAGATTGACACAGTGTAGTGCCCCAGGGTGACCACATTTGAAGTGCCCCCCAAATATATATATATATTATATATATATATATATATATATATATATATATATATATATATATATATATATAAAATATATATGTATATATATATATATGTATATATATATATGTATATATATATATATATATATATATATATATATATATATATATATATATATATATATATATATATGTATATATATATATATATATATATGGGCACTTCAAATGTGGTCACCCTGGGGCACCACACTGTGTCAATCTGGGCCTGCCTAGATTATTTGCATATATATTAAAACTCTAGTCATTCAGGGCTCCAGACTAAATTTGTTTTGTACTGAAGCCCCTGACTGAAATTTTTAGGAGCACCAGCAGAAAATGTAGGCTTAACTCTATGCAGTTGCTGTTATTATGCACAATTGATAAAATTTGGTGCCCCCCATATTGCTTGGTGCCCCAGGGCACACACCCAATCCCATCTATGGATAATCCGGCCCTGAACCTAGGCAGAGCCAGCCAATTACGTTTATGAAAGATCGGAGCATGTGTTGCAGCCACTGTGATTGGCTATTGGCCATGCTTCAGGCAAGCCTTCCGCCAAGCGTTAATGCTTTTGTAAATGTACTGTAAAGCTTGATCACTTTTACTCATCCGTCAACATGCTTTCTCATTCCCGTTTGATTGATGGCCATCAGCAGTTCAGCTAAAGACAACAAATCCCATAATTCTGTGCTGCTTCAGAGCGTCATTAATCTACATCATTGTTATTGTTTTGATAGTGATTCTACATATTGCACCATTAAGTTAAACAATTTCAACTTGTTTTTCAATAAGTTATGTCAATTTATCACAAGTCAAAATTTAAAAAAGGAGGTTGAATTGACTTGTATAATTAAGCTTTTTAAGCTTCATGTTGCAGTTGTTGTTTTACATTGTGCCTGTATTCCACCATGAAGCTGACATTTCTTGGGCTCCAAAAGATGGATCAGGGACACTGACACCCCCATAGAAATTTTACGTTCTCAGAACATTCTCAGATTGACTGAGCTGGTGTTAAGGACGTTGCCTAGTAACGTTCTTTGAACGTTTTGAGATGGACGTGATGTGGAGCTCTTTAAAGAGATGGAGGACGTTATTTGGCAGACATTCACAGTACATTCAGAATGTTCCGGGAATGTTAGGGGAATAATATTTTATGTAGACTTTATGTTCCCAGAACAACCCCGTTGGTGTTCAATATATTGCCTAGTCACGTTCCGAGAAGGCAGAGGCGGCGCCAGGGAGGAGCTAGCTGGTGCTGTAGCTCCCCCTATAATATCCATAGCACCCGCCCAGCACCCCCAAGAAATGTCTGTAATATTTTATATGTTTATATTTTAATGTCATGTTTGAATAGTCTTTTTCATGTTGTTAAAAAAGGAATTAAATAATCATTTAAAAATATAAATTTTAGTGTAAAATAACAAGGCCCAAACAGGTGATTTTCTTTGGCCAATGGACGCAGCGCCTGGTGAACCTTTCACCTTAACCAGGGGCGTCAGTTTGTGTTGAAAAGTGGTGGGGACAAAAAATCAGATGAAAAAACATTACAGCAGGACGGGAAAAATATTGAATAACAACACATCAAAAATGGGCATAGTGTAGGCTGGTCAACAACAGAAAAATACTCAGCATAAAATCCTCAACAATGTCGACTGCACATGTAACAGTCCCTGCAACACCAGCTCAACCAAACAGTGCCAAAGCACCATACTGTAGATAACAGCAGCACGTTAAGTCCAATGCGACCTCCATAATGAAACGCCCCCAAAATTCCAAGCACCTTCTCTTAAGTGTTGAGCATCCCCATAGCACCTGCATCAGAAAATCTCTGGAGCCGCCACTGCGAGAAGGTCATGATGTGGAGTTCTTTAAAAGATTTGAGGACGTTATTTGGCAGACCTTTCAAACAACATTTAGGACATTCTGGAAATGTTAAAGGCGCTCTGTTTTGTTTCGTGATGCTACCCAGGTAAAAAAGTAGTATACTTTAGTGTATTAGAAATATGATTGAAGTACATGAAGTATAAAACAAGTATGCTTCTACTTGTTGTACTTAATTTAAAGAGTATTTAATATGTACTTTTTAAAAGTATACTTCCAAAAAGATATAATTAAGTTCAACTTAACAGTCCAAAAAATAAGTATACTAATTTACCAGTAATTCAATTATCTTTTAAATGTACTTTTTGAAAGTATACTTCAAAAAATATGTAATTAAGTTCAACTTAAGAGTCCAAAAAATAAGTATACTAATTTACCAGTAATTCAATTATCTTTTAAATGTACTTTTTGAAAGTATACTTCAAAAAATATGTAATTAAGTTCAACTTAAGAGTCCAAAAAATAAGTATAATGAATTTACCAGTAATTCAATTATCTTTTAAATGTACTTTTTGAAAGTATACTTAAAAAAAAGATGTAATTAAGTTCAACTTAAGAGTCCAAAAAATAAGTATACTAATTTACCAGTAATTAAAATATTTTTTAAATGTACTTTTTGAAAGTGTACTTTGTTGTCAATGTATTTTAAATTGTATAGAAGTTTATTTTTTTTAAGTGTATTAAATTTGACATACTTAGAGTGACAATTCAATATACTTATGGGAAGTATATTTTTTGGAAATTAATTGTTAATTTACTTTTTTAGCATACTAGGATCTCACTTCATTAGAAGTGTGACTTCTGTACACTTTATACAGTACACTATAAAATAAGTGTATTTTTAGTTGCATATCAGAGTACTTTCATAAAATACGTTAGAATAATAAAATGTAGGCTATACACTGCATGAAAAGAGCTGTATCCAGACAAATACGGATGGGAAATCCCTGCTAAACTTTAGGTTTGCCAGATAAATGAGGCAGAGTGCTTGGAAACGTAATACTCAGAAGTAAACTCGTGAAACATCCAGAAACCTTGTGTATATGGATGTATACTGGTGGAAGTTTCTAGGAATCCTCACAGCTGGTTGTAAGGAGTGCTGGTTGTGAGGTGTGAAGGGTTAATGACAGAGTTGCTGTCTCTGTTTTCAAAGCTGGGTGGGGGGTTCAAGGCAGCACATAACATAAAAACATTATATATCTACAAGTGTGTTTACTAAATACATGTATTATTATGCTAATGTAATTTAATTAATAAAGGTTTTTTTTATTTAAGAAAATCTGAGCATCACTCAAAATAACTGTCAACATGTTTGTCAACTAAACATGTTTTGTAAACGTTATACATTTTATAAAAATATTTAATATTTTTATTATTGATAAAGTATAAAGAACAAATCAGTGTGAAAACGCAGATTATAAAAAGTACATAAAGTGCCAGCAGAGGATCCAAAATAATGAAAAAAAAAAAAAAACATCCAATGCAACTTGGAAATTGTAGTCAAAATACATCTACAGCAGCATGCTAAAGCAGTACCAACGCCAGGGCAAAAGACTCAAATTCCCAGAATGCACCTGCACCCACCCATTCATTCCCACCAATCAGGATCAACGGCATTTTTCAAACCGCTACTGACTCGTTTTCATGCTAAACAGTACGGCTGAGGTAAGTTTGACTTTCATTCCTTTACATCGCGCAGATCTGTTCCATATTTGTTCCTATTTTGTTCTTCACTGTGATTATTTTTGTCTTTATGCGAGAAGTGTTTTAATTTAAAGCACACACAGGAAACATTAAGAGTAAGTTATACACTGTACACAGTAACGTTAGGAACTTGAACATGCGGTTTTTCAGTGAGCAAAGTAACATGCAAAATGCCTGATAAACGAATCAATTCGATGTTTAAAACTTTAAAAATAAAACGGCAAGATTACTTGTGTTGGAGATGTTCAGCTAACTGTAGCAAATGGCTCTTTCTGCTATTTTAAACGATAACCTTAGACGATTTCTGTTGTTTAAAAGCTCATTGCTGTAGGTAAGTTCTGATAGATGCTGCTTATTTTGCAAGCCTGTTTTAATAGCTTTATTCTGTTTAGTAACCAAGCCAGCTTCACTTTAAGTTTAAGATAAACTAACGTTAGATGTTGTTGTAAAGAAGCTTGGAGTCAAAATATATTTTAAAGTTGTATGATTGTCTTCTTTTTTAATATGATGTCTATCCATGTTTGTGTTTACAGAGGTCATGTACCATGTGGTCGACCTTGCTGACGCTGAAGAGGTTTCTGTGTAAAAATGATGTAAGTTAAGTTTAATCTTTTAATTTAATATTGTTTTAATTCATGCCCATGTCATGCTGGCTACCAGTCAAATATCGCATACAATTAAAAATACTATTAATCACCAATAAAACCTTAAAAGGCCCAGCACCTTCGTATCTTAGAGAATTAATATCAGAATACAATCCAACACGTACACTGCGGTCGCAAAATTCTGGTCTCTTAATTTTCCCTAGAATATCAAAAGTGTCTAAGCTCTGAAATGATTTGCCAACTGGTATCTGTGAATCAGACACAGTCAATCACTTTAAATCTAAAGGGACACTTCACCCATTTGTATTAAGCTTTGTATCTTTAGAACCCCAGTCATGTTTTTGAATGGTCATGCATCATTTCCTGAGACAGGAGAAATACAGATTTCAGTGTTGCACTTCCTTCTTTCAATGATGTAAAAAATTATAATTTTGCATCATTGAAAGAAGGAAGTCCAATATCTTTGTTGAGGTGGTGAGACTACAAACACCCCTTTTTTAGTCAAATAGGCACCAAATTCGAAATGTATGTTACATTTCCACTACAAATATGAGACACTTTCAATAAAGATTAATGTTTCTACAGGTGAAATGCTCCATTAAAGGATAATTCTGGTATTTAACACTTTGAGTCTTATTTCTGGTTTGTTTTGGATGAATTACAGTGATGGACACTGTAATTTTGACAATGGGTCGTGTCTTTTTTTGACTCGTTTAGAAGCGTCTCTTCACTGCTTCAGAGTGGAAGTCAAGGGTCATGCACAAACATGTCATTAAAACAACACTTAACCTTCATTTTCAAAACTGTCCCTTACGAATATTAACCATGGTTTTATTGTGGTAAAAGTGTAGTAACCATGTTTTTTTTGGTCAATTGATTACTATGAGCAAAACCATGGTTTTACTACACTAACCATGGTTTAACTATGGTTTTTGAAAACCATGGTTGTCAAAACCATTGTTATTTTGTGGTAGCTATGGTTTTACTACAGTAACCATGGTTTTTTTGGTCTTAACTGTAGTAAAACCATGGTTAATTTTCGTAAGGGGTGCTACTCACCGAGTGGTTCTTGGTGTTCGTTGATGATTAAAAACAAGTAGTGTAGCGAAATACAGTTTCTGTGGTGTTTTATTTGGCATTTTGTAAAATTCCATTGACTTCTCTTGGAAGACTCATTGCTCGCTGATATATCACTCTGCCGCCGGAAATGGAAAAGGGTCTGTTTACATCTGGTTGTAGTTTTTTCGCTCGGTTTCTCTCAAAAGGCTAGCATGAGCAGAGCAACTGTGCCCTCGGAGTAGGGCACAAATTTTTCCCATATTTGATGGCTCAGTGACCAGCCTTAGGTTTGAATTTGAGCTCGATTGTGACTGTCTATACGCTAGACACCAAGTTCCGTTCAGCATCCTTGTTAGGCAAAGTGGTTGTCGCCATCAAGTGGTCAAGAGTGTGCTAACGCTTCAGACTCAAATATAGAGCGGAAGTATATACGTGGTTGTGAGGTGTCTGAAAAAATAGATCCACTATAGCAAATAACACGGATTGAAATCATACATTGCTCTGATATATTTGTTTTTAATCATCAACGAACACCACAAACCACTCTGTGAGTAGCACAGTTTTGAAAATGAACGTTAAGTGTTGTTTTAATGACATGTTTGTGCATGGCCCTTGACTTCCATTCTGAAGCAGTCAAGAGACGCTTCTAAACAAGTTAAAAAGTCAAGACACGACCCATTGTCAAAATTTCAGTGACCATCACTGTAGTTCATCCAAAACAAACCAGAAATGAGACTCAAAGTGTTTAATACCGGAATTATTCTTTAAGACTTTTTTTCTTTAACAAAGCATTCACATAATTTGTCTAGTAAATTATACTTATCTCGCAAAAGTTAGCTTGTACGGAACAAAGCATTCACATAACTCGTCTGGGTAATTTACTAATGCCGCAATAGCTAGCCTGTCTGGAACCGAGCAGATATTAAAACACAACACTGTGTGACACTGCATTACATGTGAATGGCCCCTACGCTAATAGGATTTTGTTTCTCTCTCCCTGTCTCATCCTCAAACCCGAGGACATTGAGACAAACAGACCAGTTCTGGCTGCCGTGGAGGTCAACACACCACTGATCTACTGGCTGCCCTTCAACGTGATGCCCAGCCGATGCCTAAACACCGACGGAACTAGGGCTGCACGATAAGTCGCATGTGTTTGTCAGGCGCATCTCCTCAGTAATGCCGGTTCCTTGATTAGTATTAAATCGCCATCAGCTGTTTTCAGATGTAGCAGCTTTAACTACACAGAGCCGTAGTTCACTGACAATCGGGGCAATTTCGCATTAATTATCGCGGACGTATCGGCTGCGATATGTATGCGATATGGCCCAGCTTGTCAGGGAACTACGGCTCTGTAGTTAAAGCTGCTCCATCTGAAAACAGCTGATGGCGATTTAATACTAATCAAGGAACCGGCATTACTGAGGAGATGCGCCTGACAAACACATGCGATTTATCGTGCAGCCCTAGACGGAACCCGTTAAATCTCCTTATCCGTTTACATCCCATATATATATATATATATATATATATATATATATATATATATATATATATATATATATATATATATATATATATATATATATATATATATATATATATATATATATATATATATATATATATATGTATGTATATATATGTGTATGTATATATATATATATGTATGTATATGTGTATATCTTTTCCTCCTAGGACTTTTTGTTCCTCCCTGAGGTTTTTCTCCTAGGGTTTTTTTTAACCCCGGGGAGTCAAGCAACTTTGGCTTAACTTAGCACCCTCTTGTATACGAGACATTATTAATTTGCTCACTTGTAAAGTTTATTCATAGCCGCTGTATTTTGCTACTTATATTGTCTGTCGATTTTTCTGTTTCCCCTGCTTCTTTTAATGTAAAGCTGCTTTGAAACAACTACAAATTGTGAAAAGCGCTATATAAATAAAATTGAAATTGAAATGTCTCTTTCCTGTTTTACAGATGCAGTGAGGGAGTGATTCCCCAACATCGAGGTGGCAGAGATCCGGGACCTTCTACGGAGGAAGTGCAACAATGCCAGTTAAAAGGCCTCCAGTAGTTCAAATCAGAGCTAGATGTCCATATAGTACAAGTTGTTCGCAATTGTTCTCTTCCCGGCATTTCAAAGAAAGTCAACTGTTTAAGGTTCCCCATTTTGCCAATATCTGTTTTGTGTGTTACTTTTGTGTCATTAATAAAGATCCTTTTTTGAAATGCAGTTTGTAATCTGTTTGTGTGCATTTGAACTGAATTGTTATATTATACACTTGTAGTGTAACAGCAATATTCATGCTTAAGTATAACAAAATGTGGATAAAAGTACAAATTAAATATACTTAAAATATAAAAAATACACTATAATAATATTGCACTGAAAGTACGTGTCTATGATGTTTAGGTTATAATTGAAATTCACTTTAAAAACATTATTATTGTCATAGTGGGACACTTTAAAAGCACTAAAAATAGTTAGGAAGTGCATTTGTAGAGCACTTGAAATATTACAGAGGCATACTAAATTAACATAGTTTATACTAATTATAAGTATGATAGCAGTATGCACAAAATGTACTTAAACACAACTATAATTTGTGCTGCAATGGCTTTTTAAGTGTATTTCCATTAAAATTGCAATACAATGCAATTGTACTGTAAGTGTGCTTAATTACTCATAAATCTTGATTTTCAGGAGTGTATTTTAGTGCACTTGAAGTTTAAAAAAAGTTGTTCCATTTTAGCATACTATTTACACTTGAAGTGTAATCAAATAGGTGTTAAGTTGAAGTTAATACATAATTGAGTACACTTAACTATACTTGGATTTGACGAAAATAGTACAAAATCTAGAAAATATACTTAGTACACTTTTTTAAAGTATATTTTTAATAGAATTTTTTTTCACCTGGGTAGGTTTGGCCACTGTGTTTATATTGAAGTTTAATGGTCTAAAACGCGTGATTTCACTTAGAGCACCTTTAAGGGGATCATATTTTATGTAGAAATTTTACGTTCTGAGAATGACACAAAGTTTAAGATGTTTTATATTTACTCCGAGAGCTTGTTGACCCATTGAAAATCTACGTACGGTATACTGTCCATTAGGGATGTAACGATACTTTGCAGTACGATACTTCGCGATACAAAAAATGCCACGATGAGGGCCGGAAATAATCTAATGAGGGCTGGAGTGGGGCCACTTTTCAGCCCGGGAGTTTCAGGCCCAAGACCGGCCCACTTTTTCCATAGTGTTATTCCAAATTAGCACTTTTTTCAAATTGGATAAATAAAGCAACAGTTCAGCTCTTACTATAGTTTTTATTAATATCATGGTTCAACAAATAAGGTAAAAGTTAAATAATATTTCACTTAAGGTAAGAAGTTAACAAAAATATTCCTCTACACTCTAAAAATATTAGGGTTACTTTTTACCCATAATGGGTAAATATTGGACAGAACACATGCAGAACCATGCTGGGTTAAAAATAACCCAATGTTGGGTTGTTGTTATGCAAACATGGATTATAATAACCCAATAATTGGGTTAAAACAACCCAGCACTGGGTCAATTTTAACCCAGCAGCGTGTTCTGTCCAATATATAAAATATATAAATAACCCAGCCCTTTTTAGAGTGTATTCCATAAGGAAAGGTTGATAAATTATTAGCATTGCTAATGCTATGAGGCCGATGATTAATGCAAATAGAAATATAAAAGTTCTAATTAAAAAAAGAAAACAATTTTGAAAAAAAAAAATATTGAATACAATAATGGGTAAATGGCATAACAAGTGATTTATAAGCTTTTTTAGGCTGGTCATTTTTGACTGGGAAAACAAAAGGTGTTATAGGGTTCTGAACACAACCTGAGGGTTAAATAACTTTAATTCATATTGTTTACTCATGGCCTCCTCATTTTCAGCGGGGGACTGCTCAGATGCTGCTTGCATAATATTTGCAAAGTCTATGAATCGCCATGTATACACAAAAGGGTAATATTTTAACAAAAAAAAAAAATGTTTGGCTTGTAAATAGTTTGACAACGGTATTAGCCGAATAATTACGTTGCTAATGCTAATCATTACTAGGCTTATTTCTCTTTAAGTTACCTGTTGCCACTTTTGTTTGTCCTCTTGAAAATAAATCTGTAGGTTTGGCACATTTGGCAGCATCCTCCTCCAATGGATTTTTTCTTCAACCTGTTTTTTACGCCCTCCTCCTCTCAGACGCGTATTGTTACGGTAGGGCCGGCCCAGCCGAGGTGGGTATAAAAGGAGGTCGGAGCCAGCTGCAAATGGGTGGGTAAGCAGCAAGTGGGTGGAGCTTTACCCGCAAGTGGGCTGTACAAACTTCCAGAGGAATTTGATTGGTTTATTTATATCACCTGTAGCAGCCATTGGTTTATGCTCCACAGTTGGTGGCGCTAATGTTTAAGTTTTGTAGCGATCGATCAGAAAACAAAGAAGAAAACCGCTTTCACAATTCACATGTCAGCGTGTTGTTGAAAAGAAGGGGTAGCTTGCTGTACAGTTTTTAGTTTTGTAAAAAAGCATTATAAGTTCTGAAGAAGACCATTTTATAATGCCGTTTGTACGCTGTTTTTAGTCTTGATGTATTAAAAAAGATAAGGGTAAAGTGTATCCAGATACATTTCTGTAGTTTTTTATTAGCACACAAATTAGAAAATCTGTAAAGTGGATGACAAAATCTTTTCTGCATTCCATTTCTACAATTTGCTCTCCAGATTATGGATTCTGAAGACCATAATAATAAGGTATTGTGGCTGTGTAATGTTTGTACGTTTTAGGTCTGCATTGATTTTCAAATTGTAAATGTCTTAAACGTTTTGTAAATGGATTTGATATTACAATAACGTTACAACTCCTAATTTAATTGTACAATGCATGCAATTATTTTAAAACTTTTCATTTGTAATCCATAATGTAATGTAATGTAATGTAATTGAAACATTTGTTTTAATATCATAATTATTTTATAAAATGTATTACTCATAACAATCAGTGAAATAAATGTGAAACGCATGTTATTGTGTTTTAGGTTCACTTATCAGTGAAAGATATTTTTTGATGTTCCACATGACTCACAGCTTCTGCTGTAATGTATAAAGTTCTTAATTTACAAGTTGTTGTGTGTTTATCACATCAATTAATAATTTATGGTGTGTTTGATTTCATTACTAGGAAAATGCAGGACAAAGGCTGTCAAATAACTGTGGAGTGTTTGTCTTGATGGCAAGTACGTACTGTAAATGAGGAACATCGAGGTGTAATCAATTGCTGTTACCCATTTAACTTTTTTTGTTGTGTCTTTGCATATTATAGTATGCACTGTATGTTATTCTGGGACAGAAGTTTGACTTCACTGAAGTAAGTATTTATTTTTGTAGCTATATGCATTTAAATATAATTGAAAATTGTACTAATTCATTACTTTATGTACACAGCTAAACATGAAGAACATAGGAAAATGGTGGTGTGCCATCTTGCTTGAAAATTAAGTGTGAAAAAATTAGCTGTACTTTTAACGTGGTGTTTTAAGAAACTCTTAAAGAAGTGAAGAAATCTTGTTCAGTCTGTAAACTGTTTTGGGAAGACATGGAACGGAATGATTTAGTGACTCGCTCATAACACTATTTGAGTGAAAAGAACAAACAAAGTGTTTCAGTGATGATAAAAATCAGCAGGTGTAAACACTACTTGCTCTATCAAACTCCTTTAATAGCTGTTCTTAATACTATTAGGGGTTGGCAAGATTTTGAAATGTTTTTGTATTCAAATGTTGTTGTATTCATTGGTGAATAATTTAAAATTGGACCATTAATTCGATTTTTTTTCTATATTTACAAAAGTCTTTACTGTAATTTGTAATCAATGTAATGCACCCTTGCATTTAATTAATTTTGATATTGAACTTGTTCTATTTCTTACTTTATTTGTTTTTGTTGCATGATAATCAAATTGTACAAGACATGGGAGAAAGAGAAAATGAGCTGTTGTACCTGGTATTGTCAGCTTTTTATATTTTGCTGATATTTTTTGTCAAATAAAAAAATAATGGATAATTTTATCACGTTTTAATTCTAATTCTCTTTCAGAAGAAGAAGAAGAAGAATGCTCTGCACTCCCTGAAACCTACGGGAAGAAAAAAACTGAACTTGCATATGAAAGTAAGAACTTTGATATAAAACAAAATACATATACTTTGCTGGGTTTCAAATTATGTAACTATAATATTGGTCAGCTAATTTTAATTTACTTCATTTCAGCAGACCAAACCCCAGTTGTGCCCTCTATTTTTAGCAAGCTATGCATAATCAATTGCAATGATGATTTAAAATGTGCATCATAGAACAATTTTAATCCACTTATATTTTTCTTTAAGGATGAGCTGTTAAAAGATAATGACCCTCCATCATGCTTTATCTTCAAGGTAGTTGAATGTTATATAATGTGCTTTTTAAAAAAATGTAATGGCCTGTGCTAACTTTTCAGTTATCAGGAGCGTTGCTGAAGAACATACTTCTTGAAGTTGCTGCCTACACGACCCTGTCATTGGCTTGCTCAAGGTTCAGGGACATAGTTGGTGATGACAAGTTCAAGAATCAGGCACACTTCTTATGGCTAGAAAGTAAATATTGACATTAAAAAATAAAATGCATAACAAGAACATCATTGATAATGTTATGTGATTTTTTTTTCACCTCAGGTGTTACATGCTGGAAAAAAGACATCTCACTACAAACAGCTCTTCTGGAAGATGTACTCATTCTCCACTTGTTTGGAGTGTGGGTTTGAGTACAAATGCTGCACACCTGGTACTTTTTGTGTAAATTGGTGATGAATAAACTAGTTGTTAGTCTAAAGGAAAACTAAAAATCAAATTTACTTATGTCATCCCTTGGAGTTTAAAAGTTCTGGACACCATTCAATTGACCAACAGAGCTGAGAAATTATTCCTAATGTTTGTAAATGTTCACTGTCAACCATAAACCCTAGTTGTTATTTTGCTTCTTGTGTATCCACCAGGTTATGCTGGGAAGGGAAAGCGAGGTGAGCTCCAGGGCATTTATTCAAAAACCTTCCACCCTGGATTTTGCAGATTTGACTCCATGCAGATCAGTTCTAATGAGCTGATATAGTTTCCTTACAAAGACTAAAAATAATAAAATAAAATAAACACCTTTGCAATCAATTCTGAGTGACTTGTACATGATTTTATTCATTGAAAAAATAATTTAAATGTAATATATGTGTAACATGTTCAGAAGAACATTAGTCTATTATTTAAAAAAATAATGCAATAAAGATGGATGGTAACTTTATATGACATTAGCCACATGTTTTTCATGTATTTACACATTCACTTAACTAAGTTCAGTTGCATCACATTTTAATATGTTCATTTACTTGATATTGTAGAATATGGAGCTTCAGAAATGTGCTTGAATAAGGCCTACAGCCTGATGAATTTAAACCGCCATCACTTTAAGTGTAAAAAAGGTGTAAAAACGTGACCTCATCAATGACAGTGAGTGGTATTGGACACACACAATAATAACAAAGCTGTAAGAAATCAGACCATGATGAGGAACGTGATATTGGATCGTTTATTTTCATTACTGTCGATACTTCCTGCCATTCTCATTCACCGCCGTCCCATTTGCGGCGTAAACTCCTCCTACTTGCACATTTCTGAAATTCCTCCTACTTGCGGCATAAGCTCCTCCCACTTGCGGCGTAAGCTCCTCCCACTTGCAGTCTCCGGGCTGCAGCGATACATACATGGCCCAGCCTACCGGAGAAAAGTTAGTGCTATGGACCGAACCAACTCTATGGGAGGGGAGGGGAAAACTCCCTCACATGGTACAACCCATGCAGAGGCTGCGCGCTGCAGTGTCAATGCGAAACGTGTGAAGTGTCATTTAAGAGAAGATAGACTCACTAACGTGACAAATGTAAAAAAAAAAAAACCTTGACCGGCCCAAAAGTGAAGCGGCCCACCGGGAATTCTCCCGGTTCTCCCGATTACCCACCCCGGGCCAAAAGTGAAAGTAAAACTAAGCAAATAGCCTACCTAATCAACTCTATTATCGCTGGTAAGTCGATTTGGTTTTATTATAAAGTAATAGTAATATAACCGACTCTTCTATGATTATCTGCCTAAGTGTTATTTGTATAGAGTTTTTCCCGTCTGAGAAAATTAAAGTAAAAATGATTCTACTTCTTGTTTCAACTAAACCGAAAGTGACAGAAATTAGCCTACACCATGGTTTGTTCTAACACTTGCAGAGGTGGAGTAATAAAATATTGTACTCAAGTACTCAAGTAAAAGTAAAGTTACTTTAATAATATTTTACTTAAGTAAAAGTAAAGTTACTTGTCTAAAAATCTACTCAGGTAAAAGTAAAAAGTAATTCATTTTAACTTTACTCAGAGTAAAAGTTACTTTTTTTCAGCGGGGAGAGGTGGATGATTCTAGTATAGTTCAAAGACGACAAGGGAATATAAATCTTAAACTAATTGTTTTAATTGTAGGAACATCTTTACAATTAAAGTGCAATAACAAAAAGTTAATAAAATAAAAAGCTTTTTAAAACTAAGAAACATTTATGGAATTGTTGAATGATTTTTTCATGTGAGTTATGCACTTTTGAAGGTGGTCAGCAGCAAGTAAATACAATCCCCAGTAGGGTTGTAATTGATGTATTGCTGGTAACATACATTATTTTATTAAACTATATATAGTTTAAATGAGCATATAATGAGATGAGTGCCGTGGCTTTACACTTTTCACACGTTTATTGTCTTCTAGCTTCCCTGACCTGGGTACCTGATTTCAGACCATTTCTCTCTCTCTCTCTCTCTCTCTCTCTCTCTCTCTCTCTCTCTCTCTCTCTCTCTGCAATGTCTAATGACCTGCGCATTCTTGATGCTAACTTATACCTCGGAAGATAATGCGCATGGTATTAAAAACGCGTCGTGCAAATGAGCGGTAAAAACCCGGTCAGCAATTTCGTACTCAAAGCATGAATCAATAGGTTACTTTCGTAACCCCGGTTCTCTGAAACATCGAGTGGAGAGATCCACCTATGGGAAGGGCATCCGTACCTGACCTCTACAGAAGCATCCAATTGCACCAAGTCTGGCTAGACAGACAGAAGCGCGCAGCCAATGCCAGGTAAGACCACACCCTCTTACCTGCTGGCATATAAGGCCAATGCGCGCTAATCCTCCTCAGTAAGTGTATTTGCTTCTCGTGCATCAAGCGGGGCAAAGCTGGTGGATCTCTCCACTCGATGTTTCAGGGAACCGGGGTTACGAAAGTAACCTATTGTTCTCTTTCATCATCTCGTGTTCGAGATCCACCTATGGGAGAGACATGGACAGCTCCCCGATTGCCCAACACACTCCCAGTGAGGTATGAAAGCCAGTACAAAAAAGGGAACGGTCACCCCAGGGGGCGGTGCCCAACACGTCCTATAATAATGTGCCCCACGCACACACAAGTGGCTGTAGTGCGCATGCAAGGCAGAAAATATGTAAAAAGCACACCCTAGGGAAACCCATAAATGCAAAAAACAAACTAGGGCAGGGATGTGAATGCATGCTTGGTAACATGAACGAGCTCAAAACCCGTAAGCGCTTTGTTCCTACTATAATGACAACAGTAGGAAAAAGGTATGCGGCAGTGAAGGGCTATGATGACCCTACACCCAAAACGGAACGTGCTACTGAGGTTTTAGTAACATCCAACCGATAATAACGCACGAATGTGGAGAGAAGCCCAGCTCGCAGCAGAGCAGATGTCCTGCAGTGACACTCCCCTAAACAAAGCCCAAGAGGTGGCCACGCCTCTCGTAGAATGAGCTCTGATATCCCCAGGTGGTTGCACTCCCTTCAATTCGTATGCCAAGGCAATCGCGTCCACAAGCCAATGTGAAAGGCGTTGCTTAGATACGGGATTCCCTCTGTGAGGGGGCGCCCATGAGATGAAGAGCTGGTCACTCTTCCAGAAAACCCTAGTCCTGTCGATATACGTCTGTAATGCACGAACAGGATATAGAGCATTAAGCCTCTGAACCCCTGCAGAGGAAAAAGGAGGAGGGTGAAAAGCGGACAGCACCTCCGATGTGAACGCAGGGAAGCACTTAGGCATAAATGCCGGGTTAGGTTTAAGAAAAACCTTATCTCCACTCGGAGAGAATTTAGTGCATGAAGGGTGTACAGAAAGTGCATGCAGTTCGCTAACACATTTTGCTTATGTTAGAGCAAAGAGCAGAGCTACCTTAAAAGACAGCAGCTTAAAGGAAATAACACCTAGGGGCTCAAAGGGGTATTGAGACAGGGCGTCCAGCACCATGGAGAGGTCCCATTCAGGGCAGAGCCGGCGCCAGACCATAACTAACAGGGGGGCACTCGGCTTCCAACGGGGGGCACGCAATAGCAACAATAACTTGCAAAAACAAGACATTAAAACAACAAATACATCAAGCACACACTCATACAACTGGTACAGACTGTCAGCTCATTTCCCGTATAAAGTGCAAAAGACCACAAACTATGCGCAAAACTATTGAACTTCGACCGCGGCGTGAGCGCAAGCTGAGCTCCGCTGCGCTCGCGCTTTAACTCGACGTAACAACAAACCGACCTCGCGCGGCGCAAGCCATTGAAATGAATGGGTTTCATAGCGCAGCGCACACCGCGTCCTAGCTTTAAAAAAAAGCCGCTATTCCATAATCACGTCGTAATGCTGTTAACGGTCTATAGCCACACTTCACATTTAAGCTTACGTAATTTAAAACAACGCTAACTTACCTTTGAAATAGCTGAAGACGGCGTGTAAGAACATTAAACTTCCTTAAAACAGTGTCCTGTAGATTTGTAAATTCCACCTCACCTCTAATCTCTGAGTTTGAGCCAGTCTGTGTTTGCATGAAGTCAGATGAAGCAGGCGGTGCTGGTTCGTTCTAAATGTTCTAATATCCATATTTTACACAATCCATAAAATGCCGCGAAAAAACACGTTGCTAGTATCAAGTCACAAATATGCTAAAGACTTAAGACGGGTGAGACGCGGCAATACATCCAATCAGAGAAACTGGTCTATTTTAATTAAAGAAAACATATATCAACTATATTTTCCTCATTTGATTACATTACAAGTCATGAAACATTCAATGTTTAATTTATTTTAATTATTCTTGATATATATTAAATTAATAAAAAACTTTGTAGGGGGGCACAACAACCTGTTCGGGGGGGCACTGCCCGCGAATGCCCCCCCATGACGCCGGCCCTGATTCAGGGACAGACTTCCTGATGACTGGCAAAGAACGACGGGCACCCTTCATAAATCTGCAGATTGAAGGGTGCTGCCCGACAGTAGAGCCATCAAACCCTACGTGACAAGCAGAAATAGCCGCCAAGTAAACCTTAATTGTGGAAAAAGACCTGCCTTTATCCATAAGGTTTTGTAAGAAACGCAAAATCTCAGGGACTGAGCACTGATAAGATATGAGATCGTGCTCATTACACCACCCTTCAAACACTTGCCACTTACAACCATATAAGGACCGTGTAGAGACGGCTCTGGCATTTTGAATAGTAGCAATTACGCGCGGGTGTAATCCCAACGCGTTTAAGTTTGTCCTCTCACGGGCCAAACCCAAAGAGCCACCCTGTCCGGGTGTGGGTGATAAATTTCCCAATTCGCTTGAGACAACAGGTCTGTGCGGAGGGAGAGGGGCCACGGCCGGGCATATAGCAGAGGAATTATTTCTGCCAACCACTGAGCTTTGGGCCATCTGGGTGCCACCAGTAGGAGAGACAAGCCTCTCTCTCTCACTCTGGACAGTGTGGGAATTATAAGGCACAGAGGGGGGAAAGCGTACAGCAACACACCTCCATATCGCACACACCACTTGCGGATGGAGACCCAGTCCCCGTAAAGAGGGTTTCCCTTTGACAGAAGATCCGCGCCCCTGTTCAGAATGCCCGGAACATGAGTCGCGCGTAACGACAGAAAAACGCCCTTGCTCCACACTAACAGCTTGTGAGCTAGATTGTGGAGTTTAGATGAGCGCATACCACCCTGGCGATTGATGTATGCCACAGCTGTAGTATTGTCGCAGCGAACAAGCACGTGATGCCCCTGCAGACGCGGCAGAAAATGATTCAGAGCTTTCCATATGGTAAGGAGCTCCAAATAATTTATGTGCGCTGAACAGAGACCGCTCGGCCACAGCCCGTTCACCGTTCTGCACTCCTGGGTTGCACCCCACCCCATTAGGGATGCATCTGTCGTCACGACTTTCCGCAGCATAACTGTCCCCAAGGATGTCCCCTGTGTGTAAAAGTCTGCATTCCACCAGCAGCGCAGAGCTGCCGAACAGGTGCGCGTCACTGTGACACCGCGACAGAGATTGCGTAACGGGCTGAAATGTAGTGACAAAACCCATTTCATGAATGGTCTCATTCTCAGGAGACCCAGGGGAAAAATAGCTGAGGCCATAAGACCCTGTAATCTGAGGCATGAACGATACTCCACTCTCTCCCCCTCTCTGAACTGTGACACACAATTCATTAAAGCGCGGACACGCTCCTGAGAAAGATGCGCTGCATGGAGACCAAGTTCAGTTCCAGCCCCAGAAAAATCACACTCTGACTGGGTGTGAAATTGCTTTTGTTCACATTCACTCTGAAACCCAGGGACGTGATATAAGAGAGCACACGGTGGGTTTCCCGCAGCACTTTCTCTTTCGACTCTGCTATGATGAGCCAACGTCTATGTATGTCAAAATCCGTAGACCTGACATTCTTAGAGGGGCGAGAGCCACCTCCGTGCACAGACAGAATGTCCGAGGGCTGAGAGAGAGACCGAAAGGAAGAACTGTGAATTCGTAACATATGTTCTGATATGCGAAATGCAGAAACTTCCTGTGAGGCGGATAAATGCTTATGTGGAAAAAAGCATCCTTCAGATCGACCGAGGTGAACCAGTCATTCTGTTTTATGGCTCAGGCCAGAGAACCGTGGGTTAACATTCTGAAATTGTGTTTCCTTAAATGTTTTTTCAACACTCAGAGGTCTAAAATAGGGCGGAGAGAACCGTCCTTCTTTGGAACCAGGAAATAACGAGAATAAAACCCCTGATTTATCAGATCGGGGGGCACCACCTGAATCGCTTCCTTTATTAGGAGAGAGGAGATTTCCTGTGTCAGAATGTGAGCGGAATTCTCCACTGTGTGAGAGAAGAGAATACCGTTGAAAAGCGGGGGTTTCTTGACAAACTGTAGTCTGTAGCCCTGCGTGATTGTTCTCATAACCCAATCGGGCGCTGCTACCGTCCGCCAGGCTGGCTCGTGACTCGTGAGAGTCCCTGCCAGCGCCGGGGACGCGTAGCTCAACCCGTGAGCGGCCGGTTGACTCATTTGTGATGCAATGGCGCCATCTAGTGGACAAACAAGGGGCGACATGCGTGGGTTCAGAGAGAGATTTTCTCTCTGTAGAGAGATGTCCTCTCTCTGAAACGAATTCATTTGATTCGTTTGTTTTATTGTGTTTTTGGTATTTTTTGTGTGTTTTGTGTTGGGAAACACTTGGGCCGAAGCCTTTATTTGTTGGGTGAGGGAAACAATGTTTGTGCTTATTGTACATTTCCTCACAACTGACCCCCTGAACGTGGGGGGAGAACACACGTCCACCGAACACACGGGCTGGGCAGCCTTTTGAAGGGGGTGGTCGACTCCATCGAGAGAAAAGCTCCGTCTCTTGGACGGGAACTCTGGGGTTAAAAGAGAGTCCGATGGGCTTGTGGCCGTGAACAAGGACCCCGTACCCCACACGGACGAACATCAGGCCGGCCGCTTGCGTTTCGGGTAGTTAGGGGTCGGGTTAGGGGGTTTCCCTGCCGCAGCCGCAGCAGGAGCAGAAGGCGGTTTTACACAGGATTTAGCAGGCGGTGGGTTACCTTGCCGTGGAGGGCGTTTGTTGTGGGGTCTTTCCTTACTGTGATGCGGGTTCCGAGCCGTGGCAGGGGGGTTAGAGAAACGAGCAGGGGGCACCTGCCGTGTGTTCGCCTTCCTGGGAAGGCAGAGCTTGAAAGCTTCGTCCTCCTTCTTTTTGTCATCACACCGTTGCTGCATCAAAGCCACGGCGGGGCCGAAAAGAGCCTGGCCAGGCTCAACCGGCGCACCAGCGATGCGCCTCTTCTCACTGTCGGGAAGGCCCGACAGGTTGAGCCAAAGCGCACGCTCCCCTGCCACGGAGAGCGCCATAGAACGCCCGCATGCCTGGACGGCCTGTCGAGCGTTACGGAGAACAAGGTCGTTAACCATGAGGATCTCCTTCCATAAGGTCGGCGAAGGAGTCCCCTTGTCCAGCTGGGCCCCCAAGTCGTCCAGATTCTCCGCCTGATAGGCGGAAAGGAGCGAGGAAACGTTGAGGGCCCTTACCGCCAGGGCTGAGGACTTATAAAAAGGCCTGCAGAACCGACGCAGAAAAACGTCTATTTTATTCGGTAGGACCGGCTTCGGGGGAGCGAGCAGCCCACCCTGGATGGGGTTGAGGTGTCTGCCGATCGATGGCTCGACCGTGGGCGGGTCGCCCATGCGAAGAGCCGCCATATCCTTAACCTCGAGGCCAGCGAGACCGTGTTCCAGTAGTGCTTCATGTGTTTAGCGCACGCAGGAAGAACAGGAAAAAGTTGTTTCCTTGGGCCAGGAGGGGGTCCCAGCACTTTCCCATCATAAATGTCCCTCTCTTGGTCGTTGGCGCTCTGTGGAGCCGGCCACTCGACTTTGAGCCGCGCGGCCGCACGCTCACACACCTCGAGGAGAATGGACTGGGGTAAAGCCGCGGTGGGATTAACCTGGGAAGCACAAGAGGGCGGGATGGCCTCCTCATCCTCTGAGGTCCCAAGAAGGTCCGCGTCGTCAGCGTCGCAGGAACCGGCCGGTTCGCCTGCTAACGCAGCAATTTCCCGGAAGATGTCCTCTTCTGGGAATGCAGGATTGGGCATGTCGGCCCAACTGAGGGAGGACGCGCCTTTGGATGTTTCCGGTGGCGCGTCCGCTTCACCAAGCCCCTCATCCGAACCAGAAAGGCCATCGTCTCCGCACTGGGTCGCAGCAACTTTAAGACGGTGCCGCAGCAGCTTTTTCGTCAGCGAAAGGCAATGGCTGCAATTCTCCGGATTTAGCAGAGCTTCCTCTGCAAGCTTGAGGCCCAAGCAAACCACGCAGAACTCTTGAGAATGTTTTGCGGCGATTAAAGCTCCACACGCGGCCGGGCAGGCCGGTGATGAAGACTTCCTGGGAGTAGCGGAAGCTTTCGAAAGCGACATCCCAGCGAAAAATACGGAGAAATCCGTGGCGGGCAGCCGTTGATGAGGGGAAGAAAAGGAAGCACGAGCGTGGGCGGCTCGAAGATGCAAGAAGAAATAGACACAGCTAACCTGGCTGGGATAACAACTGACACGTCAGGCGGAGGTTGATCTGCCGATAATTCCTCCTGAAAACACACAGTGAACAGTGAAAAACCAGCCGAACTGTATCCGTGTAGAGATCGCGAGAAGCGAATGTCAACTGAGGAGGAGCAGCGCGCATTGGCCTTATATGCCAGCAGGTAAGAGGGTGTGGTCTTACCTGGCATTGGCTGTGCGCTTCTGTCTGTCTAGCCAGACTTGGTGCAATTGGATGCTTCTGTAGAGGTCAGGTACGGATGCCCTTCCCATAGGTGGATCTCGAACACGAGATGATGAAAGAGAACCTACCTTTCATATGAAAGAAACAATCGCTTCGCGTCAGTGGAAAGTGGTCGCTTAAATATGACCAGGGTTTTCTTTCATAAGATTTGAACTGAGGCGGGTCTGCATTAGCAAGCGCCTGTCTCGTCCGTCTCCATTGTTATTTTTGCGCGTTCCCCCGCCCATCAACCATATGTTGCGCGTCTTTATCACCTTGCCTTTTTAACTCTTTCACCGCCAGCGTTTTTAAAAAAAAGTTGCCAGCCAGCGCCAGCGTTTTTCATGATTTTCACCAAAGTTTAATGCCTTCCAGAAAATGTTCTTCTTTAAATATATAAACATACAATATACCAAATGAAAGAACAGACCCTCTGCTTTCAAACAAAAAAAACGTTTCTTCCTACCTTCAGTGGTTCTTTTGTAATCAGCTTTTGAATAT
This sequence comes from Paramisgurnus dabryanus, assembly GCF_030506205.2. NCBI lineage: Eukaryota > Metazoa > Chordata > Actinopteri > Cypriniformes > Cobitidae > Paramisgurnus > Paramisgurnus dabryanus. The sequence continues at coordinate 13,505,350 of NC_133347.1, forward strand.
GGGTAGGTTTCTGCAAAAACACCACATTTTGAGCAAAAAGCAGAGATAATTTCATTTTTGTGACGGACTTTTCATAGAGATCCCATTCAGAGCGATCTTTAAAACAGACACGGACATGCAGCCGCTTGCCATAGGGCAATACTTCCGGTTTTAAAAAGTTGCGGAAGGGCGCCACCTGGTGGATAATAGCGGTATTGCGGAAAGACGGAAAATCTCGTCATTGGCGGGGAAGCGTTTTCTCTTAATTGACGAGATATCTCGTCAATGGCGGGGAAAGAGTTAAAATATTTTTTTTACTCAGTAACGGATATGATTTAAAATGTAGTGAAGTACAATACTTCTATACTACTATAAAACATACTTAAGTAAAAGTAAAAGTACAGATTTTAAAAACTACAAAAAAAAGTAAAAGTACACAAAAAAACTACTCAATTACAGTAACGTGAGTAAATGTAATTCGTTACTTTCCACCTCTTAACACTTGCTACAACATTCTATTTAAACATTTTCGTTTTTTCCGCGAGTGATTCGCGGTGACGCGCGACCAAGATGGCGACGGCAGGCAACGCCTACTTTAAGCTTCAAAAACGATCTTCACAAGCCAATGGGTGACGTCACGGACACTACGTCCATATTTTTTTACGGTCTATGGCTGAGTCCCAATTCGCATACTATCCGATCCTAAATAGTATGCGTCCCAAATCGTAGTATGTTGAAATGAGTATCCCAAAGATACCCGGATGGTCTACTATTTCCGGTTAGAATTCGAAGTGCAGATCAATGCACACTCTAACGGCTAATATTGCCCACAACCTATTTCGTGCGGGAGGGAGGAGCTAACCACACTGACTTATTTGTAGTAATACTGTGGCTGTACAAAAAAAAACTGTGGCTGTACAAATGTTAACTTTATTAGTCCAACCAAAGAAACATGGTTACTACACTTTTACTATAGTAAAAGCATGGTTCATTTTCATCGGGGTATTTTTGAGTCATATACATTACATTACAAGTATAAAATTAAGTATAAAATACGTTAAACAATAGTTATACTATAGACTTTAAATATTTTGACTTTAAAATAAGTAGCCTGCCGCCTCACAAATGACCTGGGCCCGGTTCCCCAAAACGTTCTTATCGCTAAGTAGTTCTTAACCTATTCCTTAACCTCTCTCTTAACTCTATGGCACGATTCCCAAAACGTTCTTACGCTAAGTATATCTTCTGTAAGTCACACTTTCGTAAGGTTGGTCTGGACCATTCGTAAGCTCTCTCTTAGCGTTGTTTGAGCGCAAAAACGCTATCGCCGCTGTCTTTAGAAATCAGCGCAGCGCAGTACAAGTCAAACTATGGTATGCTGACAATGATTTTATGTTATGGACATTTTTAAGACTTATAATAAAATATGTTTGCAATGGATACAGGACTATTTATGCAGTTGACTTTATTTGGTATCAGAACTAATGAATCAAAGACGGCGCCGGTGTCTGTTCCTCATTGAAGTCTGTTCCCTCTATGTTTATAGCGTTTTCATCATGTTACATTTATAATTTATTTAAAAAGATTAAAGATTTCAATTGGTTATACTAAAAAGCAATAATATCATGTATTCTATTATACAATTTATTAAATATTTCATATTTGACAGTTTTATGTCTTTTAACATATAGTCATTTTCTTCTTTTCTCTACTGTTTGTTTTAAAACTGTTATGTTTCCAAACATAATAAATATTATACATATAATATGATTCATACTGTAAAAATAATTGACTTACAATCAAGAACAGTCAAGATACATTACATAAATGCACACATATACATCTCAGTAGCCATTAAAACTTTCAATTTATATGAAGAATTAACATATCATGTGTTAAAAACACATAACAGACTTCCACACAACACCGGCCGCGTAACTGTTTAATCCATGCCAATTTTTTATTCGTCAACCCTTAAACCTTTTGACATTTTGCCTGACGTGGCTAAATAAAAAAACCGCCTTCCAAGACAACTAATTATGGAGATCTTCTCAGACCATATTCTCTATCTAACTCTCTCTCTGTTTATTGTAGATAGGTTGCTTTTTATTGAAAACAGTAATTGTAAGCAATACCGCATTAAACAGAAATACTGCGGCTGCTTGCCAATCAATTCTGATTGTTAAGTACCTTAACATTCGTATAAAAGTGTATTACATATTTTTTTAAAGTCAAAACCCATGTCAAGAAGCGACACAAGTGGCACAACGGGATAAGGAGGGTGGATAAATAGCGAGGGATACCCTGTTCGTCTACCCGTATTACTGACAATTTGATCGTTTAATTAATAGTTTATATTTTACGGATAACTTAAACTATGTTAAAATAAATGTGACTGGAATAATTTGAGTAATGTTCCATTTGTATATAACGTGTTGTCTTTCTTAACGTCGTAATGCACCTTCGCGTGAAGTGGAAAATCGATCCCTGAATGATCGATCGCAAATAATTCAGCACCTTCACTTGGGACAGCGCCATTGTACGTCGTACTTAGAGGCAGCGTGTTAAGAAGCTTCCTAAGAGACACTTTGGGGAACACACTTAGGAACATCAACAACTTTGGTAAGATATATCTTTTTGAGTCTTCTTAGCACGCTAAGAGTGAACGTTATCGGGGAACCGGGCCCTGTTTGGTTCCACGACGACGCCCTGCTTCACTCCTCAACTTGGTAAAACAAATTGGAAAATTTATTGTGGAAAAAAACGATGAGAAAAACAGATGGGAATAGTAAATAAAATTATAATGGACATAAGTTATAAGAATGAATTAAAACTGCAAGCAGTGATGGAAGGGCCCTCGCACACATGACACCGCCACGCCGTGGCATAAGAATTAAAGGGAACAGTAGTAAATAGGCATTTAAGCATGTAAACATAGGTGAACCATTTAAAAGTGTATGAGAGTATGAGTGACTACATGTAAATATTGGCACGTAGATGTGTTCAGTCCAGGACTCTTATTGATCATGTAAAATGTAGGGCAGATCTGACTTTGAATAATCAGTGTAAAACATGTTACTTCTTGTTGCCAGCAGGTGGCGCTATGGCCATAAGTGACTTTTGGCATGTAGATGTGTTCAGTCCAGGACTCTTGTCAATTATGTAAAGTTTGGGACAGATCAGACATTGCATAATCATTGTAAACATGTCACTTCCTGTTGCCAGCTGGTGGCGCTATAACTATAAGTGACTATTGACATGAAGATGTGTTCAGTTCAGGACTCTTATTAATCATATGAAGTTAGGGAAAGATCGGACATTGCATAATCAGTGTAAACATGTCACTTCCTGTTGCCAGCTGGTGGCGCTATGACCATAAGTGACTATTGACATGTAGATGTGTTAAGTCCAGGACTCTTATTAATCATATGAAGTTAGGGAAAGATCGGATATTGCATAATCAGTGTAAACATGTCACTTCCTGTTGCCAGCTGGTGGCGCTATAACCATAAGTGACTATTGACATGTAGATGTGTTCAGTCCAGGACTCTTATTAATCATGTGAAGTTAGGGAAAGATCGGACATTGCATAATCAGTGTAAACATGTCACTTCCTGTTGCCAGCTGGTGGCGCTATAACCATAAGTGACTATTGACATGTAGATGTGTTCAGGTCAGGACTCTTATCAATCATGTGAAGTTTGGGACAGATCGGACACTGTATGCCTGAGTTCCAGCAACCTGTTTCATAACGAAACATCCAACTTTGTCGGGCCAGAACCGACACAAATTTTAATATAGAATCAAATCCTTCGCAATTTAGCATCACAAAGGCCTTAAGATGACACTCGCCAAATATGATGATGATCCGACGAAAACTGTAGGAGGAGTTAGTTAAAGTATGACTGCTGGAAATGAGAAAAACTGAGCCAAAATCTGAGAAATAATTCAAAATAGCTGACTTCCTGTTTGGTTTAGGGCGTTGCTCCAAGAGACTTTTTTGTAGGGCTTGTAATAATACATGAGCATACCGAAATTCGTACATGTAAGTTAAACACAGTCCAAGGGCTGCTGCATTGAATTTTGAAAGTGGCGCTAAAACATGTTCCTTCAGGTTGCCAGCTGGTGGCGCTATGGCTATAAATGAAAATTGTTATGTAGATGTGTTCAGGTCAGGACTCTTAGCAATCATGTGAAATTTGGGACTGATCAGACATTGTATGCATGAGTTCCAGCAACTTCCTGTTTCATCGGAAAACATCAAACTTTGTCGGGCCAGAACCGACACAAATTTTTACGTAGAGTCAAATCCTTCGCAATTTAGCATCACAAAGGCCTTAAGATGACACTCGCCAAATATGAAGATGATCCGACGAAAACTCTAGGAGGAGTTAGTTAAAGTATGACGCCTGGAAATGACAAAAACTGCGCCCAAATCACAAAAATAACTCAGAATAGCTGACTTCCTGTTTGGTTTATGGCTTCGCTCCAAGAGACTTTTTTGTAGGTCTTGTCATGCTACAGAAGCGTACCGAATTTCGTAATTGTACGTTAAACACAGTCCGAGGGCTGCTTCGTTGAAAATTTGTAGGTGGCGCTATAGAGCCGTTTTCCCACGCCTAATTCCAAAGCCTACACCACATGTAAATTTTCATCACTCTTGACATCCGTGCAAAATTTCATGAGTTTTTGAGTATGTTTAGGCCCTCTAAAGTCCCGCTGAAGTCGGAGAAAAATAATAATAATAATAACTCCTTGAAGAACAATAGGGTCCTCACACCCCGGTGTGCTCGGGCCCTAATGAAATATTGTTAACAGTTGTGGTGTGCGTAACTAGGCAACCACGTTTTCGTTCACGTTGCATGACGTCATCGAAGTATGTCCCAGAACGTGCATAATCTTTTGCTACACACTCAAAAGTATGTACGTTTTCCTCACAAAAAACAGTGCATACTTTTAGGTCGTAGTATAAGTAGGCGAATTGGGACTCAACCGGATCTTTTTAAAAAATATATTAAAGGCTTGTTCGACTTCATTCCGCGCCGCAAGAACCGACAGCCGGATGACATGGAAGTACCGCGAGAGCGAGACGAAATTAGACTTTGCATGCTTTCTCTAATCGTTCTTGCGGTACTTTACATCATCCGGCTGTCCATTCTTACGCCACCTCATAAAGTCGAACAAGCCTTCAAATAGAGGGTATGCCTTGACGTCACTTTTCCACGTGACCACGTGAGAGCTCGCCCGGTTGAGTGGCAAAACGTGCAACAAAATGGCTGGTTTTCATAGCGCCTGCTGCGAAAATGCCAGTAAAACTGATCATTATCAGCTTAAATTAAATTTAGTTGGACTTGATAGCAGAGGTGGACAATAAGTTACATTAGTTACATTTTCCAAGCATCTGTGCTTTATTAGGATGTTTGGATTGGGAAAAAATTTACTTCACTACATTCTAAAGCATATAATCATGTATTCTTTAATATTGCATATTAAAATTTATTTAATACCTAATTACATTAAAATTGTGCACTTTTACTTGAGTAAAAGTATGCTAATGTACTTAACTATTAAATGTAAAACAAACAAGTGTATTTATTAAATGTATTAGAATAAAAATTATGATATCCACAGAACCTTTCTGCTTTTAAAAGTTCTAGTAGTGAAAAAAGTGGCTTTACACTACAAAAGGTAGTAAAGAAATGGTTCTTTTAAGAACTTTTGACTGAATGGTTCTCTTTGCATCCAAAAAAATCTTTATTTTTAAGAGTGTATTTAAGAATGTAGCATTAATTTAAAACTTTTTTGTTTCAGCTTGTTTTCCAATAGAATGGACAGGCAATAATTGCTTAATTTGGAAATATGACAGCAGAAGATCAAGATCAAATCTCCTATTTTCTACAAAACTACAGTCACCCTGGCGCTCAGTGCAAGCTCTGAACGCCATGTTACTGTGTACTGTACTGTACTTCATGTACAGTGTTTGAGGACTTTCTGTGATCACACCAACGGATTAAACTCTACAACATATTATTTTATAGATTTCTGGCCATGTTAAATTTTAAAATCATTATTATTCTTACTGTCATTGTCCCTCTTAACTATAAAGTTTGTTTTTGTGGATGTTCTCGAGCAGAATATAAGATACACAACCAGTGCTGCCCCATGTGTACTGCTGGTAAGTAAAAAAATATATATAATCTTGTGAATTGTCTTTTAAGTTTGTTTTTTTTGTTAACATTCCAATAAATTAATTTAAGTATCAAACTTAAAGCATCAATTTTGGCAGACCACATTAGACAAGCTTGCATCAGCTTATTGCATTAGTTGCTGAATAATTTCAACCATTACAGAAACAACCCATAGTACGCTCTGTCCTATTAAGGTTTGCTTTCTAGTTCCTCATAGGCTGCTCAAATATGCTGCGCTGCATTCATTACAGCTTCAAAATTATTTTGATTATGTTTGATGTTTTGTAGTTCTCAAGTTGCTCAGATACTGGCAATGAGCTATTGCAGGCTCATCTGTGTATATGTAACATGATAAAGCTCACCGGAGCTCAGTAATGTGTTTGTTGCTTACTCATCTGATTCAGGAACATGCTTGTTGTTCAAGGTGCATTCAGATTAGGAACATGCTTGTTGCAAGGATTAATAGGCTCAGCAACATGCTTTATGCAATCAATTTTCTTGCTTTTTCTTGCTTGCTTTTAAAGTCTTGCTTTAAACCTTTACATTTTTTGGGGGGGGGGTATTGTTGCACTTTATGGACAGTTGGATAGTTTTGTCCAGGATAATTTCATATCGCCTGCCTTAATTATTGCTCTTGTTAATAATCTATAGACCTGACAGAAATATTAGTTTAGTAATAAAGGCAAAGGGTAAATTAAGGGGACCTGCATAAGGAGCATTTACTGTAATAAGCATAAACTAGCATAGTACTGTATATTATATACTATCATATACATTTGGATAAGTTTACTAAGAATGACCTACACTGTATAAAAAAATCCAGCATGAAGTTAAAACAACTTGGTTTTGCAAGTCAATTCAGTATACTTTCCCAAGTTTTGGCTTGTGAAACAAAACCTTGTTTAAATACTACATTTTTAGCTCTTAAGTACAAGTCAACTTTTACATGTTATCTTTGTAGGAAATTATGTTCTCTGGCACTGCACAGATGATACCAGTACAATCTGTGCACCCTGCCCTAAATTCACCTTTATTGATGAATCGAATTGCCTCACAAAGTGCTTTCCTTGCATTGTGTGTGATGCAGGTAAGTGTTTCTTTAATATTATTTGTATTTTTAAAATGGGACACAACAAACTTAGTATTGCTTGACGGCGAAAAACCATGTACTTTAATTAATGATTTTCGGTCACTGAGAAATTGCATGAAAAATTATCCAGTGTTGCTCCAGTGATTCAGTGTAGCTGCTTGAAAAATATTACACTGTGTTTTGCTCTAGATGCAATGCTTTATAATTTAAAATGCAATGCTTCACCAAATTTACTGACTCATAGGACAAGGTTTAAAAATATATGAAGCCTGCACTAGATCTTCAAATACTGTTTGTGTGCCACTGGAGGGATTTTACTGCATTCACCGAATTAAAGGCAGCTGCTCTATAGCTGTGAAACACACTAAATGTGGTCCTGGAAAATACATCAAACAAGCAGGTAGGCAAAAAAATTGTTACACAAATATGAAACTGTGCTTGATACTTTGTTTATTGTTCAAATATGAAACAAATCAATGAGACAAGTTGAATTGTTTAATTGTTGAATTTGTTGCGATTGAAGAAACCAAATGATAAAACTACACACTGTAAAAAAATTCCGTAGAAATTACAATGGTATTGCAGCTGGGTTGCCGGTAATTTACCGTAGATTTAAATTTAAATTTATGTTATTTACTGGCAAGAGTTTGTTCAAAGTTAAATACATTTTAAATATTAACAAGTCTTTATCTTTACAGAATAAAACTATACAATAACAGCCTCATGCAAAGCATTCTGGGAACCAGAAATCATCATCAACCTTTTTCTGTTTTTTGCTTCAGATTTTGTTTCCCAGAATGTTTTGCTTGATGCTGTTTTTTTAGTTTTACTCTGTAAAGACAAAGACTTGTAAATGTTTAATGTTTATTTAACTTTGAACAAAATGTTGCCAGTAAAAAACATAAATTTAAATCTACGGTAAATTACCGGCAACCCAGCTGCAATTTCTACGGAATTTTTTTACAGTGCACTTTTTAGAGATACTGGATATTTGATATTTTAGACAGACACTCAAAAATAAATGTTTGTAGTGATTATGTATTCATTTTCTCTGCAGGTACTGCATCCACAGATACTGTGTGTGATGACTGTAGTGGTGAAACATATTCAAATGGATCTTTCTCATCCTGTTTGACACACACAAAGTGAGTGTTGCTGATTATGTGTGCTGTTTGTTATCATTCTACTACAAATCTGATGCTGTATAATCTGATGCTCACAGATGTGAGGCCTTGGGGCTTATCGAAATAAAACCAGGAACACATTCATCTGATGCTGATTGTGGAAATTCCACTGCTGTTTCCACCATCATCACAATTATTGTTATAGGAACTGTATTACTATTATTATTTACATCACTAATCGTGATTGTATATATTTGGAAGAAAAAATCTACAAGTTCAGGTAAGCTTTATTCACTTTGTCATTTTCTTCTCCTCATGGGCATTTTATGTTAATTCAACAAATAAATGAAGTAGTATGGAACAGGTGTTATGCACCATAAAAAGTGAAAAGTTGGTTCAACTTAAAAGATTACTTAAATTGGGTACACTTAAAAAAATTACGTTTATTCAAGATCCAACTTTTCACTTTTTACAATGTTGACAATGTCAGACTAATTGGGATTTTTTTAACAAATCATCTACAGCAGCTTTAACATATTTACAACATTACATAAAAATCTATTATGGCCTTACAGTAGGCCAACACTTGCCAGCTCCTATCCCTGAAACGGAATTTTTATCTGTCCGGGGACACCTATGACCGCTGTGACAGGGCTGGATTGCTGCGGCGCAAGCGGTATATTCATCGCAGCACATGCCAACGCTTCATCTCTCCCTCGTCATCTTCCATCCCAGTTCTGAACTGCTGACGAAGGATTAAAAGACTGTCTTCCTTTGGCGACGATTTCACAAATTTATCTGCTCTGCCGTGTGATCCTGTGATGCGGTGTCTGCAAGCCGCGTTACCTAACGTGTGCTCTGTGAACAACAAAGCTTCTCTGCTGTCGGATTTTATCATGGACAAAAAGCTGGACTTGTTTTTCCTCACGGAAACATGGCACAAACAGGACGATGGCCTTCTTTTTTATTCAGCTGACTCCAGCGGGCTTTGGACTTATTGATGTCCCGCGGACTACAGGTAGAGGTGGTGGTATTATAGCTGTTTACAAGCAACAAAACAAGATCAACCCTGTGTCCATACCTTCTTTTAATACATTTGAATGTCTTGTTTTAAATGTTTCTGATTCTCACTCTGCTCTCCATACTGCTGTGGTCACTTTCTATCGACCTCCTAAACCAAATTTGTCTAATCTAAACGAGTTTGCTTATCTTCTTTCCATATTGGAAATTATCAGATTTAAGAGAATTTGATTCTGGGTGATTTTAACATACATGTAGATAAGAAAGCCTATGTCTTGGCCAAGGATTTCTTATCACTTTTGGATTGTTTTAATTTTTTTCAGTTTGTAAATGTCCCCACTCACTGTAAAGGACATGCATTAGATTTAATAATTGCAAATGACTCTTTTCTTTCTGATCTCTCTGTTGTGGATGCTGGATTTTCTGACCATCTAGCTATCTTTTTTTAACATTGAGATATTTCATTCTAGGAGAGAGACTTTGCAAACTATCTCATTCTGCAAATGGCAATCAATTGATCAAACTACTTTTACCAACTCGATTGTCTCTTCTTTAAATGTTATGTCTTGTGATCCTTTTGAGGATAAAAATCTTAGTATTTAACAATGTTCTTGCAGTCAACTTGGACACTTTTGCACCCATAAAAACACGTAATGTTTCATTTGTGTTTCACTTGTTTAATCAAGCTTGGAAAGACTACTTGTCAAACTACAGAGTAGCCATTGAAACTGCAAGATCGGCTTATTTCTCAGATATTACTAATAATAATCAAAAAAATCCTAGGCAGCTATTTCATACAATTAACAGTCTACTTAAAGTAGAGAGTTTCAGTTCTTTGACTTCATCTGACTGGTTGTGTAATGAGTTTCTCAAATCCTTTGGTGAAAAATTCTACAATATTCTCACAAATATCCATACCTTGTGGTATGCCGATCTCGCAGTTAATGCTCCTAGTTTCTCGGGCACTCCTTTTTCTAAATTTTCTTTAGGCCTACTACAACCTGACACGCTCTGCAAGCAGGTTTCAAGTATGAAAGCTACCTCTTTTATACTCTATCCCTAGCAGCCTTTTTAAATCCTGTTTTGGTCCTTTATGTCCATTAGTTCTTGCTATAATAAATGACCTTTGTCATTTGGGGAGGTGCCAGCAGCAATTAAAACTCCTGTTTTAAAAAAGCAAAACGCTGATGTTAAAAATCTATCAAATTATCGCCCAATCTCAAATCTCCATTTTCTCGCTAAAATCTTGGAGGGGGTGGTTGCGGCCCAATTAAACAAACACTTCATGTAAAACAATCTATTTGAGCCTCATCAATCTGGTTTTCGAAAATCACATAGCACAGAGACTAATTGCCTCCTGCTCCATGTCAATTCTTATTCTCTTGGATCTCACTTCGGCCTTCGACACTATTGACCATGCTGTACTACTACGACTGTTCTTGACTGGTTCAAGTATTATTTCACTAACCGCAGTCAATTTGTTTTTATGGGTGGACGCTATGCCCCTTAGCTGTTAAAAAATGCACTGGTAACCCACTGCTTCTTGGGTCTTATTGCTTTAGCGCATCACGTCTGCAGTACATATATAACACCTCACAGCATGCATGTAATTGTTAAAAACACTAAGTTCAATTATTGTATTATATACATACATGTGCAATAATTATGAAAAGTTTAATATAGTTAACTGAGTAAACCCTTTCAACTGAGTGTTTTCTGTGCATTTTCACGTGTTTGTTATCTGTTTAATTAACTTTACACTAGAAATGTCTTTCCAGTCAACATGTGAGATTACACGAGATCACAGTCAATTCAGATTATTCTCATACCATAATTATTCACAGTGTGAGCTATATGTGATTTTAAAATGTTGAGCAGGTTAAAAGGAGGCAATAAAACACAAGTATGGCATTCTACTTCCTATATTTTACTAGGAAAAGGTACTGGAGTGATGTCACACCGTTCTCATACTGTGATAATCACAGTGTGAGCTATATGTGAGCTTATTGTGAATTCAGAATGTTGAGTTCATGGTATGAGTGCACAATGAGTGTGCCATGACATCACAGTGACCATGATGAGCACACTTTGAGTGTCACGATCTGTGACTTATATCATGGTCACAATGTGAAGTCACGGTACACTCACTGTGTGCTCATATCTATAGTCAGAATTTTAGGGGAACGGCACACTCATTCTGTTATAGCAGGACAACACACATGTCTGGAAAATGTTGGCCCAAGAGTAGAATGTCACCCTTTTTACCTACAATTTCTAAGAAATATAGGAATGATCATAGGATCAAATTTAGGACACTTTTTACACAGCATTTTTACAGCTATATACATGATGTGTAATGTCAACAACAACCTAATTGCATCAAGAAGCCTAAATAAAGGTTTTAGAAAGTTCTCACAGATTGGAGGTATCTGAGCATTGCCCCCCCAGATTTTCCTTCTGCCCCCCAAAAAATGTCCAGCCAACCTTAAAATAAGTCTCTTTAATCAAAAAACATCTTCTTTAGGCAAGCGCTAGCGTTTACAGCTCCCGCCCACTATCGTCTGATTAACTTGTTCAAGCCTTTGAAGTCTTTTCAGAAGTATTTCAGTCACAGGAATAGTACTACTGTTCTCTATGACGGTAACTAAAAAAAAAACACATCTTTAAAATATATATCAGAAACAACGCAATTTAGTATTACATAAACGTAATAACCCAACAGATATTAAATTAAAACTTTTTTTTATAGTAAAACATGCCCAAAATAGCCCCTTATCCTTTCTTAGACTCACCTCATTATTTATTCATTCAAATACAACAGCCAATGGCAAGTCTCCAGCAGCATTTAATGTGTTTGTTTTAGACGTAGTTCTGTTTATTAAAATTAGAATATGCAGTTTGGTTGTGGCATACTATATAGTAGATATAAATTATATAAGATGGTTATACAGTAAATATACAGTATTGTAACAGCTGAGCATCGCGTGCAGTTTTAAAATCAAATTTTAGTGGTTTTGTCATCGTCATTCATCAGCTCATTCAGCTCGCGTTTGAGAAAAACTTCACACGCAAAAATCTACAGACTTTTAAGTTCAGGAGGAGCTTTCACTCCACAAGGTCATCGTAAGGTAAACCTTGTATTTTATAGTGTTGCGTTGTATTATAATATCTAATTTGCTGTGTTATGAACAAAGCAGTGTGATTTATCTCTGGTCTCGTCGCAAATCACACTTACAGTATTTTAGGGCTTGTGCTTTTGTCTGGTGCTGTTATAGGCAAACAGGATAAGCTTTGACGAATTTGTCATGCATGTCAAGTTGCTTACATGATGTTTCAAAATATATTATTTAAAGCGTTGTGCTTTGTTGTGATATTTGAGGTTGCTGCAGCAGCATGTATGATAGGGTCAGGAATTAATGACAATACAGCTTATCACATATATCACATTGAAAATACATTATTTTAAATGAAGAAAAGTGTTTATTTAGAATAAAGGCATATGTTGGGTAGGGTAGGTATAAGAATGGCTTTAATTTATCTATAAGTGAAATAATAGATTAAATGCAGTGTAAACATTAATAAAATATAGCTATATGTACAGCTTTGTATTCATAAAACCTGCTTGCCTGATTTCATTAACTGTGACTAAATGTGTCAAACTAGTGTAATCATTATAACATTATAAATCATTAATCTAATTGCATCTACTTTTAAAATTTGAACGTGCAAAATGACATATAAATGGCCTTTTATTATAAGACATATGCAAAATAATATTGGATTGAAACATCCATAATTTTAGTGTATGAATCATTATAGTCGAGAAATGGCTGCCCACCCTAAAATCCTGACTGCCCCCCCAGTCCAGCCAGCCTAGTACCGGGCCTGATTTTGGGTAAAAAAATTACCCAGCCATTTTTAGAGTGTGTATTTGTGCAGTAGCTTAAGAAACAAAAGTTATGGTACAGTTCATGTCATGTTAAATTGTTTGTCAGAAATATGTTGTTTAATTGTGATTTGATTTGAGATATCTGTCCTTTTCCATATTCTGTCTTTTCCACTCAAGTAGTCTTACATGACTGAAATAACTGCACGGAGGCATTGCAAACATGGCCGCCTAGTGACACGACTTCCATGGGACCATTGTAATTCCCTAATGTTCTTTGTTTTATTAGATGTAGTAACAAGATTTTGGAAAATATTTATTAAAATATTTCAATAAAAATGTGTAATTTTGTTAAATGATTTTACTCTGTTTTTTCTTTTCTGTCTATTACATCTTCACTTTTGTTTTCAATTGACTGTTTAAGATTCACATAGTAATGATAGTTACAATACAAACTAATATTAATTAATATTAGCAACATGTAAACTTATTACTGTTTTAGTAAACATCTGTTAACTAAACACATTAATAAAAAAAGGCACAGTACGTTTTTATCTAAAATATTGTTCCATTTTATATCGCTTTGTATTATATATTTTTTACAATAGTTTCCTACTGTAGGCTATTTTTGTATTTTTGTTGAATAACCAATAAAGATATCTTATATTATCAGACAAGGAGCAGTTAAGAGGATATCTCACCCAAAACTGAAAATTCTGTCATCATTTTCTCACTCTCATGTTGTAAAAAACCTCTATAAATTTCTTTGTTTTGATGAACACAAAGGAATATATTTTGAGGAATGTTTGTAACCATTGTCAATTAGCCCTGCATTAAAGCACACATAACCCTTCTCTCCTCTTTTTTCCGTTATATCAGGTATCTCTGTATTAAATCATTCAGATATCTACAATTCTAAATATAAAAGCATAATATAAGATTGGCCCCTCTGTATAAGTTGTGGCCCCTCTTGAAAAAAATCCTAGAATCGCTCCTGCCAATTTGTCGCTCCTCTTTGCTTCTACTATATTCTCCATATAACCAGGGCCGGCCCTGGCCAATTTGCTGCCCTAGGCAAGATTTCACCTGGTGCCCTTTAGAATCACAGAATCACAATTGTGTTCCAATCATTTTGCTCATAAACTTATACAGAAACACAAACTGCACAGCTTTGTCTTGTTTTTCTTTATTTTGAAAATATTTTGGAAACAAACACACACGCACGCACCCATACTGTGGCTATACTGCACTGAAGCGGCAGTTTAAAATACAAACCCAGAATTTAGTGAACGTCAAGAACAAGAAAGCGGAAACAACAATCAGACCGAGACGCGGGATTTACATAACGTTACACGGGCCATGTTTAAATTTCAATGTTTCTGGACAGAAATACCAACTTGATCACTTTGTTTGGTATTAATAAGCTGCGCATTGGAGTGCTGGCTGCTCCCCGCGGTGCTGACGACCAAGACCCGCTCTGACGGAGTACTGGTACGCAGAGGCGGTCTTACCATAGAGGCATAGGTAGGCGGCCGCCTGGGGCCTCCCACCAGCGGTCAAATTAGGGGGGCCCCAAACCAACCTAATAAATAGCCTACATAAATAAATAAAACCCTTATCATCATGAACACTTCAAAAGCATTGTAAATTGAATTAATATTCTTAAGAAATACGTTGAAACTTTGAAATAGTAGTTAAAATGTCCAGTTCATGTTCTTTCACTAAACACTTACACCCCCTTCTTTCACAATGAAATGGACTAGTCCATAACGGTGCGTGCTGCGGCGCGAAAGATAAACACAAAGTGACACGGGGACTGGGAAAGTACACGAACAGAGACTTAAAGACAAATATAAACGCGAAAATGGGGCTTTGGTAAGTCAACCGGCTAGTAATAGCCCTACATTGATAAAAATTATTTTGTGGTGAAGTAAATAATGTTACTACAGCAAAAAACTAATGTAACCCTACAGGGCTCCAGACCGCGAGTAAATAGTCTCATTTTGCGAGTATTTTCCCTGCCTATGCGACTATTGTTTATTAAATGTCGCACTGGCTGGACTGTGAAATTTAAATACAATTATATTAATATAATGCGCAGGCGATTACGTCTGCGACGCATTCAGTCACTCTTCCTGTTGTTGCCCGCTCCCCCGCCTTTCTATCAGCTCAGGTGCATATCACCTCTCTAAATCCGTCTCTTTTGTCCACTTTCGACCGCGTCTGCCCTGATTGTTTTGAGGGGTGGTCTATGGAGACTGCGGGCGAGAGCCTCTGCTTTCGTTTTCGGGAGAAATGACGGGTTTAAAATGACGCAAACTAATATTATGTGATGTCAGAGTCCGGGGTTGTAATTAACGATGCTGCACAGTGTTTTTTTATGTGTATGTAAGAGCTGTCTGATATTTCAGCGCAGTTGATGAAATAATCTCCCCACAACCTCCACACGCTCGCAAAATGACACTAATAAAAGAGGCGGAGATCAGCTGCTTTCGTTTAATCAATGAAAGTCTAAAAATAGCGCGGTACACTGCGTATTCACGCTAGAAGTCAGAAAAAACGCAATACATTGTGCTCAGTAACTCAGATTACAAGTCCTGGCCAAATGATATCTTCAGAGTGCATGGAGACATTTTGTAGTGATTACAGCACAAGAATGTGATTTTACTCAAGTCTGTGTTAAAGTAACCTAAAGCTTTCACAACAAAGTAATAAAAAGTTGATTGTAAGTTTAATAGTTTACAGTAAGGCAAATATATGTTAAAATTAATAAGTATGGTAAAGTAAAAAAAATTAATGTATATAAAGAATACAATTATTTGTATTTGTAATTAATTTGTTAATGCATTAAACTTGTTTGGACGTTTCTCTCAAATGTTAGTCTGGAGCCCTGCTGATGTTATGTTGGGGATGTTTTCGTCCACTATGGGGTGCTGTTGAGTCTTAATTTGGCCACAACTTTTAGCATATGGAATGATTTTTGGTGAAAAATCTTATGTTGACACATATTTTGGGAAAATGCTTTGAACATTTTTCAAAAACTCAACAATACACTGTGGTAAAATTCACAACCCTTTTGTTATGTTTGTGAAGAAAACATCAAAGAAAACATAGTTTTAATATAAAGTGATTGTAGACTGTATTTTTTAAACCTTTTATCACAGTCTTGGGTATGTGAAAGATTAGTAACAACATTGGCTTTGATGCTTTGCTAGTTTTTGTGCAGCATCAGATTTCAATTATTTCTTCCTCATTTACTGTTCGTGGCTGTTTTTGCCCCATTGACTTATTCTCTATTGGTTTGTGTAGTGCTGCACTTTGTGTGACCTCTGCTTTCCATCTTCGTTTTGGAGTAAAAATACCTTCGCCTAGGGCCCCCAATTTGCTAAATCCGCCACTGCTGGTACGGTGGCACTTATGCACAGATATTTACGTGCAATCTATTGGAAAGCGGACGAGTCATTAGTTGGGTTAGTAAAATAACGAAACTATAGATTTTAAATAGAAGAAAAATTTTTTTTTGGTAAAGAGATATTTATTTTAAAAAGTTTAAAAATGCACAACTCTTCTCAAGGGGAAGAAAGCTATACTTTTCCCCTTACGTGCAACCTATCGGAAAGCGCAGATGAGTTCGTTGGGTTAGTAACGAAATTATAGATTTAAGTACAAAATAGTATTTATATAAAGAGAAATGTTAAAATAAAAAGTGCAGAACTCTTCTTAAGTGAAAGTAATAAAGTAAAATAACGAATAATAATTATATAATAACGAATAATAGTTTCCAATGGCTTGCACGTAAATATCTGTGCATGTGCCACCAGTAGCCTATCCGAGCGCGTCTTCAGCACCGCGGCCAGCACTTATTAATACCAAACAAAGTGAACAAGTTGGTATTTCTGTCCAGAAACATTGAAATTTAAACATGGTCTGTGTAACATTATTCTGCATCTCGGTCTGATTGTTGTTTCCGTTTTCTTTGTCTTGACGTTCGCTGAATTCTGGGTTTATATTTTAAACTGCCGCTTCTGTGCAGTATAGAGCTATTTAACAAGCACGATCTTCCGAGATACTATGCTACTAATAATTCATTAATAACTGTTGTTTTCTTGTGCAGAATTAAATATTTATAGTAAAATGTTTATATACATATATTAAAAAAATCATAATTTGGGCGCACGGACGCCCCAAGGGGTCGGCGGCGCCCTTAGCATTTGCCTATTCCGCCTATGCCCAGGGCCGGCCCTGCATATAACAAACTATTTAACATAACACAGATTCTAACTTTTCAAAGACAATCTGTAAGTTATTAGCATGCCATATACCTACACAACTTATAAATAGGCCTACTTCCTTTAATTATTTTTAGTATTTATAATATACTGTGTAATAAATATTTAGCTGAGGAATGATTTAAAAAACATTAACTTTTTTATTGGAGGCACATTTAAAAAGTAGCAGTGACTGCACTCGTGCGTGCAGGCGGCGGAATCCCCTCCTACCATGGGCGTAGATTTAGGGTGGGACGCTAGGGACATGTCCCTACCAATATTCAGAGAAGACTGAATTGTCCCTAGCAATAATTTCGACCAAACAATTAATCTGTATTCATATATAACCACTAATGTCCGTCTTGTTCTTGTGTTTTCTATTTTTTACTTATTATATTTTTGTCAGAAATCATTTAAATTAGATTAGAAATCTTTTGCAATCCCGTTCTGTAAAAACAACGCTCTATGTGGTACACAAACGGTTAACAGCTTTCATTCTCTGCAATGCCCGCCTCCGTAAGTCACATCGCTATGATTGGCTTTGCATTTCTTTAGTCCCGCCTCTCTAACGCACATTGCTAATATGATTGGATTAGCATTTTTGAGTCCCGCCTCTCTAACGCACATCACTTTTTGATGTGCTTGTCTTTACTCGGTACGTGTGATAGGATGGTTTCACTTTGTACAACGCGCCAAAGTTCACTCAACAAGACGCGCGTGATTATTCAGGCTACAGGTAAGTGAGGAAGAAAGTATTATTATACCCACTGTAATTGTTTCATGCACAAAAAAAGTTGTGCCACATAATGATTCAAGGACAGTGTTAATCCCATGTTAACCTGAGGAGTTGCAAACTTGTGTCAACCTTTTATAAATGGGGTGGCAAGGTTATTTAGAGGGTCCCTAATCCATGAAAGAAAATAACCCCAACATGGTAAAATCATTCATGTCATGATTGCTGAATACTTTCATTACTGCACTGTGGTCATTACTTGCACAGATGTACATAGTGCAAGGTTGCATTTTATACTTAAACTATTTCTTTTCTGTCTGTTAATGAAAAGAAGATTTAATGTGAACTACAGAAACGTTAAAAAACGTTGTTCAGGAAACAGCATGATATATATACCTACTTCAACACTGGGATTTTTTGGCAAAATTAAATTAAGAATTAAATATTAATTGCATATTCTTCATTGTTATAAAGTAAATATGGATTCATATATGTTACAATGTGATTTTCTTTTTTTGACAAAGACTTAAACAGCTACTGTTTATTAGGCTCTAGGACATAACGAATTGTTTATTATAGTACATTAAATTTGGGATGGCACCTGGGGTGGCGAGTCAGATGTCACTGAGTAAAGTGCATACTGAGTTGTCTGTTGTTTATGTCAAGTAAACGGTGATAAACAGTTTTTGCAATGCGACCATTTTATTTATGTCCCCACCAATGCCAGAATCAAACCTACGCCCTTGCCTACACCCGTGACATCTGTCTCTCGCTCCCTAGGAAGCTTGGGTTCGCGGCTGCGATTCCGCTTCTCAGCGGCGGTTGCGCGCAGGCGGCGGTATCTCCGCCTGCACGTGAAGTCCCTCTCTCTCATTTGCCGGATCGGGAAGGCGCCCTGCGTGAGAGCCATATATTTTTTCAGCTGTCTATCTCCGGAGAGCTGGATCATCTTCATAATCCGCCTACTGTTTAAGGCTAAACGTGCAGTTTCCACGTGAAGCCTCATTTTTTTACAGTATGAAGGTATTATACATACGTTTTTACACTTGTATGTGAAGGCTATGTATGTACATCTGCCTGTCACAGCTTGCATGAGCTGTTTGTCATTGTTTGATGAGTCAAACAGTGATTTTGTGTCTTTGCTGTGTGCTGCTTGTACAGCTCTGCACAGCATTTATTCTCCTGATCGGCCGCTGGTGCGCCATAAGTCAGATATGATCTTGTGTGTTACGATTCGATACCCTCATCCGCTGAGGCGGGTAACGTCTTCGTTCGTGGCACTCACTATAGCTTATTGAAGCGAAGCAGCTCACACCTCATTTATGGTGCCTGCTCTCTTCAGTGCCCTCCCAGGGCACACTCACTGCTGTGCGTAGTACCACAGGCAGCCGCAATTAACCTTCCTACACTAGTGGAACTGCATACAGCCGGCTCCAGTGTGGACTGAGCATGTATACGTTCTTGTGCAGGAGGCTGTAGAACCTCCACATGAGAGAAATGATGACCTACAGCCATTGCTTTATTGTTTCAAAAAGGAGGGATTTGTAACTGTTCAATGATGCAGCTCAGTCCTATGCTGTGACTGAGACAGACTGTGATTTAATCAGATCCGAGGACTGATTCCTTACATTAGAGGTTATGTCTTCATTCAACACTGGAGGGTTTTCCCTGAGGGGAAACCCCTCTCGCATGATCAAAGTCACGCACCGTTGTTTGCGTGCTCTGGTAACAGGAAGAAAGCCATGGCTTCTGTCCCAAGGTCCTGTGTTGGGTGCGTGTTGTCGATGTGTGACGCTGACAACAGACGCGTCCCTCACAGGTTGTTGCAATTATGGAAAGCCAAAGAGGTCAAAATCGCTGAAACTCATCATCGGCTATGGCACTGAAATTGCCTTGGAAATGATGGTGACATGGGTTGGACTCCCATTTCCTTCTAGACCTGAGGAGCCATCATGTGTTTGTCTAGACAGACATCACATCGGTGGTTTCTTAAATAAATTTCTAAGGAGGTCTGCAATCAAAGTCACGCATCGTTGTCTGCATGCTCTGGTGGTGTGGAGGAAACCTTGGTTTCCATCCTAAGGACTGTTTTGGGTGTGCGCTGCTGGCGTGTGACGCTGATAACCGACGCATCCCCTACAGGTTGGAGTACAGTTATGGAAAGCCGATAGGGACAAAATCACAACATTGTTGATTTTGGGATAATGGCATTTGTGGTCTCTGGACAAACTGTGCTCGTTGACGACAGTTTAGACCCAGGCCACTTGCATATGGCAGATGACCTGTAAGGCAAAGCTCATTCTCTGGGAGTTGAGATTCCAGCCAGATGTGGTGTACCACATCTGAAGATTATTTGGACGTGCAGAGGTGGATCTGTTTGCGTCTCAGGACACCACACACTGCCTGATGTGGCTTTCTCTTCTTACCTCCAATTACTCTGCCACAGAAGTTCTGGAGAAAGTTTGCCAGAGATATGGTAGCTGTCAGCTTGGCCTCTGAGGGGGCCAGGCTCGCAGGCTCCGGTCTCCCAACTGAGGTTGAGGAGACCATACTTTACTGTGGTTTTCCATGGTACAGGCGTGGCTGAGGCTACGTCTGTATGCCTCCCCCCCCCCCCCCCCGGTTGTGTTTATCCCTCCACGGGGAAACTTTATTCCCTTAAAGGTGGAAAAGAGGATGTTTGTTTAATACATTTTTGCAATATTACTTGAAACTGTCTTTACTAAATGATAAAAGACAATTTATTAGCTGCACTGAAAGTAATATTATTAATATACGTCATCTGTGCACAAAATAGGGCCTTAAAAACATCAGCCAATTGCTCATGCAGTCATCGCATAAGCGATTGGCCCTCTGGCTTGTCAATCACTGCCATTACGATCCTTGTGAGAGACATGCGCGCTCCAGTAACACAGGCGACGCATGCGCATAGCGCATGAAACTCCGTCTTAAGTTTCGTTTTGTTTTCATTGTCGATCCTGCTTTCCTCCTCGAATTTGCACCACGGTAGAGAAGAAACTCGAAGGAGGACGCAAAAGAAAGACTTCTTTAAGCCGCTGGGAATAGGAGAAAATTGTTAGAAGAGCGTAATGCAAACAGAGTCGTTATTGGAGAAACATTTCAACGCTGGAGAGCAATGAAGGAACCGAGAGGTGTCAAGACAGACGCGCAGTTCGCAAAATTCTTCCCGACAGGTAACAGTGATTATTCTTTCTTTGGGGAATAATTATTGTTGTACTGTTATTCAAGTATATTGACGTTGTTCGTGTAATGTAGTTGTAAGGCAGTGACCAGTATGCTACATGCTAGTTGAAATGGGAGTAGCGTAGACTGATCTAACGTTTTAACGTCTTATTTGTTTATTATCAACATTTCACATAATGAATCCACTGACGCGAGTCACGCGACACAGCATATGCCGGTGTTAAACAAACACTCGTGTTCAAATATTTGTGCACAAGTTTTGGAAGGCGTTCCCTAGAAATGAGCCGTGAAGGAGGGAGGCTGTTCTTACGCATGCGCTCATTTAAAAAACTCAGTAACCGTTTTTGGATTCTCAGTCGGCGAAAAACATCCTCTTTTGCGCCTTTAAGTGGGAAATGTTCACCTCTTGGTGTTCAGCTCATCTGACAGACCCAGTTATAACTGCCTGTCGACGTAGTTCTGAGGTTTCTGCAGGAGCGTTCTCTGATGAGTTTACTCCTTCCACCATTAAGGTTTAACGGCAGCAGTTTCTGCCTACCATACTCCTATGGAAGGCTCATCAATGGGTAGACATCCATAAGTGGCTCGCTTTCTTTGTGGCACTCGCAGGTTGCGACATGTTAGCCGCACAAGGGTGCCAACTTGGGACTTACCAGTCATGCTGGAAGGGCTCTCGTCGGCTCCGTTCGAGCCATTTGAGACTTTGCCAGATAGGTTTCTGGCCTTTTAAGACTGTGTTCCTTCTGGCTATTACTTCTTTAAAGCGAGTGGGGGACCTTCAGGCCCTGTCAGTATCCCCTGGAGGTCTGAGTTTGCACCAGGGATGGCTAAGGCTTTTCTACACCCAAAGCCAGGTTATATTCCCAAGGTGCTGAACAATGTGCCGAGGCCCATTGTTCTACAGGCCCTTTGTCCTCCCCCCTTCAGGAGCGCGGACCAAGAAAAGCTGAATTTGGTGTGTCCCATGCGAGCACCGGACACATACGTTCACAGGACTGCTCAGTGGAGGAAGTCCGAGCAGCTATTTGTGTGCTTTGGTTCACCCAGAAAAGGTTTACCAGCGACCAAGCAGACTCTGAGCAGATGGATAGTAGATACTATCTCACTGGCTTATGAACATCAGGGCTTACCCTCACCTGTCGCTGTGAGGGCCCACTCTACCCGGGGTATGGCTGCCTCTAAGGCCTTAGGGTCAGGTGCCTCTCTTCAGGACGTGTGTAATGCGGCCGGTTGGTCTTCGCCGCTCACCTTCGTCAGATTTTATGGTCTAGACCTAGACCCCTCTTTAGGGTCCCAGGTTCTTTGCCTTGACTGCATTCAGTTATACACGCTACAGGCATTTGGTAGTATGGAAGCGTGGGCATCTCGTTCCCCAAAGCGTTGCTATGGCGACGCAGCTCGAGTTCCTCGAAAGGGAACGTCTCGGGTTACGTAGGTAACCCTGGTTCCCTGAGAAGGGAACGAGACGCTGCGTCTCCATGCCATACTCCCCGCATCCCTGTAGGCACTTGCTTCGGCACTGGTAGCGAGTGTGTCTGTTTGGGATGCCTTCTTATACCCCTGGTCCGCGCGGCATCCAGCCTATTTTCAATCATCTAATTATTGATTATGTTTTACACGTGCTTCAGATCAGTCACGCCGAGGCGTTCCCCAAAGCGTTGCTATGGTGACGCAGCGTCTCGTTCCCTTCTCAGGGAACCAGGGTTACCTACGTAACCCGAGACGTTTTCTTTCACGTTGCATGACGTCATCGAAGTATGTTCCAGAATGTGCATACTCTTTTGCTACACACTCAAAAGTATGTACGTTTTCCTCACAAAAACAGTACATACTTTTAGGTCATAGTATAAGTAGGCGTATTGGGACTCGGATCTTTTAAAAAAAATATTAAAGGCTTGTTCGACTTCATTCCGCGCCGCAAGAACCGACAGCCGGATGACATTGAATTACCGTGAGAGCGAGACGAAATTAGACTTCGCATGATTTCTCTAATCGTTCCCGCGGTACTTTGCAGAGGTGTCTTAAGTAGTTCCTACAAGTAACTACTTAAGTAGATATTTTGGGTATCTATACTGGAGTAATTATTTTTCAGACGACTTTTTACTTCTACTCCTTACATTTTCACGCAATTATCTGTACTTTCTACTCCTTACATTTTAAAAATCGCCTCGTTACTTCTATTAATTTCGGCTTGTTTTCTTTTTTTTACATTCCGGCTTGTCATCGTTAAAAAAACCTATCTTGATAAATTGCATCATCCAGATGAATGCGATTGTGGTTGGATGAGAAGTATAAACATACACCATTCCGACTCCCTATTGGTTTGTACGCAATCCCCGCCCCCCCAGCTGACTGCAGATGATCAAAAGTTTGTTCAATAGCGCTGCAAAGATAGACATAAAAGAACCGCGAGAGCGATTAGAAAGCATGCGGAGCAGTTTGCTCTAGGGATGTCACGAGAACCGATACTTCGGTACCAAGTCGATACCAACATTTTTTTAAACATGACGGTACCTGCTTTCTCTGGTACCGGAGGTACCGAGGCTGCAATACTCTTCCGGGACTGATGGGGCAGCATATACGCGCGTGTGTATTTGACGCTCCACAAGAGTAAAGAAGAGGAAGAACGCCTCAGACGAGCACACGGGAATCTCTCTAAAGTAGTTTGTCGCTATCAAACATAGAATTTGGCAAAGCTCTTGAAAGACAGACACCCCGATCTCTTTAAAGAATTCGAGGTAAGTTTTAATTCACATTATAATACAAACTGTAAAACTTTAATTTTATTCTGAAACCCAGACCCTATATTATGTTTGTTTCAGGCAGCTGGCATTAATGCCGTGTAACCAGCTAACTTTATGCTATATGTTAATGTTTTGTGTAAGTCAGTTATTTGTTAATAACGCTGTGTTTCTAACATAAACTATCTATAAATGGGCGACCATGCATCGCCATTTAGTCATCCTGTCAGCAAAATGTAGCCTAATGTCACTGGATGAAGTATTAAAATGTTAAGGGTTTTTAATAACTATTTTCATCCTGCAACAATGTGAGTGATATTAAACTAATGATTGCATTCAGAGTATGTGTATGTGCATGTGCACGTGCGTGTGTTTATAAGTGCACCTTAGCACCTGTAGCTTTAGCTGATTTATTAGTCATTGTCAGACAGTATGTTAAATAAATAAAATGTATTTTTTATTCTCTCTCTTTTTAGCAGTATCAGCCAGAGGAGGATGTACACCAAGAGAGTCAGGAGAAAAGTCAACAAACATTAACACAGACAACCTAAACAGAAGCTCTTAAAAGTTTTCTATAATGTTGAAATGTTTTAATAAAAAAAATTATTTAAGTATAATTGTTCTTTTTTTACACACTGTGGTACCGACTTAGGTACCGAGTACTGTGTACTTTTTGTGGTATTGGTACCGACTACTAGATTTTTGGTACCGTGACATCCCTAGTCTGCTCTCGCGATGCTTTGATATCATCCGCCATCCGTTTGTACAGTAACAGAACGCGGCATTCTGTCTTCAAATGGAAAAGTACAAAATAATACTCGCGCATCACTTTCAGGTCAGTTCACATTCACAATCCTGTGTAAATGTATAGCTGGCTGCTGACACCAACTCATCTGCGTGATTTAAATAGTGTAACAATGTACCAATTTATATCAGGTAACTTCAGTTGTTCAACTTAAATGACATTGTGCTGCGTTGCGTTTTGAAGCATGGCAAAGATATCTATGCTAAAGACATTTTTGTTTTGTATATGCTAATAACTGCCCTAAATTTTATTTACATTAACAAAACCTACTTAGCTGAATGCTTGAGTGTTAAATCAATCAAACACATAACCATACATACCAACTTTTGCTTTTGTTAATAGACATCAGCTGTTTCCTTAAACCTGACTTTTAATTTAATTACAAGGAAGGCATTTAGTAATTCTCCAAAATTGCTTGGATTTATACTGACTAAAGTAAAGTGTACTAAAGTCCATTAGCTACACAAGTACAGATGCATAAATATAGGCTATAATATAATTGCATATTTGTATAATTGTAGTTTGTGTTGCTGTCAAAATACAATTATAAATGATAACAATAGCATCTTTCTATTCTTACACATACTATAGTTGTGTGTGATTTTGTTGTTTTTTAACTAAAGAGGGCACCACTGTAAAAGTTTTGCCAGCAGCGGCCCTGCTCTGAAGTTTGACTTTTTGCACCATTACAATATTTATAGGCAACTAGTCATCATATCATCCTCTCTATGGAACACATGTTAATGCTCAGTAGTACACATATATGGTTCTTTAATGCAGTGGTTATCAGACCTTTTTTTGCGGCTTCCCTTGTGTACAGTGGATTCCTTCGCGGCCCCCCAAAGAAAATATAGGACATAAACATTCTAAAACTTAAAATTTGAATTAAACAAAACATATTAAATTACAACCCCAAAACAGAAAAAGTTGGGACACTGTAGAAATTGTGAGTAAAAAAGTAATGGAATAATTTACAAATCTCATAAACTTATATTTTATTCACAGTAGAATATAGATAACATATCAAATGTTGAAAGTAAGATATTTTGAAATGTCATGCCAAATATTGGCTCATTTTGGATTTCATGAGAGCTACACATTCCAAAAAAAGTTGGGACAGGTAGCAATAAGAGGCCAGAAAATTTAAATGTACATATAAGGAACAGTTGAAGGACCAATTTGCAACTTATTAGGTCATTTGGCAACATGATTTGGGTATAAAAAAGCCTCTCAGGGTGGCAGTGTCTGTCAGAAGTCAAGATGGGCAGAGAATCACCAATTCCCCCAATGCTGCAGCGAAAAATAGTTTTCTGAGTTTCTCAGAGAAAAATTGCAAAGAGTTTAAAGATATCATCATCTACAGTGCATAATATCATCCAAAGATTGAGAGAATCCGCAACAATCTCTGTGCGTAAGGGTCATGGCCGGAAAACCAAACTGGATGCCTGTGATCTTCGGCTCTTAGACGGCACTGCATCACATATAGGAATGCTACTGTAATGGAAATCACAACATGGGCTCAGGAATACTTCCAGAAAACATTGTCAGTGAACACAATCCACCGTGTCATTCGCTGTTGCCAGCTAAAACTCTATAGGTCAAAAAGAAGCCATATCTAAACATGATCCAGAAGCGCAGGCGTTTTCCCTGGGCAAGGATCATTTAAAATGGACTGTGGCAAAGTGAAAAACTGTTCTGTGGTCCAACGAATCAAAATTTGAAGTTCTTTTTGGAAAACTTGGACGCCATTTCATCCGGACTAAAGAGACAATGACAAACCAAGTTGTTATTAGTGCTCAGTTCAGAAGCCTGCATCTCTGATGGTTTGGGGTGGCATTGGTGCGTGTGGCATGGGCAGCTTACACATCTGGAAAGGCACCATCAATGCTGAAAGGTTTATCCAAGTTCTAGATACATATGATCCCACTCAGACGTCGTCTCTTTCAGGGAAGACCTTGCATTTTCCAACACGACAATGCCAGACCACATACTGCATCAATTACAACATCATGGCTGCGTAGAAGGATCTGAGTACTGAAATGGCCAGCCTGCAGTCCAGATCTGTCACCCACAGAAATCATTCAGCGCATCATAAAGAGGAAGATGCGACAAAAAAGACCTAAGACAGTTGAACAACTAGAAGCCTGTTTTATACAAGAATGGGATAACATTCCCATTCCTAAACATTGGTCCTCCTCCAGCTGTTCCTTATATGTACATTTAACTTTTCCGGCCTCTTATTGCTACCTGTCCCAACTTTTTTTGGAATGTGTAGCTCTCATGAAATCCAAAATTGGCATGACATTTCAAAATAGCTTACTTTCAACATTTGATTTGTTATCTATATTCTATTGTGAATAAAATATAAGTTTATGAGATTTGTAAATTATTCCATTACATCCATTTTACTCACAATTTCTACAGTGTCCCAACTTTTTCTGTTTTGGGGTTGTATACAATGTATTGCTTTTGTTTAGTAGCCTTATTTTTCTGAGGTTTAATTACACAGAATTTATAATAAAATAATGCATGTCATAAAATATTATAAAACTGGGGCCCCTGGCACCATCTCACGGCCCCCAGTTTGAGAACCACTGCTTTAATGTATTTGTTTGCATTGTACTAAAATGCGTTCATTTTTAATGGGCATATACCGTATGTGGTTGAAACAGATAGCCTAGTGCAGGGGTAGGCAACATGGAGTGCCGATGTCCTGCAGTGTTTAGCTCCAATCAAGCAGACCTGAACAAACTAATAAAGGTTTATAAAGTCACCTGAAACTACAGCTAGCCAAGGTTTTATAAGGGTCGGAGCTAAAATCTGTAGGACATAGGCACTCCAGGAGTGACGTTGCCTACCCCTGGCCCTAGTGCATTCCAAATTTTTTAACATTAACATTTTTAATATAACACTATAGTTTGTTACGTTCTTAGTTAAAGTGGCAGTCTAGGAGATGAATCTTAAAGTAACAGCAAATTGAAAAAGTAATAGTGTATGGGCAGGTAAGAGTCACTAAACACAAAAAGGTAAACTGAGAAGTATTTTATTGTTTGGAGCTCTTTTCTCAGTTAAAAAATTAAGATAAGGAGGCAGACAAAAATTCAGGAGGGGGAAAGCCCAAAATAACAAACAAAAATGACCCTCTGACTAGTTAGATGTGTAACTGCTAAGCTAGCAACAGAAAATGAAATAAACAACAAAAGTATACTCTACCTCCCTGACTAGAAGAAAAACAGGAGAAAACATATTACAAAAAGGAATAAGCGGGCACCCACCTCCCTAAAGATTCCAGAGTTCAAGGTGTAAAATTAAAGTTGTTCCACTAAAGGGCTACAACCAGCCAGATAGTACAACACAATACAATGAAGAGTCTAAATACTCCAACAACTATAAAAGTACAACTGTGGTGTTTAGCAAGGCGGATTCAACATGCTTAGGAGGCTGCCCCAGAGTCTTTCGCTGCTGCTCTCTTAAGGTGTTGCACGCTCAGGCCAAATGAGTTGCAGGTGGTGACAGCAATCAGAGCACACTCTCTCTCTCTCTCCTCTCACCTGGTGGGAGACAAAGAGAAAAACCACACACATACACAATACCCACAGGTACACAACCACATTAACAATCATAAAAAGGAAAAATAAAGTATACGTTCCTGGGAACGTAACAAGTTATTATGGCCTTTAGAATTTTTTTTAGAGGAGATAGGGTAGTGCACAAAAGGCCCCTGTGGTGCGGCCTAGGCTTTTTTCTGTAATGACTTTTTTTCCTTACATTACTTTTACTTTTATACTTTAAGTAGTTTTGAAACCAGTACTTTTTCACTCTTACTTGAGTAAAAAGCTTGAGTTGATACTTCAACTTCTACAAAAGTCTTTTTAAACCCTAGTATCTATACTTCTACTTGAGTAATGAATATGAATACTTTTGACACCACTGGTACTTTGACATCATCCGGCTGTCCATTCTTACGCCACCGCATAAAGTCGAACAAGCCTTGAAATAGAGGGTATGCCTTGACGTCACTTTTCCACGTGACCACGCGAGAGCTCGCCCGGTTGAGTGGCAAAACGTGCAACAAAATGGCTGGTTTTCATAGCGCCTGCTGCGAAAATGCCAGTAAAACTGACTATTATCAGCTTAACTCTTTCACCGCCAGCATTTTAAAAAAAAGTTGCCAGCCAGTGCCAGTGTTTTTCATGATTTTCACCAAAGTTTAATGCCTTCCAGAAAATGTTCTTCTTTAAATATATAAACATACAATATACCAAATGAAAGAATAGACCCTCTGCTTTTAAACAAAAAAAACCGTTTCATCCTACCTTTAGTGGTTCTTTTGTATATGTGTAGCTTTTGAATATGGGTAGGTTTCTGCGAAAACACCACATTTTGAGCAAAAAGCAGAGATAATTCCATTTTTGTGACGGACTTTTCATAGAGATCCCATTCAGAGCGATCTTTAAAACAGACACGGACATGCAGCCGCTTGCCATAGCGCAATACTTCCGGATTTAAAAAGTTGCGGAAGGGCGCCACCTGGTGGATAATAGCGGTATTGCGGAAAGACGGAAAATCTCGTCATTGGCGGGGAAGCGTTTTCTCTTAATTGACGAGATATCTCGTCAATGGCGGGGAAAGAGTTAAATTAAATTTAGTTGGACTTGATAGCAGAGGTGGACAATAAGTTACATTATACATTTTCCAAGCATCTGTGCTCTATTAGGATGTTTGGATTGGGAAAAAATGTACTTCACTACATTCTAAAGCATATAATCATGTATTCTTTAATATTGCATATTAAAATTTATTTAATACCTAATTACATTAAAATTGTGTACTTTTACTTGAGTAAAAGTACGTAACTGTACTTAACTATTAAATGTAAAACAAACAAGTGTATTTATTAAATGTATTAGAATAAAAATTATGATATCCACAGAACCTTTCTGCTTTAAAAAGTTCTAGTAGTGAAAAAAGGGTCTTTACACTACAAAAGGTAGGAAAGAAATGGTTCTTTTAAGAACTTTTGACTGAATGGTTCTCTTTGCATCCAAAAAATATTTTTAAGAGTGTATTTAAGAATGTAGCATTAATTTAAAACTTTTTTGTTTCAGCTTGTTTTCCAATAGAATGGACAGGCAATAATTGCTTAATTTGGAAATATGACAGCAGAAGATCAAGATCAAATCTCCTATTTTCTACAAAACTACAGTCACCCTGGCGCTCAGTGCAAGCTCTGAACGCCATGTTACTGTGTACTGTACTGTACTTCATGTACAGTGTTTGAGGACTTTCTGTGATCACACCAACGGATTAAACTCTACAACATATTATTTTATAGATTTCTGGCCATGTTAAATTTTAAAATCATTATTATTCTTACTGTCATTGTCCCTCTTAACTATAAAGTTTGTTTTTGTGGATGTTCTCGAGCAGAATATAAGATACACAACCAGTGCTGCCCCATGTGTACTGCTGGTAAGTAAGAAAAATATATAATCTTGTGTATTGTCTTTTAAGTTTTTTTTTTTTTAACATTCCAATACATTAATTTAAGTATCAAACTTAAAGCATCAATTTTGGCAGGCCACATTAGACAAGCTTGCATCAGCTTATCGCATTAGCCGCTGAATAATTTCAACCATTAGAGAAACAACCCATAGTACGCTCTGTCCTATTAAGGTTTGCTTTCTAGTTCCTCATAGGCTGCTCAAATATGCTGCGCTGCATTCATTACAGCTTCAAAATTATTTTGATTATGTTTGATGTTTTATAGTTCTCAAGTTGCTCAGATACTGGCAATGAGCTATTGCAGGCTCATCTGTGTATATGTAACATGATAAAGCTCACCGGAGCTCAGTAATGTGTTTGTTGCTTACTCATCTGATTCAGGAACATGCTTGTTGTTTAAGGACGGTGCATTCAGATTAGGAACATGCTTGTTGCAAGGATTAATAGGCTCAGCAACATGCTTTATGCAATCAATTTTCTGAAATAAGCTGTCTTGCTTTAAACCTTTACATTTTTTGGGGGGGGGGGTGTATTGTTGCACTTTATGGACAGTTAGATAGTTTTGTCCAGGATAATTTCATATCGCCGATTCGCCGGCCTTAATTATTGCTCTTGTTAATAATCTATAGACCTGACAGAAATATTAGTTTAGTAATAAAGGCAAAGGGTAAATTAAGGGGACCTGCATAAGGAGCATTTACTGTAATAAGCATAAAATAGCATAGTACTGTATATTATATACTATACAGATTTGGAAAAAAGTTTACTAAGAATGACACTGTAAAAAAAATTCAGCATGAAGTTAAAACAACTTGGTTTTGCAAGTCAATTCAGCGTACTATTCTAAGTTTTGGCTTGTGAAATAAACCTTGTTTAAATACTACATTTTTAGCTCTTAAGTACAAGTCAACTTTTACATGTTATCTTTGTAGGAAATTATGTTCTCTGGCACTGCACAGATGATACCAGTACAACCTGTGCACCCTGCCCTAAATTCACGTTTATTGATGAAGTGAATGGACTCACAAAGTGCTTTCCTTGCATTGTGTGTGATGCAGGTAAGTGTTTCTTTAATTTTATTTGTATTTTTAAAATGGGACACAACAAACTTAGTATAGCTTGACGGTGAAAAACCATGTACTTTAATTAAAGATTTTCGGTCACTGAGGAATTGCATGAAAAATTATCCAGTGTTGCTCCAGTGATTCAGTGTAGCTGCTTGAAAAAAATTACACTGTGTTTTGCTCTAGATGCAATGCTTTACAATTTAAAATGCAATGCTTCACCAAATTTACTGACTCAACCATATACTGACTCATAGGACAAGGTTTAAAAATATATGAAGACTGCACTAGATCTTCAAATACTGTTTGTGTGCCACTGGATGGATTTTACTGCATTGACCGAATTAAAGGCAGCTGCACTTTAGCTGTGAAACACACTAAATGTGGTCCTGGAAAATACATCAAACAAGCAGGTAGGCAAAAAAATTGTTACACAAATATGAAACTGTGCTTGAAACTTTGTTTATTGTTCATATATGAAACAAATCAATGAGACAAGTTGAATTGTTTTATTGTTGAATTTGTTGCGATAGAAGACCAAATAAGAAAACTACACTTTTTAGAGATACTGGATATTTGATATTTTAGACAGACACTCAAAAATAAATGTTTGTAGTGATTATGTATTCATTTTCTCTGCAGGTACTGCATCCACAGATACTGTGTGTGATGACTGTACTGGTGAAACATATTCAAATGGATCTTTCTCATCCTGTTTGACGCACACAAAGTGAGTGTTGCTGATTATGTGTGCTGTTTGTTATCATTCTCCTACAAATCTGATGCTGGATAATCTGATGCTCACAGATGTGAGGCCTCGGGGCTTACTGAAATAAAACCAGGAACACATTCATCTGATGCTGATTGTGGAAATTCCACTGCTGTTTCCACTTTTATCATACTTATTGTTATAGGAACTGTATTATTATTATTACCATCACTAATCGTGATTGTATATTTTTGGAAGAAAAAATCTAATAGTTCAGGTAAGCTTTATTCACTTTGTTAAACATATGTTGTAGTGTTGAGGCATTCATATGTGATCTTCTTCTCCATTTTATGTAAATTCAACAAACAAATGAAGTGTGGAACAGGTGTTATGCACCATAAAAAGTGAAAAGTTGTTTCAACTTAAAAGATTACTTAAATTGGTAACACAAAAAAAAAGTTAATTCAAGATCCAACTTTTTACAATGTTGAAATTGTCAGACTAATTGGGATTTTTTTTTACAAATCATCTACAGCAGCTTTAACATATTAACACCATTACATAAAAATCTATAAAACTGCACAAATTAAACCTCATGTAAGTCACTGTGGCCAGAAAATTGTGTGTGTGTGTGTGTGTGTGTGTGTGTGTGTGTGTGTGTGTGTGTGTGTGTGTGTGTGTGTGTGTGTGTGTGTGTGTGTGTGTGTGTGTGTGTGTGTGTGTGTGTGTGTGTGTGTGTGTGTGTGTGTGTGTGTGTGTGCGCGCTGAAGACCAAAAAAGAACAGAGATTACTGTTTTGAACAGAGATTAGAGTGATATCTTATACACAGAATACACTGCACTAATAAAGAAATAATTACACTATTAACAATTGTATTTCTATTTTTCACATCAAACAGGGAAACAGGTATATATATTTTTTATGTTAAGAATAAAAATTACTATTTCTTATGAAAAAGAGAGAAATAAAACTATGTTTACTGTTTTAAATATAACAGTGTGGGTTTATTTGTTTTGTTTACAAGGAAACAGGAATGAATTTACATGAAAAAGAGAGTTTAAAAGGTAAGAGTGATCTATTCATTTTAATTTAATCAATTAAAATTAAGTGGCTTACATAAAATATTAGGCCTTAACTGAGTAAATAAAAACTCTCAGTCTGAAACTCGTGTAAGCCATACATTCTTCTTGTTCGTGTTTTTAGATATTGGAGGAAGAGAAAATGAACCCTCTCTGGAAAACCAAGTCAGACTAAAGAATACCAATTTGGAAAATATTCCAATTTTTAGTCCCCTCACATCTGTCTCCATACACTCTGAGGACATTGAGACGCCTAAAATTAAACAAACAGTTTTTATGAATGATATGTCCCCAACAACAAATCAGCCCATGGGATCAGCAACAAAATTACCTTCAAGGTAATGTGTACCAGGCCTCAAATATTAAATGTGTTATCCACGTACCAATGCTGATATAGTATTCCTTGTTAAGTAAGTAACAAAACATAATGCACATCACATATAGATGTCTGCAGTATATATAACACTTCACAGCATGCATTTAATTGTTAAAAAACACTATATTCAATTATTATTTTATATATACATACATGTGCAGTAATTGTGAAATTCTTATTACACTTAAATGAGTACACACTTACAACTGACATAAACTCTGTGTTTTCTGTGCATTTTCTGTGCACCAACTTTACATTAGAAATGTCTTCTTAGAAACAGCATTCTTTCTGGATCATAATTTTGCACAAAATGTTTTTTTTTGTTTATTAACAGCAAAGATACTGGATGTAACAAGATTGAGCCAAGCTATTACTATCGCTGCATCCCAATTTTCATGCTATCAGTACAAAATAGTATTTTAAATTATATTTAGTATGTTTCAACTATTTTAATGCATTCAGATTCCTATAACACAAACAGTGCATACAAAAATACAAACAAATAAAACTTTCCATTGATGCAGTACTGTGAATAAGAATTATATATCAACAATTTGTGGTCTCCTAGATATTAACTATATGCAGTTTAACATTATGTGATTGATTTATAACAAAGCATAAATCTTTTCATCTCTAAAAACATGTTTTTTCTTATATGTAACAAAAGTAGGCGTGTAATTTGAGGCCGCCAAAGATACACTTTATGCATCCTTCAAAACTAGCTAACTGAAGGACACAAAACAAAGGCTGCTTCCAAGCATTCTTCAGATTGAGACGTCCTTCAACAGTGCAGTCATTTTGTTGTGGTAAGAAAGGATAAAGCTACAGCCAAAATCTTGTGAGATCCCACCGGATGAGCGCTGTTTTCATCCTTATTCTACTGTACGCTTGCAGTAGCTAAAATGACCAATGACAAAACTGTTTTTATTCCAGCTTAAGAAACAAAAGTTATGGTACAGTTCATGTCATGTTTAATTGTTGGTCAGAAATATGTTTTTTTCAATTGACTGTTTAAAATTTACAGAGCGACAACCATATAATGATAGTTACAATGCAATGCAACATGTAAACTTATTACTGTTTTAGTAAACATCTGTTAACACATTAATTAAAAAAGGCACTGAACATTTTCCTCTAAAATATTGTTCCATTTTATATTGCTTTGTATTATATATTTTTTTTAAATAGTTTCCTACTGTAGGCTATTTTTGTTGAATAACCAATAAAGATATCTTATATTATCAGACAAGGAGCAGTTAAGAGGATAGTTCACCCAAAACTGAAAATTCTATCATCATTTACTCACTCTTATGTTGTTACAAACCTGTATAAATTTCTTTGTTTTGATGAACACAAAGGAATATATTTTGAGAAATGTTTGTAACCAAACAGTTCCTGCACCCCATTTACTATAGTATTCTTTTTTTCTACTATGGAAGTGAATGGTGTCAACGAACGGTTTGGTTACAAACATTTCTCAAAACATCTTCCTTTGTGTTCATTAACACAAAGAAATTTATACGTGTTTGTAACAACATGAGAGTGAGTAAATGAGGACTGACTTTTTAAAACAGAAAGTAAAAAGAAGAGACACTTCTTGTTTTATAAACCTTTTTTGTTTACTGTCAAAAGGGGTAAGGGCGTGCATTCTAAACAGTTCTGTGATCAGTGGCATAGGTTTTATTTAATCTTGTGACATGTCAGGAGAGCAGTGTGGTTTATGTTCACATGCGGGAAACATGAACAACAATTTAAAAGTAAATGTAGTGTGTTCAAATCTATGTACTTTGGGTTTAGATTTTAATAACTTTTTTTAAATAAGTTTTGTCCCTTTGGAATTATTAAAACATTTCACAGTAAATCTGTCAACATGATAGTACTATCAGTCAGAAGGTTGAATGTTTTATGAACTTGTGTAACCGTTTTTGTTTTGACCCTGTTATGATCGGTGTTGTGTTGTAAATAAAGATATGGAACGCAAAAACTGCTGCTGTTGGAGAGTTGATTATGGTGGAAAATGAGAAGCATGTGGACGGCACTGGATGAAATAAAAAGAGTACAGCATTGAATACAGTGTCATAAAACTTTATTTACACCTATGTCATTACAACAGAATGTACCAGACACACCCACCTTAACGTTTTATATAAATCCCTTATCCTAGTGCCAGAATTTAACATAAACATTGCAAATACATCTGGGTGGTATTCCAGAAAGCAGGTTATGTGACTACCTGGGTAAGTTCAGGAGTAAGTGGATAATCTCTGCTTTTGGTTCCAAAAACTGAGGTAAAATTCGGGTTATGTAAGTAACCAGTCCTGACATTTCAGTTGTTCAGTATATGCCAAAGACAACTTTTAAATCAAAAACCCCTGTTTCAAGGTAGTCAGATAAATTTAAGTGAGTATTTCACCCAAAAAATGTAATATCATCATTTACTCTTCATCATGTTATTCCTAATGTCATGATTTCCTTACTTCCATGAAACAAAAAGAAAATGCTTTTATTCACTGTAATAAAACAAACACCCAGCACTGTCTCTCACCAGCCTTCGGATGACCAGCAACAATCATCAGCTTATCATTTAGCCCTGCATTAAAGCACGCATAACTCTTCTCTCCTCTTTTTTTCCGTTATATCAGGTATCTCTGTATTAAATCATTCAGATATCTACAATTCTAAATATAAAAAAACACAATATAAGATTGGCCCCGTATTAGTTGTGGCCCCTCTTGAAAAAATCCTAGAATCGCTCCTGCTCCTTGTCACTCCTCTTTGCTTCTACTATATTCTCCATATAATTTACTATTTAATCATAACACAGATTCTTACTTTAAAAATATAATCTGTAAGTTTGTAGAATGCCATATATACAAATTTTAAAACCTATACAACTTATAAATAGCCCTACTGCCTTTAGCTATTTTTAGTATTTATAATACACTGTGTAACCTATAATAAATATTTAGCTGAGGAATGATTTAAAAAACATTAACTTTAACAGTTTATTTATCTGGGGGCACATTTAAAAAGCAGCAACTTGAGTGAACAAAAAAGTAACAGGTGAAAATAAAACACAAATATAAAGATATCGTTCATAATAGTATGTGTAGTTGATTTAAGCATTTAAGCACATCAGCTGCTAGAAGTATCTAATTTCATGATGTTAGCTGCCAAAAAAGAGGATAGATATATCAGCAGCACAGCTTAACTGTTTGCATTGAAAAAAAATCAAGAGGTCACTGAGCGAATGGTGGGTGGACCGCATCTGAATTCATCAATCTGTAGTACAGGGAATAACTGTTTTAAAGGTTGATTTGTTAAACATATTCTTGACCAATCACTACTACATGCATGACATGTTACATAAAACATTTCTATTTTATAGTGATGGCTAAATATGTGTGCGTTATAATATGAGAGATTTACATTACAAAGATGTGGTAAAAAAGTGTACAAGCAGTAGAGATAACCACAACAAGGAGAGAATTATGAAACAAAACCCATTCATAAATGTGGGGGAGATTCACAAAGAGTGGACTGCAGCTGGAGTCAGTGCTTCAAGAACCACTATGCAAAGACGTATGCAAGACATGGGCTTCAGCTGTCGCATTCCTTGTGTCAAATCACTCTTGAACAACAGATAGTGTCAGAAGCGTCTCGGACTGGACTGCTGCTAAGTGATCCAAAGTTATGTTCCCTGATAAGAATACATTTTGCATTTCTTAGGGTCCCAGAGTCTGGAGGAAGAGAGGAGAGGCACACAATCCACTTACTTGAGGCCCAGTGTAAAGTTTCCACAGTCAGTGATGTTTTGGGGTGCCATGTCATCTGCTGGTGTTGGTCCACTGTGTTTTCTGAGATCCAAGGTCAACGCAGCCATATACCAGGAAGTTTTAGAGCGCTTCATGCTTCCTGCTACTGACCAACTTTATGGAGATGCAGATTTCATTTTCCAATAGGACTTGGCACCTGCACACAGTGCCAAAGCTACCTGTACCTAGTTTAAGGACCATGTTATCCCTGTTCTTTATTGGCCAGCAAACTCACCTGACCCTAACCCCGTAGAAAATCTATGGGGTATTGTGAAGAAGAATATATGCGATATGCCAGACCCAACAATGCAGAAGAGCTGAAGGCCACTAGCAACCTGGGCTCTCATAACACCTGAGCAGTGCAACAGACTGATCGACTCCATGCCACGCCGCACTGCTGCAGTAATTTAGGCAAAAGATGCCCCAACTAAGTATTGAGTGCTTAATGCTTATACTTTTCACGTTCATATTTCCAGTTATCTCAGATTTCTAAAAATCCTTACTTTGTATTGGTCTTAAGTAATATTCTTATTTTCTAAAATACTAAATTTGGGATTTTCCTCAGTTGTCAGCTATAATCATAAAAAAAACCTTCGAAATATATCAGTCTGTGTGTAATGAATGAATATAATATACAAGTTTACATTTTTGAATGTAATTAGTGAAATAGATCAACGTTTTGATGATATTCTAATTACATAACCAGCACCTGTAATTTCTTACATTTAATTTCTTACCGTTTGCAAGGAGAGGGCGGGGTTTGTGAATTGTACTGCAGCCAGCCACTAGGGGGCGACCAAAGAGCAACTAACAGCTTAAAGGCGCTCTAAGCGAATAATGTGCGACGTCACTTCCTGTTGATGTTTGAACTGTTTTCAAACAGACAGAGCGTAGCTAACTCCTCCCCCTCCCCCTCCCTTCCGTGCTTTCATGAACGCGCCCAACCCCCACCCCCAAATCCTTCTTGCCGTTTATTGGCTGGAATACTTTGTTTTGTTTTGTGCTGGCTAGGTTTGGCCATTTGTTGATATTGCCGTTTGTGAAGCCTGGGCTGTCTACAGAGATCGCGTTTTTTTACAGTTTGATCAGCGGACAGGCAGCAAGCAGATAGTGAGGAGATGTTTCCGGTATGTAACAAAAAATGTTTATGGTCTAAAACGCTTCAATTCGCTTAGAGCACCTTTAACTTTTCAGGATGTATGAGGTCAAAGGTACAACCTACAATCGTTCAACTTCTTTCCAGGGGCACGTTCAATCTCACACCGGTGCGCAACGTTTTGCTACGGTTTCCGGGTTGAACGACATGTTTCCTTGAAACGGTGTGCAACGGAATCCAACAGGTTTTAGAAGCGTTTTCTCTTGTTTGGTGGGTGTGTCAGAAATGTCAGCCCAATCAGCGGCAAGATGTATAAAACCACGCGATAGTAAAGAGACAGCTCGCTCAATGGGTTCAAGTTGGAATGTTGTCTTTCATTCTGGACGGCAAGGTCAGTGACTGTAACATCGAGGGTATTTTACAGTATTAAACATACATTTATAACGATTTCATCAGGCTTCAGAAACATTTAAAAAAGAAAACAAAGCATGGCCTCTCAGCTACCGTAGTTGCAACTCTTGCGTCATCACAACAGGGTGTTCAATGCATCACCGTTTCTGTTTAATAAACGTTGTGCAACGTTTTGTCGGGGCTGAACGCAGCCCAGGTGCTATGGAAGGCCAACAGGACAAAAACATGTTGAAAATACGTGTTAACACGCACTACGTGTTAACGCGTAAATCACGTGTTAACACGGACTACGTGTTAACGCGTAAGTGCGTGTTAACACGTAAATCACGTGTTAACGCGTTAGAAATCATGGACATGGAGTTTTACCACCATCTAGTGGTGTGGCGAATCTGACCTAAATACACAGAACGGACAGATAGATAGGATTGTAAATTGAAGTATTTTATCCTAAATATATATTTTTAAAAGTAATTAACAGTGAATAATGATCATAAATAGGTTACAGATTGGACTATATATAATAATTATAGTATCATTTAATTTTGTTATAAATAATTTTGTTAGCTTTGTGAATTAGGCAATAGTCCCAATTTCTACTTACTTTGTGTCTAATGTCTTGTTCTTTTCGTACCTGCCTATGGAAAGAATTATATTCTTAAAAATAGAGGTGTTAAATGATGACACAGTAGTGTCATACAATTCTTATAAACAGTAGAGGATGATTAATATTGCAAGAAAAAATTTATTTAAACACTACTTAACCACAGGTAATCTAATTAAGTTTATGTTAATAACAATTGGTTAATAGCAAGATTATGAACGTAAATGGAATGTATGCTCAAGCAGATGGTACATCTGCATCATTTGTGAACACACACACACATTATGATGTTCTACATATGAAGTCTTTGGACTACCTGCCATCATGATCTGATTGCACTTATAGCTAGTTCAGCTAGTTTATAAATGCCTTATAAAATTTGTTTTTCACTAGTGTCATACACATATCCTTAATAATATAGTATAGCAATACCACACTATATAATTACAACCAATTTAGCATATGAACAACAGATGGAACTCTATATGTATGGCCTAATGGGAGAACATCAATGTCATTGTATAGAGCAGTTAGGCTTTAAAACATGCTTTTTGAGTTTAAATAATAATCTTATTTTGTGTGAAGGAGGCTCTCAACTACAAACCTTTTAAGCTTTTTTTTTTTACTTTTTGGCACGCGTTGCCTCAGACAAAGTTTCCATATCAGAAAGTATGTGTCATAGATCAATCTGAGGCTTCCAATGGATTAGTCACGCTCAGACCGTTTCTTTGTCATAGTAACTAAAACTACTCTGCAGCAGATACTAGAACAATTATGCAAATGTAATAAACTTTTGATGCTTTTTTTCTGTGTATTTTCTGATCTATAAGACACTTTGGATGAATGTATATGCTAAATGAATAAATGCATATGTGATGACTGGAAAAAAAGAAGAATGGCAATAAGACACATGTCTATAGCTTTGATTGGAATTTAAAAAAAAGTGCTTTCTTGTTTTCACCTTTAGTTTTTTTTCCATCTGATCCTTTTTAAGGAAAAGTAAAAGTGACATAATGACCAATGTATGGTAACCCATACTTGAAATGTGACGTCTGTATTTAACCTATCAAGTGAGTGGTGAACAAGCACTGCACGTCGTGAACATACACACCCAGAGCAGTACTGCAGTGCCCGGGAAACACTGGGAGACAGGTGGCTGGCTCAAGGCACCTCAGTCGCAACCTGTCAGCCGTGAGACTCGAACCAGCAAAACTCTTAGGTTATAAGGCCGACTCTAACTATTAGACCATGACTGCCTATTATCTTATGATGTAAATATTATGTTATATTTAAGAAGTTAAGCTTTTTTGGTAACTGTTAACAGCCTTTTATCAACAATTCATTGTTTCACATATTGATACAAAAAAGCTTAAGTGCAAGTTGTTTTTAAATTAAGCGAGCTCAAATATATATTTTAGTCTAATAATTTTAGGATAAGCCCCTAGGATAAGTTAAATAATGAAATGAATATTTATGATAAACACTTGCTGTTAACAAAAAAGATAAAAACAAGAAGTCATCCTAACAGTGATTAGTTTTATCTTTACTTAGCTGAGCACTTGATCCCAAAAATTTTATTGTTTGTGTTGAAGCATTGTGATAGTTCGTAGGAAGAATACAAAAAATTATTTGGTAATTTTTAACACCTTGGGTGTGAATCTAAGCAGTGTTGATTTAACTCTGGAGCTTTTGCTGAAATTAGAAATAGTTTCAACTACCCTAACCTAAAGGACTGAGTGGCAAGGTAAGGAAAATAACAGGACAAAGAGTACACTTCTATTAGTAATCATAATAACTTCTTACATTGAACTGATTATACTTTGATTTCTGTAATTTTGTTATTATTTGTGTGTAAGTATGAACAGGGTTGGGAGAACTACTTCAACATAATTTCCAATACAGTTACAAATAACCTTAAAGAGATGCAGTAACTAATTCAAGTATCACAAAATGAAAGTAATCAAGACTTACCTTTAGACTACTTCAATGTCAAATATGTAAATAAACTTAATAAAAAAGCATCAGAAGAGTCTTTCAAACTCCAAGCAGATATGAGACAGATAGGCTACTCACTACAGGGAAAACAAAAATATTTATTTTTGATTATGCCCTCGATAATCATGATAATTAATGTTGATTAATAAACTACATTAAAATGCTTAATTGCATTTTAATTCATTTTATAGGCTAAAACGTTTGAATGGTTTTGCTTGCTTACTAATTCAAGACATCACACTGACTTTCTGAGTGACATGGAAACAAAAGGTTTTTCAAACTTGGACTAAATTGTATAGAAATTGGCTACACTGCACAATAAAACTCCCTTTATAATGGATGACGTGGGAATTACTTGGCCCGTCTGACTTTTGGATTATAATCAGTACAATCAATGTACAGTGGAGAACACAGCAAAATTGTATTGGGAGCAATTTAGGGGCGGTTTCCCGGACAGGGATTAGACTAGTCCTAGACTAAAATAAATGTAAGAGCTGTACAAACTGTTAGATCTGGACTCCACACGACAGACAGAATAAAAAAAGAACGATCCAGCCCCGGACACCAGATCACATCAGAAAATATAAGTTTACTTTGTTAAAGTATCCGTCAGATACAAGGCTGATCAATCGTTGCTGGAGAGCATAAACAGAGTCGTGAGACGGAGGTTTTAGATGATAAAATAGAACAGAGTTTTATTGATGGACAGCAGTTTCAGTTGCATATGCCTCAATGTTCAAACCTCGCCTACCCCAGGAATACAGCATGCACGGTTATATCCAAAATTGCTCAGCTGCATCATCCCTTAGACCTTGGGCTTCCATAAACATTCTCTTTATCTATCTTGTTTACACACAGACAGAACAGCTCTATGAAACTTAACCACCAAGAGACATATAAAATATAGAAATACAATTAATTAATGAATAATATAATAAAATGTAGAAATATAATAATGAATGAATAAATGAATAATGAATAAAAACAATAATGAATAAATGAATTAATAAACAATAATGTAATAATAAAAATGATAATAATGAAATTGATAATGATAAAATGATATTAAATAATCAAATACAATAATTAAATGGATAAAAACTAATGATTATAAAATGATTATGATGATTATGTAAATAAATGATAAATGATAAAAAACACAATAATAAAAACATTCTGCACGTGAGGATCTAAGGCAGGATCCTTCAAAACTAAAAAAAAAAATGCATTGACATATCTTAAAATACATCAGTGCTCTTTGTTTTGCCTTAAAATGCACACAGGTAATGTTTTTAGTAAGGTATGTTTGTTTATTTTTTCCTAATTAGGCTTAATCCTGGTTTAAGAAAACCCCTGTCCGGGAAAACACCACTTAATGTTTGTCATTTAGTTTTTTGCGTTCATATTCTTAACTTTGGACATAGATTTATTAATATATCATTAAAATGATAAGATCATTAATGCATTGTCGGTAAACCATGCTTTCAATGAAACTGGCTTTAACAACAATAACTCGTTTTAGTCATTTGTGCATTGCATGTCGTTACCACTAATGAGCACAAGATGGCAGATTACTTCTTCGCCACTATCATTTTGAGTTGTATTTTAAAGGAAGATTTACAAGCAATAGCATGCAATGATTTTACTATAGCCAACTTATTAAATGAAGATCCAAAATCAGGAAGTCAAATGCAGTTTGAGATTTATTAAGAATAGTGTGTTATATAACAGGATATAGAAGAGGCAGATCATTATTTTCACACTCCATCACAGCAGGTGGCGGTATGCACCTTTAAAGTTGGTTCGTAACCCGCCATTAAACCAAAAGAAGAAGATGAAGATCGTAACGTCAGCTCATCGTAAGCAATAGGTAAGTGGTCGCTCACAAGCTTATGAATAATTATATTGCAGCGAATGCGTTACGACAGGCACTGTCATTGTGTGAATAATTAATGATATAGTGATCCAAGCATTACGTCGAGTTTGCCGTAAGCTTACCTCATAGCCATCATAAGCCAGGTACGCTGACGGAAGGGTAACGTAACCACACGGAAGAGCCAAAAAGTACTATGTAGGAATACAAACGCAAAAGCAGCAGCAGTAACAACAACAGAAAACAGTTTTGTTAGATAAATGGCCTTGGGCAAAAGTCTTTATAACTGCAATAACATAAGTTAGTGGAAACAGTGTCAGGCTTTCCCAGATGGAGACAATATAGTGAGGTAAAATTTTAGTGCTGTTTAAATGAATGCTTTGTGTTTGTTATTCATTTAAAAATATGAACAAAGTTATGACTCATGACAAACTGGCAAGAGAGTTAATAACACAGATCTGTCCAAATATGATGGAAACTATATTCATTTGTAGGCCTACTGTGTAGCATTATTAGAGTAAGTTGGTCTATATAATTTCCTTGATGATTTTACATTAATACTATGATTTTACATTTGAATAACCATTGTTTCAAAAATCATAAAAACAAATCTGATTCTAGTTATTACTAATACAAGCAACTTTTTATGGTTTTCTATATGCTTGTCTTTCACAGATTATTCACCCAGTGTTTATTCACAAGATTGACCGAAGCTTATTTAGATGACCAAATTATGAACAATGACCCACCCTGAGGCTGTAAGAGTGGGCGTGATGAGAGAATGCGTACTTGAAGCAGTTATATGACTTAATATATTCAAGAAGACCAAGCGATCCTTATAGGA
The DNA here is from genome assembly GCF_030506205.2 of Paramisgurnus dabryanus. NCBI lineage: Eukaryota > Metazoa > Chordata > Actinopteri > Cypriniformes > Cobitidae > Paramisgurnus > Paramisgurnus dabryanus. The sequence goes on from NC_133347.1 coordinate 13,549,757, forward strand.
CTACATGCAAAGCAATGTACTCCAGACCGCACAACTGGACATACAGGTACTTTTTAAAAAGCTCATTATTCTTCTTAACTTAAACATGCATGCTTATTCTTTCTGCTATTGTCTGTTTTATTATTAGTAAACAGTTTTGTTTTAAATTGTTAAAACATCTTTATCCTTTTTCAGATGATATTTTTGTTAAAGATTTTTATTATCTACATGTCATGTCTGTGTTTATTTCAAGTGCAAACTGTAGAACTGTCACAAATTAATATATTTATGACTTTGCACCTGCACTTAATTTAGACATTTTTAAGCATTTAAGGTCAAAATCAGAGTGTAACTTTTACTTTTCATACTAAATGAAATATTCAGTTTTCACTTGTTAACCTGACCGATACAGCAACCATCACACCAAACATTCCAAAACCTGTTTCTGTCTAATGAAACAATCAATGAATTTGGGCAACCAGTATCTGATTGAATACTATAGCTACAAGTGTGTCACAGCTTTGTTCTGATTTGTTGTTTCTGTTTATGTGTTTTGTACGCTGTGTGTTTTGTCATTGGTTTGTTTTGACAGGTGGCCATGCACGTACCAGTCATTGTCTTAAGCCCAGGATACACTGCAAGATTTTTGCTCTCCTATAATATCATTACCTTATCACACTGTGCGACATGGATCATTTAAACTTGGGTACGACAAGCATGTAGACTGTATAATGATGACACCTATTGACTCATAGGTTGTGATGACTGTGACTCCAGTTAAGTGCAATGTCACCAGCATGTGCTAGTGTTAAACAAATACTGGTAAGCTGGTCGACATAGGACCACCGAAGAGCCACGATCACAGAAATTGCCACAAATGTTTCACGATGGTAATCTTTCGTTTGGGACCGCCAAAAATCATGCAGTGTATCCCAGGCTATATCCTCCCCTCCGTCTAGTCATCATCTCATTAATTATGAGATGCGCTGTCAGTGCTTTTTCTTTCTGACTCTTCTCTGTTCTCTCCAGATTGTGCCCTGATGCCATCTGCCCAGTTCTCCCAGCCTCATCTTCCCTCTCTATGCCTAGCTTCACATCGGTTGGTTCTTCTTTGGCTCTCTTCATCCCGTCTGCCTGCCTCGCTGCTCTCCCTGATAACATTTCCTGACTGATGCCTTGAACTCGGACTCTTTCTGCAAGGTGCCATTCTCAGCAGTGACTCAATTTAGTGCCACCCTGCTGCTTGGTGAGTCTCTGCATTCTGGAATTGAGATTTTCATTGTGCATTCAATAAACTGTTTTGTGCCTACAGTTGAGTCTGTGACTTTTTTTGACCAAGTGATGTAAGTAAGGTCTCAACTTTATACCTTTTAATATTGATTTCTAGTTACACAGTTGTCTTTATGATGGGCCTAGCATTTTTTAGAGAGTCTGTATTTCTGTTTCCTGTGTCAATACTATACCTATTACAATGTTTTTGGTTGAAAACAATTATATCCCTTTGTTGCCAATGTTTGTGGTTTATGGGTTTTATTAATAATCAAATATTAAATAAGATTCATTTACAACTGAGCAAAAAAAAAAATCCTTTTGGAGTTTATATTCCATATAATTTGCCTAATTCTTACTAGAGTACATGTAATAAAGTTCTGTTTTCTTTGTCATTTATGTTTTTACTACAGTACATTCTGATTGTATGAAGTTATAAGACTTAACAGTTTACAGGCTGTGATGTGCATTAGGCCTACATATACTAACATTCCTAGGTCACCCATTTCCCAGGGCAGCACAATAAACTTTACCATTTATGTGTTGCAGGCATTGCACTTCTGAGGTCATCACCATCTTTCTTCAGCCAACCAAAATGATTCTCACCAACCACCCCAGCTCTGCTAAGCTTGATGTTGGAGGTCTGCTGTTTTTGAAGCAGGGGACCACTGTCCATTAAAGGCTTCATAAACCATTTAACAAAATCACATAAGATAGGGTAGTTCATACTCCATGCGATGTGCCATACAATGGAAGGGCCATGTTCCTTATCACATCTGGATACTGCAAAGCTCCTGTCTCCTCAACAATTTACGAACAATTTTCCTGTGTGTGTCTAATGATAATAAAAAAATTATAATTGATCAATTATACTTTGAAGGATAAAGCAAAACTACTATATTTACTATAAAGCTATCTAAACCAATAGCAGCTTCATAAGACTTACGGTGGTTATCAAAGGGACTAACAAACAAATATAATGCATATGGGTTGACCTATGAAAACATAATGTCCTGTTTTCATTTGTCAGTTACCAGTTAGGCTTTAGAAGCATGATAAAGTTAAAGTGTATTTAAAAATATAGTTTGGAAAAATGTGTGAAAGTGGTCATGAATTTCAAGGGTTGAACGATTATAGTTAACTGTTTAAAAATATGTAGTTGTAGCCTACTAATGCTTTTATAAAATGCTCAAAATATATTTTAGATAACATCCTGTGATATCCAAGCCTTGTTTGTTTCTGTGTTTTCAAAGCTCCACACCAGTAGGTGGTGGTAAAAAAAACAGTGTAGGTACGTGTTAACACGTGATTTACGTGTTAACACGCACTTACGCGTTAACACGTAGTGCGTGTTAACACGTGATTTACGCGTTAACACGTAGTGCGTGTTAACACGTATTTTCAACATGTTTTTTCCCTGTTGGCCTTCCATACAGGTGCACGCACCAGTAGCGCCTCACTGCAGAATACGACATCCAGGGGGCGGGGTTGGATTCAGATCCAGGGGCGGAGCTGGATCCAGATCCAGAGATCCCATTGGTCAGCAGTTTAACCACAAGACACGTCATACATGTGTCGCTGCGTTACCATTTCCACATTAAGTCGTAACTAAATTAAGTTATTCTTTTGACATAAAAACGAACTTTACTTATGACTACAATAAAAGTAGTGCCTTTAGGGTGAAATGCTATAATGTTTTGGAGTAAAACATTTCGGGTAAGCCTACTACGAGTAATCTTACCACATGCAGTTTAAGACCTACAGTACAGTATAAATATGCATAATTATTAAAATATATAGGCTATGGCATGTTATTTAGAAATTAATAAATTGAATGTTTATTAGGAAAACAAGTTTCCCTCGTAGATGGTTTACTTTTTTTATTTGCTAATAAAGGATATCAAATAAATTTGTTTTTATATTCACTTGTATGTACATGTGTTATAAGTGGGATAATGTACAAATAACCCAGCTAACACACGACGTACTAGTTACGTAATTTATTGGTCATTTTTGGTAATTTCATGACTTACCAGCTGGCAACGTAACTGTTACGTCCTAGGGAGGTAATTTCATTACCATTACAGAACCAAATCACCACGTCGCCAGTACGGACTCCTTACGTCGCAAGATAACCAAGTACGTCCCAGTTAAGTAATAAATTGGTAATATTTTGGTAATTTCATAACTTACTGGCAACGTAACTGTTACGTCCAAGGGGGGTAATTTCATTACCATTACAGTACCACGTCGCCAGTACGGACTCCTTACGTCGCAAGATAACCAAGTACGTCCCAGTTAAGTAATAAATTGGTAATATTTTGGTAATTTCATAACTTACTGGCAACGTAACTGTTACGTCCCATGGAGGTAATTTCATTACCTATACAATTATATAAACATTAATTTCCTTTTCTATTTAGGTTAGCTTATTAAAACTTTTCAGTTTTAAAGTTTCCCTTAAATAAGTCAAAATAGATTAAATACACACGAAATGCCATTTACATGGGAAACATTAAATAGCACGCGCCTCCCGCCCAGCTGAACTTGACCAGAACGCGCGACCGCGCGTGCACAGTAGAACGGCAGGAGTCATTACCGGTCGTTTCTCTGAACTGAGACCCGTTTAAATTTCACAATAACTTATTTAAGTTGCTTAAGAGTTATAAACAACATTTTAACATACTTATTAAGGCTCACAGACTCTCGCCCGACAGTATAAACCGCGTTTTATGCTGCACTGACAGGATGTTCATCTGACAGGAAATTTCGTTTTTTCAGGTAAGACACTATTTCACAAATTAAACAAATAAAACGATATTTATGAAAACGTGTAGATGTTATTTAACCTTTATTTATTTTATTGTCTTTATTTTAAAGTTTTGTGGGACATGTTTGGTGTTTTGGACTGGTGAAGGTTCCCAGCAAACATTTGGACGTGTGATGACCGTTGAAAAGACGTCCGTTCGTCACGTCCCGTCATGGTTGAAAAATAGTTCCAAAATGAAAATCCAACCGACGTCTTTGACGTCATCTGACCGTGAATCACACGTCTTTTCTGCACGGTCCGTGCACGTCTAAAAATGTCGTCTTCTGGACGGTAATATGAGTCTCTGCTTAATGTAGGCGTTATACTCACTTAAAACGTGCATATAAAACAGGCTAGTTTGTACAATTGTAATAGGCAATTATTAAGGTTTTAAAAATACACAAATTTAGTCCAGTCAAACCTGAACGTCTTTATAACGTTGTAATCACGTGTATTTCAAACACATTAAAGAACACATTATTTGTGGACATAAGCAATAAAAAGAAGCATGTTCTGATTTGGCACTTTTTATTTTTTTAAACTGTTTAACTATAATAACAATTTCAAAATACTTTACTATATAAAAGGATAGTTCACCCAAAATTGATTATTTAGCAATTTACTCTCTCTTATGTTTCAAACCTGTATACTTTTCTATGTTCTGCTGAACACAAAGATATTTGAAAGAATAGAAAGCAGAAAGCAGATCTCACAACCCATTACTACAGTTGTAAAAAAAAATTATTGACAGTTAGCTTGGTTACAAACATTTTTCAATCTTTGTGTTCAGCAGAAAATAGAAATGTATACAGGTTTGAAACATGTGGGTAAGAAAATTATAACAATTTTCATTTTTGGGTGTACTCTCTCTTTAACACATTACAGCTGTTTGGCTTATTTAGTGTTTTCACAACCCCCAGCTCTTCCTGGAGCGTGCTTGAGGTGGTCTGCCATAGCTGCATCTATTTCCGAGTCTGTGGCATTTGGGCTCCACCTCTTCACAGCATCTGAGGGAAGAGAAGAATATGTTTCTTTTTAAAATAAATACAATTAAAATACAATACAATATATAGTATAAAAGATGTTCTGCATTAAATAAGTGTTAGATCAGTTGTGGGGGAAACAGCATTTGTCCTCTCCCTCTACAAAACCACTGTGGTGCCCTTGAGAAAGACCCTGAACTAGGTTTGTAATCGTCAAAAAATGAAAAGGATATTTCTGATAAAGACAGGTGAGCTGTGATGTCCCCTAAATACATAAATCATAGCAATGAAAATTACATCAATATACAAAAACAAGTTTTTTAGATCAACATATTCCCCAAATTACCTTGAATAACATAATACAAAGGTGTGCCTTTAAAAGCCTTCTTTTCCAGATGTCCACCACCGCTCATATTGAACTTGGCCATAAGACAATTAGACATCATTCTGTGAAAGAAATGTCTGATTACTTCACCTTAGACAAATTACCTAAATGGTCAATAAATCACAATTAACAGTAATGTGCAACATAGCAATTGCATGCAATGTTCAAACATAAACTATGTTTTAACATTTCACAACTACTCATCTATCATGTAACAAGTGCTATAAACTATATCCTCATCCATAAGTTTTGATGACAAGTAATGGCTTACACTGAAATTATGTTTTGATTTCTTGTTTGACTGTTTGAACCACTACGAACGTTAAAACTTCTGACAAGTAATGTGTGACAGATTTAATCCTGAAATGAAGTAATATAAATAGCTGGGTTAATTATGGTGGTAATCAATATATATTCCTGAAATATTATGCAGGATTACACAATTCAAGAGAAATACATACCTGTTCATAACGTTGTTCACGCAGTCTCTGACAGAATATCCACCAACTCAGACAGTTGCTGGACCTACATGTGAAAACAATTGAAATAATGTTATAGAAAGATAGCTGGAAATATATATACATATTCTTTATGTCACCATTTACGCAGATCAACTTGTTATCAACATCTTTGATGTATTCATAATGCATTCATAATGCAAAATACACAGTCATATAGCATTTCTTGCTTCTTGCATTTGAAGCTGAGGCCATAGGTGAAGAATCAGGTAGTCTCCATCCTGTTATTTTTTCGTTGTGTTACCTCACCTGGACAAATAGAGTTAATTATATGGTAGTGTAATATTTTAACAGTATATATAAATAACTTCACAGTGTAATACTGCATTAGTTATGAAATTAGCTGTCTGTACTTTTAGGTCTTTGTGGTTGAGCAATGACAGACATTATAAGCTCTGTATTTGTAACTATTAACTCAGATTCAGAGAAATGTACATGTTTATCCTCTAAGATGAGTTGTCACTAATGTAAAATCTAGGGCTGCACGATAAATCGCATGCGATATCATGCGCATCTCGTCAGTAAAGCCAGTTCCTTGATTAGTAGTAAATTCATCACCTGCTTTCAGATGGATGCTCTCTGGGATTGGCGTGCTCTCTGGGATTGGGGTGCCCTCTGGTACTGGGGCGTCAATCCAGAATTTGGGATTGTAGAGAATACTATGAATGAATAACACCATAATTGTATGATTAAAAAAAATCCTCTTTAGGTGTATGACAATACACAAGAACACAATACTACCGTATGCCTCTTTCGGTTGTCTGTAAGATGCCTGTTCATTATGTGACCCTGCGAAACAAACACCTTGCATGTAATTTCATTAAGTACAATAAACATACACATGCACAATGTATTTTAAAAAATACATAGTAGTGTAAAATATTAAAATAAATCACTTTTTATATCAAAGTTTTTGGATATTATGTTGACATTCAGGCAAAACCCTGACTCATGGAATAAATTTTTACCTGAAAATAAGAATGACATTATAAAGGCAAAAGTGTATGCACTTTGGAGCAAAGCAACGTGTTTGTATAGTGTGGGAATGCACCAAAAAAATAACAAAAGTATCAGTAGCACGTACGTCTCATAGTGTCACAGCTTATTCTAGGCCAGGATATAGATCAATCACACCAGCTTGATACCGATGTTTACTGTCATGAAGTGTGCCTGTGTAAACAAAATACACCAAAACAATTTATATACATTTTTGAGTTTCATATCAAAATATATAAAAGTCCTTTTTGAAAGAATCACGCTTTTTCGTAGTATTAAGCAAAGAATTCAAAAACTTACAACTTAATGTAGGGTAGACAAAGTCAGGGATCGGGCACACCTCATCTAAGTGTGTTTGACACAAAACTTGATCTTTAGCACAAAAAAGGACATATGACAAATTAGAACATTAACAAATGTGTAGACTGTTTAAGCCATATCTACAAAAATTCATATCTACAGTTTTCCATACCTTTTGTTATTGTTTGTAGAATGCACATCTTTATTTGGTTTGTGTTGATCTTCAACTGTAAATAAAACGAAATGATAATTAATTATATTAACTCCACAATAACAACTCAAATTTGTTGATGTATTTTCAAACTGAGGCATTTACCTGACTTGGGTTTTGGGTGGTTATATTTTGGAGGGTCTGTGTAGGACACAGTGCCTTTAGTTTGTTTATTTTTATTTGGATGAGATTCTACTTTTCCTTTGTACAAAACAAAGGCAAAGGAAGTTAATCAAACAAACACTTATGCTGAACTTTTAATGCAAAACAGTATTTAATATTTTGCATGTGCAATGTTTAGGCAATCAAATCATTGTAATTCCATTAATGCCAAATAACTTTTGTTTTTCAGATAATTTACCTTCTGAAAGAGACTTTCAAGAGGCTACATTAATTAGTTACAGTAATAACTTTGACTGTATCCTTAAACATACTTTATACCATGTAACGTTATAACTTCAAAGTACGTTAGCTTTTAGCCTTATAGCTAATTTTCGCCATACTCAGTGGACAATTCTGGCAACGTTAATTTCGGAGCCTTCGTGTCAAACAAGTAAAACTTAAGCACGTTAATTAAATAATACACAATGTACTTACCCAACAGTAGATTTTGCATAATATATAGACAAAACTCCCTCGTAATCGCTCCTCGTGTTTGAATGTGAACTTCCGGAAGGACGCGTGACGTGACCACTATCTCGCGAGATAATCTGTCCTATCGCGGGATTTTGTAATATATTTCTTAAAATAATATTGGAATCACAGTTTTTGAAATTACATCCAACTCACACCTAAATAGTGACCGGATATGTATCTGTTTTACATTTATATGCATACATTCAATAATAAAACAGGTTGAAATAATGACTAAAATGCAGCGTGGCTTTGCAATCACACTGGGCACTTTGTGATTATAATTTATTTAAACAAGATAAAGTTTATATATTTACTTTGCATACAAATCGTGTATTTCATAAAGATTATTATGTTTTTTTCCTACGAGTGTAGTCTAGACGTGTAAAAGACGTGAGTGGACGTCTATTCATAACCTCTTAAAAATATACTTTGTTCACTTAAATTAATTATTGCAGTATTAACCAAGGTGTACGCACAGCATTTGCATATTTCACAAGGACTACATAAATGCATTTTAGGACATGTTGTGCATTTGTGCCGTCCAGCACCGACTAATTTTGGACGGGGAGACGACGTTGATTTCGGACCAATAGTACACCATTTGTGGCGTCCTGCCGCGACCTCTTTTGGCCAGGGAGACGACGTTGCCGTCCGACCAATGTTTGCTGGGTTAGAGCAGCGTTACCCTGGCAACCGGAAAATGAAGAGGACACTCTCTCACTTTCTCCGTCTGACAAAACTACGCCTGCACAATTCAGAAATTACATTTTAAATTATATGGAGAATCCATTTAAATGTTTATTTTAACATATGTTTATTTAAATGTTTGTAATGTAATGTTCATGTTCAATAAAATGAAGTATTCCATCTCGGAGTCTGTCATATGTTATGGTAAGTCTTTTAGTTATGGGCAAATAAGGACAAGTTAAATTAGTTGTAGCCTACTGCAGATGTCCGCCCAAAGAATATTAAATAAAAGATTTAAATTACTAACTGGTTACCAACATAAAACTTTCAATCCATTACGTTGTCACGACGTGCCCACGACAGGCAGATTACGTTGCGAAGTTACGTGCAGGCGACGAATCCAGGAATTTCACTTTTCCGGTCGCCACGACGTAACTCGGTTCGTCGCCAGTTTGGTCATCATATTACGTCGACGTTACGTAACAGTTACGTATTTGTGTTAGCTGGGAAATCCCTTCAGTGATATCACACTGTCTGGAATACTTTCTAAATTATGAATCTTTCTCGATTATATTATTAATCAAACGTACACTTAAATTGATAAGAGCAAACGTTGGTGATCACAGGTTGCAACTAATTGCGTCCTGCAACAACGCAAATATACTGGGGCACGTTCAATCTCACACCGGTGCGCAACGTTTTGCTACGGTTTCCGGGTTGAACGACATGTTTCCTGGAAACGGTGTGCAACGGAATGCAACAGGTTTTAGAAGCGTTTTCTCTTGTTTGGTGGGTGTGTCAGAAATGTCAGCCCAATCAGCGGCAAGATGTATAAAACCACGCGATAGTAAAGAGACAGCTCGCTCAATGGGTTCAAGTTGGAATGTTGTCTTTCATTCTGGACGGCAAGGTCAGTGACTGTAACATCGAGGGTATTTTACAGTATTAAACACACATTTATAACGATTTCATCAGGCTTCAGAAACATTTAAAAAAGAACACAAAGAATGGCCTCTCAGCTACCGTAGTTGCAACTCTTGCGTCATCACAACAGGGTGTTCAATGCATCACCGTTTCAGTTTAATAAACGTTGTGCAACGTTTTGTCGGGGCTGAACGCAGCCCTGGTTCATTTGGCGGAACAAAGTATATAAAGTGGGAGGAGTTGGGGCTCTGGTTGGATCCAGAGCCATAGAAAAACAGAGTTGTGCCAACGGAAGTCCAGAAGCTCGGCCGTCACGTGATTCGCGGAGACTTCAGTTAGTTCCTAGATATAAGGTGTGTTCGAGATCATCCGGCGCTGCGCAGACCGATCGGCGAGGTTTGCCGCTTGCAGTCGAGGGAGGAACTGAAGACGGAGCTGTGAAGCCGGACACCTGCTGCTTGCCGTAGTGACGTGTGCGCCGTGTTTCCTTGTTATTAATCGCGAATGAAGTGAATTAGATGCTGAATTTGATAAAAACAAACCTTTTAATAAAAAGTTGCAACCAGAAACATTTTATATCGAATATTTTAATTGCTGCTTATACCCGAAAATAACGGGAAACAAGCCTATATTATTAAAATACCAATAGAGTTTGTTATTTTCCTTTTTATTTTATTACACGACAGAATATAACATATTTAAGCATATTAAAGTGTTTTTTCCTGTTTTAAAACATGAATTTATAATGTTTATTAGTGGAACTAAAGGTTGGATTAAACTTGAAACGCACGTGATCGTTGTCATCAGTGAGGCGACCAATCACGTCAAGCTGTTACGTCATTACAACTCCGGGCAGCCGCTCTGGAGAAGCTGCACCGGCTGAGCTAGCCGGCTACTCTCGAAACGCTCTCGCGGTACTTAAAAACCATATGACACAGTCACGTGCATGCAGCGCCAGCTGAAGTCGGACAAACTTACTAACCGGAATGCACTGCTTCAAGTCAGCCGCCGATCGGTCTGCGCAGCGCCGCATGAAGTCGAACACACCTATCCATTGAAATACATTGAGTTAGAGGCAAAGAGCTGTGATTTTTCTTAATTTATAGTCAAGAAACACATTTTTTTTACAATATTTATACATCACATCAAAATGTGAATGTAGTATTGTTATGTAGTTATTTAAACAATGTTTTTTGACAAATTAAATCCACCAATATAGGAACATTTGTATGGTCATCTGCTGGTATGTGGCTTGTTAACATGTTTTACGCTGCCTTTAGCCACTTTAAAATGCTTCACACTGTACTAATGTAAGTTTATAATGTTATGCTTGTTTATAATGTACAAAGTGAATGTAACTCATACTGGTTTAATTTATAAATAAAGCACGACATTAAGAAAGACTTACAAAGCACTTTGTTTAATTTATTATAAATTATAATAATATTTCTGGCTTAGTGTAGTTTTCTTTTTGTTGTTAATATAAACATCTGATGGGAAAAAACATCATCATCACTTTAAATGATTACTAATCTCTTAACTATGTAAGTATATATTTGTTATTAATAAATACATTTATTTTATTTTATTTATTAACCAGCAAAACCACAGTGTCAAAAACACTCCACCCATACGTTATGCACTTTATACCACCATCACTTTATTTAGCCTCTCTAATTACACAATATGTACAATAATGGATGAATCTGCATTGAGAAAACGAAATTTACCAATAAAAGGCTGTTCGTGGTTTGTTGTGTTTTGCTAAAGTTATCCACAGCTTTTCCTAGCCCGACCCGTTTTCTACAAACACCCCCTAAATGTACTAATTAAATGAGAAATAATGCACTACAAACACACTGATGCATAAAGTCATTCGATTCACATGTATTGCTAACATACAATCTTATTTGTCAAGCGTATTAAGTCTTAAATCTTGTATTAAGTTCAACACATTCAATCTTTCTAATGCAACTCTATGGAGCTGACTGTGACTTCCGGGAATTCTGTATTGCCGTGGTCCGCCATTGCTGTAAAAAAAAAAAAAAACGTTCCATTGGAGTGAACGGACTTGACGTAACTCTCTCCTTCTATGGCTCTGGTTGGATCTAGATCCAACCCCGCCCCCTGGATATTGTGTTCCGCAGTGAGAACCATCTCAGCTGGACGGCAGGATTAGGTTTTGCTTCTACAGAATTTCTCTTCTAGCGATCCTTTTCGGTAAGACTACGTTGTTTTTGGTCTGTTTATTTCACCACTATGAGATGATTGAAGCGTTTAGGAAAAAGACCTTAATCTGTTCTTCTAAAATTTGTAGGACTAATACTTAGCCTATCCAATATGACTCCTCTGATAAATGTTTATGTGGCAGTTTTCCAGACACGGTTTAGATTAGGCCAGTACTAGGCCTTGGTTATATTAGGAGTTTTTACATTAATACATTACACATAATCATTACGTCTTTAGATCAAGCAGGACCAGTGATATATTTTAAGATATGTCAGCAAAAGTTGTTTTCAGATAAGACTGCACGAACATGCATTTTGGGACTAAGCAGTGCTTAAAGGCTTTTTTGAGCCTAGCCCTTAACTTTGATAAGAGAATACTTTACATTCTAATGGACATTATTATTTCAACCATCCTATATTATTTAGTAATATTAACATCGCAATTAATAACGCACTTGTAATATTAATACAAATTTGATAGATGTAAAGATTTTAGTTAGTTTCTTTTTTATTTAGGTATTGTTTTGTGAGTTAAATTCCATACACCCTTCCTGTAAAGTGCTTTGTCATAACAAGCTTAACTGTTTTAGTTTCAGTTTTAAGTAAGTCCTCTTTTGCGTCCACTATATTGTGAACACCAAAAGGACTGAGGTCACATTCAGCTAATTCCTCTTCTGGTTCACTTTAAGTGAACTGGGTTTGAGGAATGGTCTTTCTTTGTTATTTACACTGATAAGTTTCTATAGGCCATATATCTGTATGTGGCATTTGGTTCACACCTTCAGTGCAGGCACACATGTTGATTACATCAGGGCACAATTGCAATAAACACATCAGACGTTGATTATACTTTCATTAACCAAGATAGGGGGTGGGCTTAATGCTGTAAACATATTACTGAACAAATTCCCGCAAATATTAATAAACCCTTAACTGTCTTGATTATTTTTGTCTCTGTGGCTTTGCATACTTTCAACTTGCAGTTTAATACTTTAATCATTTAAATTTGAACTTTGACTCATGGCAATAAAATCATAAACTTGATAATAAGCATAATATGGACTCTTGAAATGAGAAATAATGCTAACTAATGGGTTTGCAGATTGTGCTGCCTTAATAGACCTTTCTCACAACTTCCGTATTTATGACCGGAACTACGCAATCGTCGCGGAAATCTACTTCCTCCGCAGTCAAGGCAATGTAAAAAGCCGTATCTGTTCCATCAATTCCCTGTTGATGGTGAAGGTATACAGAAGTGGATTCAGGCTATCCGGCGAGACTTATAATGTGTCGTTTTAGTTAACAGTTCAGTAACAGTTACACTCGCTCTCTACTTACCTAGAAATTTATTGACAAATTCTTCATGGAAAAAGTTTTCCTCCATTAGTCGTGTCACATCAGCAAATGTAATATTTGGCAAATCCGTTAACGAAGTTTTGTAGACTCTTTGATCCATTTTAAACTTGCCCGGGTTTATGTTTTTCTAGTGTGTTGACGCTTGACAGGAACTCCGCTTACACGACGATTACGTATTTCCGGTTACTGTGAGAAAGGTCTATAATGGTCTTTTGGAGTGGTGATGTTTCTGATTCTGGAGCGTAAGGCATAATATATCTAACAATATGACACCTTAAGAATTGAATCAATTGTAACCGTTGTAATACAGTACTTAACTGTTACGGCATTAACTGTAACCTTTTCAACTCTTTACAGAACCCAACTGATCATCTTGCTTACTCAAGAGAAGACATGCCATATATAAAGAGAAAGAGTTTACCAAAGCATCTAAAGACTTCACCCTGCTGGATCTGATGATATAAGGGAATCAGATACACAAATTGAGACAAACTTCTAAACAGAGGCTTAATATCACCACTCAGTCGACCAGAATGCATCTAAACCAATAAACACCCCCCCCCCCCCCCAAAAAAAAAAACATTCATGAAGTCTAACGGAGAATCATTTGCGTTCAGTTTTAAATGGGCTAAATCAATAACTTTGCACTTTGAACTTGCACTTGAACAAACATGTTCCTGTTAAGGATCATTTTGTTTATTGCTGCTATATTGGCTCTGAACTTTGAACTGAGTTTCTGCACCTGTGCTCGTGCTGAATATGAGATACAAGGAGAATGTTGTCCTATGTGTGCTCCGGGTAAGTACAAACACTTCATATTTAGAAGGGTTCTGTTTACAGATGTCACAAAAATATTTGGGATGCATTGACTCTCTCTCTAAGTCAAAAGGTAAACGTTATGCTTTAAATGTGCAAAAAGTTCTCTGATACCTACATAAAAGTTTTGTGACTTTAGTGCAAAAATTATCCAGAGACAGTTTTACATGTCCATTTATAACCCTAGGATCTGTCCCAAGAATGAAATTGTCTATTATTGCCTCATCTGAAAAGGTCATGAACAATAATGTTGAGCTCTGCTCTGATTGGCAGTTTCTCAGAGCAGAGCATTTCAGTAGCTCTTTATAACTCATTACTTAACTATAATCACTAAAATGAATCAACTGTAACTCATTATAAGCTAAATATTTGATTCAGTTTATTTTAAACCCTAGTAATATTTTTCTCTTGCTGTAACATGAGTAGTCAAGTCAGCAGATACTGATCACATTCTAAATGACTAAGCAGCAACATGTGAATGTTTGCAGAATATAGTTTGAGGATATTTTTTTTTCTTCAAAGAGAGTGATTATTCATTTAACTACTACATAATAACTACATTTTTAGGAAACCATGTTTATTGGGATTGCACTGTGGATACCAGTACAACTTGTGTTCCATGTCCTGAATCATCTTATACAGACGAACCCAATGGTCTTATGAAATGCTTTACCTGCTCTATGTGTGATGCAGGTAAGTTTTTTCTCTCTATAATAAAGCCATTCAATTGTATAATGAACTGCTCTCTGATGCATTTCAGATTTAAGAATTGTTATTTTTCACAGTTATAGGACTAAGAGTAAAGAAGGCTTGCACACGCACTGCAGATACAATCTGTGAGCCACAGGAGGGATTTTACTGCACTGACCAAAATAAGCACAGCTGTACATTAGCTGAGAAACACACAAAATGTAACCCTGGGCAATATATTAAACAAACAGGTAAGTGTATTAATGCTGAAATGTGTACTACACACAAATATAACTGCAAGAGACAAACCACAAAAGCAATATATTTTTTGTATTGCTGTTAGGAATTTGGAGAATACCGAAGTATTTAAGAACAATCCAAGTAGCACTGCCAATAACATTCCTTACTAACTCATTGTCTTTATAATTAAATTTTTATATTTTACAGGAACAGCATTTACTGACACTATATGTGCTAACTGTACAGACGGCACTTACTCAAATGGCTCTTTAATGGCTTGTCAACCACATTCAAAGTGAGTTGTTACCACAGATGTAAACGTGAAATAATTGTCATTCTAATAAAAATTGAAAATTATTATATATATATATATATATATATATATATATATATATATATATATATATATATATATATATATATATATATATATATATATATATATATATATATATTTTTTTTTTTTACATATTTTCAGATGTGACATTAAGGGGCTTACAGAAATAAAAGCAGGAACAAAGTCATCCGATGTTGAATGTGAGGAATCTACTCCAGTTGCTCTTATAGTTGGAGTTGGAGTCGTTTTATGTTCTTTGATGGTTGCTGTTACAGCTTTATTATTATACTACTTCAAAGTAAGACGGAAACACCCTTACGAAAAAGAAGTTTATTGAAGTGTGCTATAAGTGTTTTTCTTTTAAACTTAAAATAAGAAAGTATACTTTCAGTTTACTTTTTATGTACTTCTCTAAAATGTACTTTAGGTACTTCTCAGAAATATACTTAAATTGTACTAAAGTATACTTGACCTATACTGACCGAAATGTCTAAGTATATTTGGCCTATACTTGTTTACTGACATATACTTAAAAGTATAAAGTAAAAATGCAACAACGAAAGCTACATCAAGAAAGCTGCAAAAAGCCATATGAATAGCCCTGGTGAAAAATAATACTTTATTGTATTTCAAGTATATTTAACTTTGCAATAGTACATTACAAATATACTTAGAGAGAAATGTACCATCTTTGAATATATTGAAAGTATGCTTACAACATATTTGCTTACAATTAAACTTTTAACATATTTCAAAATAATTATAATTTAGTATATTTTCTAAAAGTATACTTTAAAAAATATACTTGGAGTTAAAGTTCTATGCAATTTTTAAAGTATACTAATTTGAATTTATTTTAAAGTTTATTTTAGGTATACTTTATCTGTTAAAGTTATCATTATAATAATGCACTGACAGCATATTTATAAAATACATTATTTAGCATCCTTTAGAAACAGTTTTATTAAGTAAATTTTGAAAGTATATGTAGTGTACAAATGTATATTATCTTTATGGAGAATCTTTAGTGTTAGTAAACTAGTAAGTTATTAATTTTGTGCTGCAGGTATACTTGCAAGTATTCTTTTACTATACTTTTTTAGTTAACTAGTTTACTCATACTGAAAGTGTACATGCAAGTGTTCTGTTAGTGTACTCTTAGTAAACTAGTAAGTTACTAATCAGGGGCGAAAATCTCATCTAAATGTTGGGGGGGACAATAAACATAAAATTTTTCAAGAACAATTTTTGAAGGGGACACCAATAATACAGGCAAAATTGTACTTGCAAGGAAATGGGTACAGATAGAAAACGTTTCTCTTTCTCTATGAACGGACGCAAATTTAATTTTAATACATATGAATGCAGAGGTGAAAAGAGTAATACAATTTTCTACTTAAGTAATAGTAAAGTTACTTTAATAATATGTTACTTAAGTAAAAGTAAAGTTACTTTAATAATATTTTACTTAAGTAAAAGTAAAGTTACTGGTCTAAAAATCTACTCAAGTAAAAGGTCATTTTAATTTTAAGAGTTACTTTTTTACAGCGGGGAGAGGTTTCTAGTATAGTTCACAAAGGAAGGATATATACATCTCAAACTATGTTTTTAATTGTAAACATCTCTACAATTAAAGTGCAATAACAAATGTTAATAAAATAAAAAGCTTTTTATAACTAAGAAACATTTATGGAATTATTTAATGATTTTTACAGGTGAGTTATGCACTTTTGAAGCAAAAATAATATGAGGTCAGCAGCTAGTAAATACAATCATTATATGAAGGTTGTAATTGATGTATTGCTGGTAACATACATTGTTATTAAACTATATACATAAATGAACATATAATGAGATGAGTGCCATGGCTATACACTATACATCCTTTACACGTTTATTAGCTCCCAGACCTGTGTACCTGATGTCTTTCAATCTATCTCTCTCGCGCTCTCTCTCTCTCTGCAATGTCTAATGATCTGCGCATTCTCGAGGACGTTCTCAAGTTGTTTGACTTGACGCGAAGCTGCTAGACCTCGGAAGATAATGCGCATGTATTAAAAATGCATCGTGCAAATTAGCGGTTAAACACGGTCGGCAATTCTCAAACTCCGTACTCAAGAGCATGAACCCTACCTGAATGAAACAATCGCTTTGCGTCAATGGCCAGGGGTTTCTTTCGTAAGAATTGAATTGAGGGTCTGCATTAGCCTGCGCCTGTCTCGTCCCTCTCCATGGTTCTTTTTGCGAGTTCCCCCGCCCATCAATCAATCATCCGACCGTGGCGCGTCTTTATCACCTTACTTTTTTATTTATTTTTACTCAGTAACGGATATGATTTAACATGTAGCGAAGTAACCAACAATACTTTAAACATACTTAAGTAAAAGTAAAGTACAGATTTTAAAAACTACTCAAAGTAAAAGTACACAAAAAACTCAGTTACAGCAAGGTGAGTAAATGTAATTTGTTACTTTCAGCTCTGCCTCACCTCTGCATGAATGCATAAAAATGTTTTCTTGATCGTTTATCTGCTTCTGTTCTCAGAAAACGAAATATGTTCATGTTTATATGTCAAAATAGTCCAGTTTTAAAACATATGAGGATAAACTGATAAGTGATGGGAAACGTTGTATTGTATATAGCTTATTAACGCGTCGGCTCCGTACACTTCTCTACCACCGGAATGTGTGGTGGTGAGGTAAAAGGGGCGTGGGCAGTGGACCAAACCACTGTGAGGCAAGGGAGGGGGAATCCAAATATTTAAAACGTTTTTTTGTTGTTGCTCCGTTTGCATTTGTATTGTTTCACTTCTTACACAACTAGTTTAAGTATTATAAATCATTAAATTATTTTCAATACACATATTCTAATGATAATTTAGGGGGGACAACCCTCAGATAGGGGGGGTCCTGTCCCCCCCGACCCCCCCGGGATTTCCGCCCATGTTACTAATTGTGTGCTGCAGGTATACTTGCAAGTTTTCTTTTACTATACTTTTAGTTAACTAGTAGTTTACTACTCAACTTTACTTTAAGTGAACTTAACATCATACTATAAATATAAATATATTGCACTTAAAGTACAATACAATGTTCCTGTGTATTAATTTTTTTACTTGTACCTTTTAATTGTACTTTCAATTTGAAGCTAAATCTTTCGTATGCTATCAGTAAGCTAATCAAACAAAAATAATAAATTAAAAAATTATATATATATAATGGGACACTACAGTGGGACACTGTAGAAATTGTGAGTAAAAAAGGAATGGAATAATTTACAAATCTCATAAACTTATATTTTATTCACAATAGAATATAGACTATCTTTGCCCATCTTGACTTCTGAGAGACACTGCCACACTTTTTATTCCCAATCATGTTGCCAATTACGTTGCAAATTGGTCCTTTAGTTGTTCCTTATATGTACATTTAACTTTTATACTCTTATTGCTACCTGTCCCAACTTTTTGGGAATGTGTAGCTTTCATAAAATCCAAATTGAGCCAATATTTGGCATGACATTTCAAAATGTCTCACTTTCAACATTTGATATGTTATCTATATTCTATTGTGAATAAAATATAAGTTTATGAGATTTGTAATTATTCCTTTCCTTTTTTACTCACAATTTCTACAGTGTCCCAACTTTTTCTGATTTGAGGTTGTATATATATATATGGCTGAACCCCCTGAATATTAACTTTCGTTCTGGACTCCATTTCCCATAATCCTGCATGCCTGGACTGATTAGTCTGCCACCTGAAACTCATTGGACAGCCTATATAAACTCTATGGAAACATTCAGTCAGTGCAAAGTCTTGATTTGTACCAGCTGTCATTGCTGAGCGGTTTGCCTGCCTGCCTGCCTGCCTGCTTGCTTATCTATCTGTATTTATTCATCTTGATCTGTTTTACCTGGTTTATGAGTACTGTATGTTTGTTGCCTGCCCTGACCCTTTTGGCTGTTTCATGACTACGAGATTTGCCTGCCTTACATTGCTGTGTTTGCTGTTGTTTGACCTTGCCTGTTGGAATATGAGTGTGTTTAATAAAAACCTGCAGATGGATCCTCAGTGTCAAAGTGCTTTGTTACACAAGCAGTATACAATAAGTAACCTACTAGTTTACTAAGAGTACACTAACAGAACACTTGCATTTACACTTTCAGTATATGACTAGTAAACTACTAGTTAACTAAAAGTATATTAAAAGAACACTTGAAAGTATACCTGCAGCACACAATAAGTAACCTACTAGTTTACTAAGAGTACACTAACAGAACATTTGCATTTACACTTTCAGTATATGACTAGTAAACTACTAGTTAACTGAAAGTATATTAAAAGAACACTTGGAAGTATACCTGCAGCACACAATAAGTAACCTACTAGTTTACTAAGAGTACACTAACAGAACATTTGCATGCACACTTGAAGTATAAGTCTAGAAAACTACTAGTATACTCATGAGTTCACTTGCAGTACAAATGAAGAACTAATTGTGCACTAGTTGTACACTTAAAGTTGACTACTCTTACACTTATAGTACACTTTGAAGTATACTTCTATATACTAAAAGTGGGCCAATTTAGTCCCATGCGGTATTCAAGCAGTACACTTACAAGTATACTACAAGAACATAAATGTTAGTACACTTACTACATAAAGTATACTTAAAACTATACTCCAACATTACTTAAGTGTACTTAATAAAATGAACTTGAAGTATACTTCTTTTTCGTAAGGGCAACTAGACAGAAGTAAGAACTAAGCTCTTAAAGTCCCCCTGTAGTCGATAAATGTATTCTTTAAAACGCTGGTTACGAATGGTTCTACGAATAGTGGAAGACTGCCAGAGGCATGAACATAGTGTAAGATCATTGGTTACGAGAACTTTCATAGAGCCATGATTACATTCGTAACCAGCATTCTTTTTCATACCTCCAGACCGCCAGAGGCGTAAACAGAGTGGAAGACTCATACCATCAAGTCATGAGGAATAATAATAATAAAGACTAAACATCTTTATTAACAAAGTGCACAGGCACAAAACAATCGACACACTACACCACACTGGGTAGCACAGCCAGGGGCGCCGCTAGCAATTTTGGGCCCTATGAAAAAATAGGGGGTCAGGCCCCCCCATACCCATTTCGTACCAAACATACAATCCAACCTACTGTAGCTATTCAAAATCTTTGTCTGTAATTTAATAATACAGAACTATTTATTTTGATATTGTTTTGACCACAGTTATCAGTATTTATAGATACCTAAAATGTCTGCAGCTAAGATAATTTATTGTGCAATGCAAATTTAATTAAAAAATACAGTACATTAAATCAAATATTCAGAGAAAATGCAACATTCTTAAAGATTAAAGATAAATGTGACCATGCCTGTGAAAACCCAGCTGAAGTATTTCTTTGTGATTTACTGTTTTCCACATAAAATCATCCTATATAATGTAAAGAACATTTGTGAAAATATAAACTTGATATCTTTAATGTTGACTGAGTAATGTCATGTCAGCGATTGAAATCATAGTGAAATTAATGCTTGAAATTAAACTGTGATGCTTTTTATCTCACAATAAGATTTGAGGCTTTAGTCTGATTTTCAGAGACAGTCTCAGTGACATACTGTATACTTGAGCTGTTACACACGAGACATTGTAACATTTAAAAATGGCGAACAACAACAATGCATCTTTTCTATGTACATTCTGCCTGAAATAAGACTGGGTCAACAATGCTTGACCAAAGCGGCGTGGTGAGCTTGAACCTGCTTACATTACGAGGCATTTTTTGGACCCAACATTCAAGAGTAGGGGGAGGCTGCAGACCTGGAGCCGGTAGATCTACGCCCCTGGCAGTTTTACGCCCCTGACAGTTTTACGCCCCTGTTGTTTCTCGTGCGTCCAGTAGGGGGAGGCTGTATATTAGTGTATGAGCCTAGTCATATATCAGAACAGCAGACCGTATGATAGCAGCAGACTTTCTTGAAGCGATACGAATTGAGGTATGTTAAATAATCTGCTAAAGTTATTGTTGTTGATTGTATTATAATGATAATGATTTATTATTTATAAATGATTGATGCGATATACTGCCATTACTTATAAGCATTGTTTCTAACACTATGCAACCTTTGCTTTATTTATTTTTTATCAGTGAGCGATAGCACTTTGATAGCAGGATAAAAAAACATTAAAATAGTGGCAAACCGAGAGTCATCTACAGGAGTCATGCTCTAAAGAAATAACCAAGTCATGGTGTTAATAAATTTTTTTGTGAACCACAATATATTGTCTCTTTCTTTTAAATGACCCTTGGAATTTTAGAAAAGTTACATTGTGTTTGTCTTCATAAAATGCTATGTAGGACATGTTTTGTAGCTGTATGATGACCTATTGTGAATTGTACAGCAGATATTTCATTTAGGATCCACATGATTACACAGTTTATATCTAATGGCCTAATGGTTAATATCTAAATGTAACTTAATATAAAATCACAACATCATATATCAGTCAGTCTCTTGTATATAAAAACAGTTTATAAGAAATATAAATAGTTAAGTGTGACGTCATCATGCGCCGCTTCCGGGTCCAATCTATTTCAAATGCCACAGGAAAACACGCTAATATACACGCGTATCATAATCCAAAACTATTTAAACCCATGATCCTTATTTTTAGCTCTAATAATAAAAACCAAGATGACCAGATATGGATTTTTTACTGTCTGTGTTCCGTAGTGTGCAGACTGCAGTGTACACTGTAAGTTTATACAATTTTCGCTTAAATGTGTAATATAAATAAATAGTGCTCATAAACGGTTGTTTAAATAGGCTAGTATCCTAGTTGTATTTCCTTCTCCCCCCACTGGACGCATGTGGAGCAACAGGGGCGCAAAACTGCCAGGGGCGTAAAACTGCCAGGGGCGTAGAACTACCGGCTCCAGGTCTGCAGCCTCCCCATATAGACATTCAATAAGAAAATTCAACTGCAGTAGCCACCGTTCAACCTGAAGATGGCAGCACTCAGACGTTTTTACACCAGTATTGAAACACTTTATATCCAAATGTCAAAAAACTTACTAAAATCAATGAACAGCACTAATAAAACCCCATTCTTACAGATCATTAACGAAAAAAAGTTGGTTTAGGGTTGAGTTATTATTTAAGAAAACAGCTATACTGTTATTAAATGAGACTGTTTTTTAATCAACGGGGCTCTAAAATGAAATGAATGACAACTATAGCAGATTACGACATAGATTTCCATTGATTTCTTAACCCTGTTGCAAGTTGAGAAGCTTTAATATACATAATTTGACTAGTTTAGCCTTAGTTGCATTTCAGTTTTATCACAACCAACTCGATTTAAGACTGCATAAAAATCCTTTCTTTGTGTGGCATGACGAGGGGGTTGGGGGATAGCTTTATGACGAAAGCAAAGATTTTTCATAAAACTCCGACTACGCCACCCCGGGAATTACACCCGGGGAAATAATCCTTACACCCAAAAGGCGGTAAGGCGCACAAGTTCGTTCCTCAGTAAAAGTGAGCAGGAGCCGTGGGTATAATACAAAAATATTCATTTATTGTACAATATTCAGGATTCACTTTAATAAGGTAAAAGGATGGTTTAAACAGACATGTTGATGTTGCTCAAAACAGGTCTCCAGCTGTCACACTTTAACAATAAAGACACAAAACATTACATATCACATTAATCACAAAACAGAATTATACAAAAAAACAACACCACGTACAACATTATATAAAATGCCCTCACTGCTAAAATGCAATGACCGGCAACAAATCAAATACACAAACAAATAAACACAGTACCAACCTACAGGGCTGAGGCTACCCACCGGAGTGATCACTGGCGCAAGTTATCCACAAGCACAATTTCACACCACACGGTGAACTCAAAGCACACACTTATACACTTCAAAAATGTGTAACACGGTAAACGTTGAAACGTTACCACCACCACCACAAGATCCATCCACCCGTGGGAACCTCAGCTCCTAAAAGTATAAACAATATACAAATATTCAGACAAAAATGATATACAAATAAAGAAAAGAAACAAAAGGGGTAAACGGCAAGGGAAGCTACACTGCGCGAACGCCACAGTCCATTTGTCAACTCCAAATGCACCGGACACTCCTTCACTCGGATCTTAAAATTCAACCCTGAAACTTAGGAACCAGACAGTGTAAAGTCCAGCATACAGCGGGGAGGATGAAGTCGGTGTTACAGCGATGCTACTCAGCAGCACAAGAATCAAACACTCACGAGGAACAGGACGTAGAACAAAAGGGAGAACCCTAAAGTAAACAAATACGATATTAAAAACTGATTGCAACATCATGCACAAACATTGACTTCATGCTGGACACTTACCGAATAGTGGTATCACCCCAGACAAATTACAGTTTTACGGCGTAGTTTAACCCACAGCAGATCAACCAGCAGCCAACTGAGGTTACACAGTCATGTACCACTACACGTAGAAAGGCACCAGCACGCTGGACAAACGACACACTAAATCCAACAAAAACTAGTTTAAATACCATACACAAATTAAAACTATGAACAGCAGCACATTAACAAAGCTCACCTGTCGCTATCGTTACAAACACCCTGGGGAAACACAGGACATGACGTATTCCAAGGAGCAGCCAATCAGCACTTAAAAAGGGACTGCCCCTTCCTGATAGGTTATATCAGCTGTCAATCACAGCTCACCTAATCCTGCTACATTTGCATATTGCGTTACAAAACAAAACAGTGTGTAACCGATCACATTTCTAGTTTATGTTAATTAGCTTATACGGGCTACGTTAATTTAAACAGCTTATAAGGGCTGACTTCGCGTTAGAATCATAACACAAAACAGGGAACGTAAATCCCCTTGTGTTTTTTTAAACTGGGGTGAACAGAGCGAAGACTTTACAGTGGAAAGAATGCATTGTATTGCTACAGCGTCACATTGTGTAAACTGCATTTATAGTAAGGAAGTGCACATATGCAGATATCATAGGAAATAGCAGTAAATACACACACCTTGTTCTCTTCTGAAGTTCACGCGCACTGTGAGATTGTGGATTGAAGACGGCGCTAAAACGCAGAGTAAAGACGGGGCCGAGCTAAGAGGGCTCAGCTTAAGGGGGTTGCGTGTGCGGCACAGTCCTTGGCTGGGGCCCTCAAAAGTTCATGGGCCCTTAGAATCGTCCTAACTTTTCCCCCCTTTACGGCGCCCCTGAGCACAGCAGAAGAAACAGGTGGGAGCGAGACCACTTTCAGTCTGTAAAAACATGAGAAAGTGCACGCTGAAGACCAAGTCGCCGCGTAGCAAATATCTGCGATAAAGACCCCTTTCAATGCGGCCCAAGAAGTTGCAACGCGTAGGTTTACCAGCAGCACCATAAGCGCAGCCTCAGAGACCCAGTGGACCAGTCTTTGTTTAGACAGGTTTGTGCCCTTTGGACATGCCCTAAAGCGGACGAATAACTGATCTGTCGTGCGCCACTTAGCCGTCACATCAACACAGCTTCGCAAGACGCATGCCGGGCATAACACCCGGCGAGGGCTGTCTGTAGTCCGAAACGCTGCCAGGGACAACGGCAATGGCAGGGTTAGGCAAAAAGGCAGGGTTAGGCCACAGGGTGACCTGTTCATTGTCAGGGCCACACCTCATACACTGAGTACTTACAGAGAGGGCATGGAGTTCACCAACCCTTTGTGCGGAAGTGATGGCCAGTAGGAATCCGGTTTTAATAGAGAGCCACTTGATCTCAGCCTGCTCTAGTGGTTCAAAAGGTGGTGAGCACAACCCCTCCAGAACAACATTCAGGTCCCATGGGGCAAAGTCCACTCGAACACGAGAAACCCGTCAGTACAATCTCGAAGTGCTTAAACGTCAGAATAACTGCCTGTAGCTTCAGAATGTTGATATGGCACTTTCGTAGGTACGGTTTCCACAGACCGTTCACCCACTGATGTTGCCATATGCCCCCCCCCCCGAGAGGGAGGCGTCCGTCGTTATCACCTCTCTGCTTGATGGGGGAGGCCCCATTTGCACACCCAACTGGAGAAAATCGTCATGCCACCAACAGGTGACGGAAAGGAGACAGCTCCTTGAGACCCGTACAAGGGTTCGCCGATTGCGAACTGCAGACAGGCGAAGTGCAATTAGCCACCGCTGAAAGGGTACACAAGTGAAGTAGACCCAGTTTTAAAAAAACAAATGTAAGGCATTCTGTGCCCCATGAGGACATCTCGTAGCGCGCGATGAATCACTTCTCTCCTGACATCGGTGAGGGAGGCACGCATTGTTCATGAGTCCAGGTGCATACACTGTAAAATTCCAAACTGGCTTACCTGTTCGACAACTCAGCCGAAGTGACAGTAAAATCCGACAGTAATGTTTAACATGTGAGGGGACCCTGGAAACCAACAGGTACCAAATCCAATATTAATGCAACCAATCTTGCAACAACTAAGTGGGGAGCAATTGCCAAGCCCAGGTAAGCTGCACAGTAGAACGAAGTTCTCACCAAGTGAGAATGAAAAAGAGAAAGATCATGACGTTGTGATATGCTTCATATTAGACTATTAGACATCATGAGGTCATGAGAAGACAACTAATTAATAAGTTCTTGTAGCCAATGTGCAAGCATATTTCCACTCTGTTTACGCCTCTGGCGGTCTGAAGGTATGAAATAGAAGTCATTTTGAATTTTGATCATCAGAATGACTTTTAAACCAACCTGATCTCATGAATTTCCGTGGCATAGTCACAGATTTTTTTGCTAATTTTTCCGTGGCATTCTCATGGATCTCCGCATATTTCCGTGACCCTGCCACGTACTTTTCTTTTCCGTGGCATTCTCACAGATTGGTTACTCAACTGTTTTGTCCTATTTTCTTACCATTGTCGCTTCAGTTTAGGGTTAGATTTACATAAAATGACATCCCTACCCAAACCCAACTCTAACCCCAATGCCAGGCGACAATTGATTAAAGTTTAGAAATTATAAAAGAATACATCAGAAAAAAAAGTATAAACCAATACTTAAAGTGAAATATTAACGCAAACACCAAATCTAACCCTAAACCGAAACGACAATGGTTTGAAAATAGGAAAAAGCAGTTGAGTAACCAATCCGTGAGAATACCACAGTAAAGGAAGTCTGTGGCAGTGCCACGGAAATATGCAGAGATCCGTGAGAAATTAGAATGCCATAGAAAAATGAGCAAAAAATTCCGTGACTATCCCACGGAACTTTGTGAGATCATGTTGCTTAAACATGCTTTCCTTGAAGTGAAAAAAAATGTCTTAATGCCTTAAAATTGCTTGAATATGTTTACCATCTTAGACTACCTGATCCAGTCAGTTAACACATTGATGTGATTAGTTAAAACATGCTTGTCACAGCAGATTTTGGGGGCAGTTTCAAAACTACAGTTTTAAGATAAAGATCTTCAGCAATAGTGTTGTTTTGATAAATTTGCACATGGTTTGTCAGAAAGCATTTACATTTAAACAAATATATAACACCACATAGACATGCAAACAACATTAACCCTTGTGGGTTGTTCAAATTCACTTTCGGGATGTTCGTGTACAAAAACGGCCACTAAATTAAACGGCTGTAAAAATGTATCGGATACATTTTTTCTATTTTTTCATAAATCTCTTATTCAACCTCAGAACTGATTAAAACTACCAAATGTTTACAAAATTTCCATGATTTTAACTCTTATTTGCCAAGTTCATAAGTTGTGTCACTGATTTGGGGAAAAAAACACACACAAATTGACAGATTTTCAATATAAAAAGTGATTGTGGACTGGATTTTTTTAACCTTTCTCAGTCTAGGGCATGCCAAGGATTGGTAAAAACATTGGCTTTAAAGCATTTTTAGTTTTTGTGCAGCATCAGTTTTAATTTTTTTTCTCCCTAATTAGTTGTTTGTGGGTTTTTTTGCCCCATTGACTTCCATTATAATTACATTTTTTGATGGCAAAGCAATGACACATTATCATGCATTCTTGATTGTTGCCTTTTTTTCTTTTGCTAAGAGGTAAAATAAAGCAATAAGCCCCAAGAAGCAGTGGGTTACCAGTGCATTTTATAACAGCTAAGGGCGTTGTTAGGCACGATGTTTAGTCCCAGCTAAGGGGGACTAAAACCCCCTTAGCTGTTATAAAATGCACTGTAACACCACTGCTGCCTTATAAAACGGTTACTTCATATGCAAAGCAGAATTTCATAAAATGAAACACAAATAAGTTGTAATTATATTAGTACAAATATTTCTCTTCCGTGTGGCCGAAACAGCGCAGTTCTCAAGCAACACAGATACCGCAAAGACACAATGAAAATATGATTTAAGACTCTGGTGTTTATTTTTATAAATCAACATTCATATAACTTATACATTAACATTTATATTGTGCAACTGTTTTTTTTAAGTTGCCACCCAGTTTTAGTTTAATGCCTTACAGAATAATTATCTTCTTTGAATAAACATAAAATATCAAATGAAAGAACAGACCATCCGCTTAAAAAACCCTGTTTCATCCTACCTTCATTTGTTCTCTTATCACCTCTCAAATTTTCAGCTAAAAGCTGAGATAATTCCATAATATGAATAACTTTGAATAACTTTAGTAAGAGATCGGATTCAGAGCCTGATCAAAACTTACACAGTAGCCGTTTCTCAAAACCAAGTACGCCGAACTCGGACTTGTGTCCTTCGTAGTTCGAACTTGTAAGTTCAGACTCGGAAGAACGAACTCCTGACGCGAAATGCATTCTGGGAAACTTCGCTGTCATAAGTCCACACAAGTCTCCTCTGATGCATCCTCGATAAAATGGGCGGATCAAGAACACATCCGGGGATTTTATGTGAACTTGGGCTTGATGCGAACTTTGAATTGGAACAGTACTTGGGCCGCGACTGATGACGTTTCACAAGTCCACAAGAACACAAGTACAGACAAGAACGCATATTGAGAAACGGTCAGTGTTTTTAGTGTTGAGTGAATGCATCAGTGTTTAAGTTGGGTAAGATCGCCACCCAGTGGATAGCAGAAATATGATTTTGAGGTAGAAACTCCTCAGGGAACGTTTTCTCTTTGTTGACGAGATGACTCAACAATATTTATTGACATTTATTTGGATATTGCCATTAATTGTGCAAATATAGACAAATTAAAAATATGATTAAAGACTGCGGGGTTTATTTTCATAAATCAGTACGCAGCAACAGTGGCGCAGTGATAATTATGTAATGCGGTCTGCCTCAGATTTATGAACATTTATTATGAACCAAAATGCAAAAACAACTTCAAATAAATTGAACAATGAAGCAATAGTAGAGGATGGATGGAGAACTAAACAATCAAACTAACTTTTAGTGTGTAAGTGTGCACGTGTGTGTGCGTTTAGTCTTTCCAGCAGGACTTGCAGCATATTACTTGGTGCTCTCTGCAAGTGTGTTCACCACAACAGATGCAAGCGCTGACTGTTCTTTTTTTGTTCTGTGCACCACTGTGCACCACTCTTTATTCCTGAGCTGCTGTTGCCTGCTGGTGTCTGTGGCTTTGTGTCTAGAGCAGGGATGGGCAACTGGCGGCCCGAGGGCCGCACACGGCCCAGGGTAAATTTATTAAATAACGTGACCAGCAGGAAGATCGCACACATCTCAATTCTCACAACTGCGTTCTGTGTTCTCGCGTCCTTCTGAGTTCGTTCTTCCAAGGTCACCTGGCAAGACCAGTCTCCACGAGAATGCATGTCCGTTCTTTGCGTTCTTAGAATTGAGAAACAGCCCGAATGTACCCTCAAAATCAGAGTGCATTGTGGGTAAAAAGTAGTGAATGAATGTAGGGAATGAAGTTGTTCACTCAGGTTTCGGACACCACTACAAAATGGCCGACACCCAATATAGTGCACTATATAGTGGATAGGGAGCGGTTTTCAGACACAGCTATAGATAAACAGAGGCTGTTTCTCAACTCCAAGAACGCAATTGACTTGGTCTTGCAAGGCGACCTCGGAAGAACGAACTCAGAACGCACCTGTGAGAATTGAGATGTGTGCGATCTTCCTCCTAGTCACGTGACCTTCCCAGATTTCAGCGGGCAAGTCTGAATTCGATGCATCCTCGATATCAAGAACTCATCCGGGTATTTTCATGCGTCCTCTGTACTTGTGTTCTTGAGAATTGGAATTGAACTTTGACTATTAATGATGACGTAGAGCGAGGACACAAGGACGCAAGATCGCTGAAGAACGCATATTGAGAAACAGCCAGAGTTGTGCCACCGGAAGTCCAGAAGCTCGGCTGTCACGTGATTCACGGAGACTTCAGTTAGTTCCTAGAAGCCCATAGTGAGCCATTGAAATACATTGAGTTAGAGGCAAAGAGCTGTGATTTTTCTTAATTTACAGTCAAGAAACACATTTTTTTTTACAATATTTATATATCACATCAAAATGTGAATGTAGTATTGTTATGTAGTTATATAAACAATGTTTTTTGACAAATTAAATCCACCAATATAGGAACATTTGCATGGTCATCTGCTGGTATGTGGCTTGTTAACATGTTTTACCCTGCCTTTAGCCACTTTAAAATGCATCACACTGTACTAATGTACAACCCCAAATCAGAAAAAGTTGGGACACTGTAGAAATTGTGAGTAAAAAAGGAATGGAATAATTTACAAATCTCATACACTTATATTTTACTTACAATAGAATATAGATAACATATCAAATGTAGAAAGTGCGACATTTTGATATGTCATGCCAAATATTGGCTCATTTTGGATTTCATGAGAGCTACACATTCCAAAAAAGTTGGGACAGGTAGCAATAAGAGGCCGAAAAATGTAAATGTTGATATAAAGGAACAGCTGGAGGAGGACCAATGTTTAGGAATAGGAATGTTGTCCTATTCTTGTCCAATACAGACTTCTAGTTGCTCAACTGTCTTAGGTCTTCTTTGTTTCATCTTCCTCTTTATGATACGCCAAATATTTTCTTTGGGTGACAGATTTGGACTGCAGGCTGGCCATTTCAGTACTCAGATCCTTCTTCTACGCAGTCTTGATGTTGTAATTGATGCAGTATGTGGTCTGGCATTGTCATGTTGGAAAATGCAAGGTCTTCCCTGAAAGAGACAACCTCTGAATGGAAGCATATGTTGCTCTAAAACTTGGATAAACCTTTCAGCATTGATGGTGCCTTTCCAGATGTGTAAGCTGGCCATGCCACATGCACTCATGCAACCCCAAACCATCAGAGATGCAGGTTTCTGAAATGAGCGCTAATAACAACTTGGGATGTCCTTGTCCAGAGAAAACACCTGTGCTGCTGGATCATGTTTAGATATGGCTTCTTTTTTGACCTATAGAGTTTTAGCTGGCAACAGCAAATGACACGGTGGATTGTGTTCACCGACAGTGTTTTCAGGAAGTATTCCAGAGCCCATGTTATGATTTCCATTACAGTAGCATTCCTGTATGTGATGCTGTGCCGTCTAAGGGCCCGAAGTTCACGGGCATCAAGTATGGTTTTCCAGCCTTGACCCTTATGTACAGAGATTGTTCCACATTCTCTGAATCTTTGGATGATATTATGCACTGTAGATGATGATAACCTCAAACTCTTTGCAATTTATCTCTGAGAAACTCAGAAAACTATTTTTCGACACAGCATTTGGGGAATTCGTGATTCTCTGCCCATCTTGACTTCTGACAGACACTGCCACTCTGACAGGCTTTTTTATACCCAATCATGTTGCCAATTGACCTTATAAGTTGCAAATTAGTCCTTTAGCTGTTCCTTATATGTATATTTAAATTTTCTGGCCTCTTCTTGCTACCTGTCCCAACTTTTTTGGGAATGTGTAGCTCTCATGAAATCCAAAATGAGCCAATATTTGGCATGACATTTCAAAATGTCTCACTTTCAACATTTGATATGTTATTTATATTCTATTGTAAATAAAATATAAGTTTATGAGATTAGTAAATTATTCCAATCCTTTTTACTCACAATTTCTACAGTGTCCCAACTTTTTCTGATTTGGGGTTGTAAGTTTATAATGTTATGCTTGTTTATAATGTACAAAGTGAATGTGCTGTGAATGTAACTCGTACTGGTTTAACTTAAAATATACTAAGCACAACATTAAAAAAGACTTACAAAGCACTTTATTATAATTTATTACACATTTATTATAAATGATAATAATATTTCTGGCTTAGTGTAGTTTTCTTTTTGTTGTTAATATAAACATCTGATGGGAAATAACATCATCATCACTTTAAATGATTACTAATCTCTTAACTATGTAAGTATACATTTGACAAGTTATTAATAAATTAATTTATTTTATTTATTAACCAGCAAAACCACAGTGTCAAAAACACTCCACCCATACGTTTGATGCATAAATATGCTCTTTATACCACCATCACTTTATTTAATAGCCTCTTTAATTACACAATATTTACAATAATGGATGAATCTGCATTAAGAAAACGAAATGTACCAATAAAAGGCTGTTCGTGGTTTGTTGTGTGTTGCTAAAGTTATCCACAGCTTGTCCTCGCCTGACCCGTTTTCTACTAACAGCCCCTAAATGTACTAATTAAATGAGAAATAATGCACTACAAACACACTGATGCATAAAGTCATTCGATTCACATGTATTGCTAACATACAATCTTATTTGTCAAGCATATTAAGTCTTAAAACTTGTATTAAAGGGATAGTTCACCCAAAAATGAAAATTCTGTCATCATTTACTCACTCTCATGTTGTTACAAACCCACATAAATTTCTTTGTTCTGATGAATACAAAGGAAGATATTTTGAGAAATGTTTGTAACTGAACCATTCGTGGACCCCATTCACTTCCATAGTAGGAAAAAATAATACTATGGAAGTAAATGGGGTCCACAAACGGTTTGGTTGCAAACATTTCTCAAAATATCTTCTTTGTATTCATCAGAACAAAGAAATGTATGTGGGTTTGTAACATGAGAGTGAGTAAATGATGACAGAATTTTCATTTTTGGGTGAACTATCCCTTTAAGTTCAACACATTAAATCTTTCTAATGCAACTCTATTGAGCTGACTGTGACTTCGGGGAACTCTGGAGAGACTCCGGCTGTTTCTCAATATGGGTTCTTCAGCGATCTTGCGTCCTTGTGTCCTCGCTCTACGTCATCATTAACAGTCGAAGTTCAATTCCAATTCTCAAGAACACAAGTACAGAGGATGCATGAAAATACCCGGATGAGTTCTTGATATCGAGGATGCATCGAGTGCAGACTTGCGCGCTGAAATCTGGGGAGGTCACCTGACCAGCAGGAAGATCGCACACATCTCAATTCTCACAGGTGCGTTCTGTGTTCTCGCGACCTTCTGAGTTCATTCTTCCGAGGTCGCCAGGCAAGACCAGTCTCCACGAGAACACAAGTCCGTTCTTTGTGTTCTTGGAATTGAGAAAACAGTCTCCGTGGTCCGCCATTGCTGTAAAAAAAAACTTTCCATTGGAGTGAAGGGACTTGACGTAACTCTCTCCTTCTATGGCTCTGCCACTAGGGGGCGACCAAAGAGCAACTAACAGCTTAACTTTTCAACTTCTCCAGGATGTATGAGGTCTGAAAACCATTATAAAAGATCACCCACTAAATCTATGGCATGCATATTGGGACATATCAGACACTTTTACAAAATACAAAACAAGTAGGTGTTATTATGAGACACACGGCAGGCATCCAAAAGAACAGATGGCTACAAGACTAAGAATTGGACATACTGGATTAAATAAGTCATTGCACAGAATAGGGAAGCATCCTACTGGATTCTGTGACTATTGTAAAGCTCAAGACACTGTAGAACACATTCTGATACACTGTAAGAAATATGAGGAGGCTAGAAGGAAGTTGGAAAATCAAGTTGGACAACAAAACATGACAACAGAGTATTTATTGGGAAAATCAACTTATACAAGTCTAGACTATGTAATTACATTCCTAAAAACTACTGGGTTAATTGAGAGACTATAATAGTTTTTTTTTCTTTCTTTCTTTTTTCTTTTTATTTATTTATTTATTTTATTTAATCTGCTGCTCCAGTCCAGTAGGTGGCGGTAATGCACCTTTATTATGCTGGTTTGCCAACCGCCAATAAAACCGACGATTTATGAGGTCAAAGGTACAACCTACAATCGTTCAACTTCTTTCCCAGGGGGGCAGGAGCCGTTTCTCAATGTCAAGGAAGGATCCTCGGAAGCCAGAATTTCGAGGATGCTACGTCATCGACGTCCGTCGAAGGACTGTTCCAATGTCGAGGATCCTCAAAATTTCAGCCAAGGACTGAGTCCTTCGTTCGAGAAATATCCCATATACAGGAAAGGATGCATATGCATATCCTTCGCGCTCTTCACGCGCTGAAATCACCCACAATCCTATGCGCGCAGCACCGAAAGCACACCTTTCAATCACGCAATGACGCAATGACGTGCACTTGCTAGCCTGTTCCATTTAACGTCTTCGCCGAATGCTTAAGAGGAGCCTCGCCTAGCCTCTGAAGGAAGTGACTTGTAAGGACTAGTCCTGCCAAGGAAGTATCCTTGACATTGAGAAACAGCTAGGGTTTCATATTTTATTGAAGCAGCCCTGGGCACCGCCATTAGCTAGCGGACCCCCACCTGCTCTTAGCATTCCATTGACTCCCATTCATTTTGGCGTCACTTTGACAGTGAATAACTTTACATCTGAGGCGTTTAAAGACTCAATTTGTGCAATGTGCATCAATTATTTCTAAAGAAACACAAAAATGTATAAAAGGCTCCATTACCTTGTATCTTACGTTATGGCCCAGTAGAAGCAGTTTAAGTAAAACTATGCTAACGATTGCGTCATAACCATGCGACTCTCTGTCGCACAGTAGAGAAATTACCGTATGGACAGGAGGAGAAGCGAACGTTAAATATGGCGTACTGGCGTTAAACTTTAAAATAAATAAATACTATGCAAAATGACAAAGTAATTAATCAGAATACTAAATAATACAAAATGTACTCCTGTTCACGCTCGCCGTTTCTGCAAGATTCGTTGGGTGATTCAGATTTCTCTTGGCACAGCTATTAGAAGACTTACAAGTGTCAGACAGGTTGCTCACGTCACCAAGCTCAGTTTGAGTCTGCGCAGTACGCTCGACCCCCCGGAAGTGTGAGCTTCTAATTGCCTTCACTTGTCTCCGTTGAATCCAACGGGGTCGCTGTGTCCATTTCTTTTACTGTCTATGTTCTTTCCAACTGGATGGCAGGATTAGGTTTTGCTTCTAAATAATTCCTCTTCTAGCGATCCTTTTCGGTAAGACTACGTTGTTTTTTAGTCTGTTTATTTCACCACTGCGAGATGATTGAAGCGTTTAGGAAAAGACCATAATCTGTTCCTCAAAAATTTGTAGGACTATCAATATGACTCCTCTGGTAAATGTTTATGTGGCAGTTTTCCAGACAGGGTTTAGATTAGGCCAGTACTAGGCCTTGGTTATATTAGGACATTTAAATAGTTTCTAGAATAGTACATTACACATAATCATTGCATTTTTAGATCAAACAGGGCCAGTGATATATTTTAAGATATGTCAGCACAAGTTGTTTTCAGTTAAGACTGCCCGAACTGGCATTTTATAGGTATGTGACAAAATGACGTAATACGCACGAGCGCTTTGTTCCCACGGCTGTGTTCCCAGCAGGTATTCAGCGCCAGACGCGTTGGTGACTTAGGAAATCTGTCATATCTTTGCTTTGTGAATACCTCTAAAGCCCATATACTAGTGACATAAATTACTTCCTCACGTTGATTCTCACGTTCGAATTTCCAAGATCGCTGTCGTAAGAAGAAAGTTATAAGCAAAGCAAAATTTCTCTCGTGTTTGGCATTGAAATCCTCTATGAAGGCGAGTATTTTTTTGTTTTAAACCAAATACTTTTGATAGAATATACATTTAACTTGAATTAGGTGAAGTTTGGGATTGATTGTAACATTCGCATGTGCTTTTTTAAGATCCGCAAGTGACGTTGTTGTCAAAAGCAGAATCGCCCATTCAATCATATTGGCTTCCAAAACTTCTCCGTTTTCATCAATCCGTAATCAGTAATCATACAGAACGAAGGATTAGAATCTCTAGATTACATTATTGGCATGATTTTTTCAAACGTATAAATAAATACATGCATGCATTTATTGATTTATTAATGATAAATAACATAATCATCAATTAATGTATTAATAATATCTGACCATTTAAATTGCTCGCCAGCATTATTAGTCAATTAAGAAATATTAAAGAAACAATGAAATGTTTCTTTAATATATAAAAATATAGCTTTTATTTGAGAGGGCTTTGATTTCATATGGAAAGATATGCGTGGATTGATGCTCTCGGTTTCATTAATTAGTGGTTAATCAAAAATAATAACATTTTTATATATATATCTTTTAAAAAGATGTCATCGTAATATTGTTGGGCTTTTAATTACCTACAATGTGGTGTTTGAATTATGCAAATAGACCAAGAAATGAGGAAGTTATGATATTTTAAAGTGTTTGGTCAAGCGGAAGAGGTCACAGTTTTTCATAGTTTTACCGTTTTAATTGGGTACAAAAATGCCCCCTAATTTTTGAGTTAAAAAATTCCATAACTTTCTTAATAATTATCCGATTTTAATAATTTAAAAACCATGTTAAAGTTCTTTTTATTATCTATCATATGGTTATAATTATATATGAATTTTCTAGTATTTATATTTTTTGTCACATACCTACATTTTAGTCTAGGACTACAATGCTTAACGGCTATTTTGAGCCCAGCTCTTAACTTTGATAAGAGAATACTTTACATTCTAATGGACATTATTATTTCAACCATCCTATATTATTTAGTAATATTAACATCGCAATTAATAACGCACTTGTAATATTAATACAAATTTGATAGATGTAAAGATTTTAGTTAGTTTCTTTTTTATTTAGGTATTGTTTTTGTGACTTAAATTCCATACACCCTTCCTGTAGAGTGCTTTGTCATAACAAGCTTAACTGTTTTAGTTTCAGTTTTAAGTAAATCTACAATTAAACATATATCGGGGACATTCCAGAGAAAGTGAAAGTATTTAGCTGAGTGACAGAGCAATAAACATTATAAGTCCTACAAATAATAGAATCCTGTTAAGATCTCCTCTAGGAGATTGGTCTATCAAACAGTCTAACTTGAGGAATGGTCTTTCTTTGTTATTCACACCAATAAGTTTCTATAGGCCATATATCTGTATGTGGCATTTGTTTCACACCTTCACTGCAGGCACATATGTTGATTACATCAGGGCACAATTGCAATAAACACATCAGACGTTGATTATACTTTCATTAACCAAGATAGTGGGTGGGCTTAATGCTGTAAACATATTACTGAACAAATTCCCGCAAATATTAATGAATCCTTAACTGTCTTGATTATTTTTGTCTCTGTGGCTTTGCATACTTTCAACTTGCAGTTTAATACTTTAATCATTTAAATTTGATCTTTGAACCATGGCAATAAAATCATAAACTTGATAATAAGCATAATATGGAGGCTTGAAATGAGAAATAATGCTAACTAATGGGTTTGCAGATTGTGCTGCCTTAATAATGGCCTTTTGGAGTGGTGATGTTTCTGATTCTGGAGCGTAAGGCATAATATATGTAACAATATTGACATCTTAAGAATTTAATTTAATCAATTGTAACCGTTGTAATACAGTACTTAACTGTTACGGCATTAACTGTAACCTTTTCAACTCTTTACAGAACCCAACTGATCATCTTGCTTACTCAAGAGAAGACATGCCATATATAAAGAGAAAGAGTTTACCAAAGCATCTAAAGACTTCACCCTGCTAGATCTGATGATATAAGGGAATCAGATACACAAATTGAGACAAACTTCTAAACAGAGGCTTAATATCACCACTCAGTCGACCAGAATGCATCTAAACCAATAAACAAAAAAAAATTCATGAAGTCTAACGGAGAATCATTTGCGCTCAGTTTTAAATGGACTAAACATTAACTTTTCACTTTAAACGAACATGTTCCTGTTAAGGATCATTTTGTTTATTGCTGCTATATTGGCTCTGAACTTAAAACTGAGTTTCTGCACCTGTGCTCGTGCTGATTATGAGATACATGGAGAATGTTGTCCTATGTGTGCTCCTGGTAAGTACAAACACTGTCATATTTTGGAGGGTTCTCTTCACAGATGTCACAAAAATATTTGGGATGCATTAACTATTTCTAAGTCATGAGGCAAACATTATGCTTTAAAGTGCAAAAATGATCCAGAGACAGTTTTACATGTCCATTTACAACCCTAGGATTTTTCCCAAGAATAAAATGGTCCATTATTGCCTTATTTGAAAGGGTCATCAATAATATTGTTGAGCTCTGCTCTGATTGCCTGTTTTTTTTAGAGCTGTGTGTGTGTGTGTGTGTGTGTGTGTGTGTGTGTGTGTGTGTGTGTGTGTGTGTGTGTGTGTGTGTGTGTGTGTGTGTGTGTGTGTGTGTGTGTGTTTGTAAAGATACTTTAGTTTAAGCTTCATCAGACAAAGATACAGATTAGAAGTTTGTGTTTTTTCAGTATTGACCTGCAAAACATAACTGTAATGTCAATAGTAGAATTTCAGTCTAAACGCTGTTTTACAGCGGCCTTTTGCGTGTACAAGATAAGAAGGCGGAAACAATAGTGTTTGAGGCTCACGATATGTCATTACCATGTACATAACTCTTATTATTCATCTATGCCTAGGTAAATACAGTTTTACATTCAACGGCACCTTTAAATTACAAGAATCAGACCAGAATGAAACCATTTAAAATCATTTTACTCTTTATAACTTATTACTTTACTATAATCACTAAAATAAATAAACTGTAACTCATTATAAGCTAAATATTTGATTCAGTTTATTTTGAACCCTAGCAATATTTTTCTCTTGCTGTAACATGAGTAGTCAAGTCAGCAGATACTGATCACATTCTAGAAATGACTAAGCAGCAACATGTGAATGTTTGCATAACATAGTTTGAGGATATATTTTTATCTTCAAAGAGGGTGATTATACATATAACTTCTATATAATATATACATTTTTAGGAAACTTTGTTTATTGGCGTTGCTCTGTGGATACCAGTACAACTTGTGTTCCATGTCCTGAATCATCTTATACAGACGAGCCCAATGGTCTTATGAAATGCTTTACCTGCTCTATGTGTGATGCAGGTAAGTTTTTTCTCTCTATAATAAAGCCATTCAATTGTATAATGAACTGCTCTCTGATGCATGACTTTTCAGATTTAAGAAGTGTTATTTTTCATAGTTAAAGGACTAAGAGTAAAGAAGGCTTGCACACGCACTGCAGATACAATCTGTGAGCCACAGGAGGGATTTTACTGCACTAAACAAAATAAGCACAGCTGTACATTAGCTGAGAAACACACAAAATGTAACCCTGGGCAATATATTAAACAAACAGGTGAGTGTATTAATGCTGAAATGTGTACTACACACAAATATAACTGCAAGAGACAAACCACAAAAGCAATATATTTTTCGTATTGCTGTTAGGAATTTGGAGAATACCGAAATATTTAAGAACAATCCAAGTAGCACTGCCAATAACATTCCTTACTAACTCATTGTCTTTATAATAAAAATTTTATATTTTACAGGAACAGCATTTACTGACACTATATGTGCTAACTGTACAGACGGCACTTACTCAAATGGCTCTTTAATGGCTTGTCAACCACATTCAAAGTGAGTTGTTACCACAGATGTAAACGTGAAATCATTGTCATTCTAATAAAAATTGAAAATTATTATATATATATATATATATATATATATATATATATATATATATTTTTTTTTTTTACATATTTTCAGATGTGACATTAAGGGGCTTACAGAAATAAAAGCACGAACAAAGTCATCCGATGTTGTATGTGGGGAATCTACTCCAGTTGCTCTTATAGTTGTAGTTGGAGTCGTTTTATGTCCTTTGATGGTTGCTGTTACAGCTTTATTATTATACTACTTCAAAGTAAGACGGAAACAACTAGACAGAAGTAAGAACTAAGTTCTTAAAGTCCCCCTGTAGTCGATAAATGTATTCTTTAAAACGCTGGTTACGAATGTAACCGTGGTTCTACGAATAGTAGAAGACTGCCAGAGGCATGAACAGAGTGTAAAATCTTTGCTTACGAGAACTTTTTAGAGAGCCATGATTACATTCGTAACCAGCATTCTTTTTCATACCTCCAGACCGCCAGAGGCGTAAACAGGGTGGAAGACTCATACCATCAAGTCATGAGGAATAATAATAATAAAGACTAAACATCTTTATTAACAAAGTGCACAGGCACAAAACAATCGACACACTACACCACACTGGGTAGCACAGCAGAAGAAACAGGTGGGAGCGAGACCACTTTCAGTCTGTAAAAACATGAGAAAGTGCACGCCGAAGACCAAGTCGCCGCGTAGCAAATATCTGCGATAAAGACCCCTTTCAATGCGGCCCAAGAAGTTGCAACGCGGTTTACCAGCAGCACCATAAGCGCAGCCTCAGAGACCCAGTGGACCAGTCTTTGTTTAGACAGGTTTGTGCCCTTTGGACATGCCCCAAAGCGGACGAATAACTGATCTGTCGTGCGCCACTTAGCCGTCACATCAACACAGCTTCGCAAGACGCATACCCGGCATAGCACCCGGCGAGGGCTGTCTGTAGTCCGAAACGCTGCCAGGGACAACGGCAATGGCAGGGTTAGGCAAAAAGGCAGGGTTAGGCCACAGGGTGACCTGTTCATTGTCAGGGCCACACCTCATACACTGAGTACTTACAGAGAGGGCATGGATATGGCACTTTCGTAGGTACGGTTCCCACAGACCGTTCACCCACTGATCTTGCCATACGCCCCCGAGAGGGAGGCGTCCGTCGTGATCACCTCTCTGCGTGATGGGGGAGGCCCCATTTGCACACCCAACCGTAGAAAATCGTCATGCCACCAACAGGTGACGGAAAGGAGACAGCTCCCCGAGACCCGTACAAGGGTTCGCCGATTGCGAACCGCAGACAGGCGAAGTGCAATTAGCCACCGCTGAAAGGGACACAAGTGAAGTAGACCCAGTTTTAAAAAAACAAATGTAAGGCATTCTGTGCCCCATGAGGACATCTCGTAGCGCGCGATGAATCACTTCTCTCCTGACATCGGTGAGGGAGGCACGCATTGTTCATGAGTCCAGGTGCATACACCGTAAAATTCCAAACTGGCTTACCTGTTCGACAACTCAGCCGAAGTGACAGTAAAATCCGACAGTAATGTTTAACATGCGAGGGGACCCTGGAAACCAACAGGTACCAAATCCAATATTAATGCAACCAATCTTGGAACAGCTAAGTGGGGAGAAATTGCCAAGCCCAAGTAAGCTGCACAGCAGAACGAAGTTCTCACCAAGCGGGAATGAAAAAGAGAAAGATCATGACGTTGTGATATGCTTTATATTAGACTATTAGACATCATGAGGTCATGAGAAGACAACTAATTAATAAGTTCTTGTAGCCAATGTGCAAACATATTTCCAGTCTGTTTACGCCTCTGGCGGTCTGAAGGTATGAAATAGAAGTCATTTTGAATTTTGATCATCAGAATGACTTTTAAACAAACCTGATCTCACGAATTTCCGTGGCATAGTCACAGAATTTTTTGCCAATTTTTCCGTGGCATTCTCACGGATCTCCGCATATTTCCATGGCCCTGCCACGGACTTTCTTTTCCGTGGCATTGTCACGGATTGGTTACTCAACTCTTTTGTCCTATTTTCTTACCATTGTCGCTTCGGTTTAGGGTTAGATTTACATAAAATGACATCCCTACCCAAACTCTAACCCCAACGCCAGGCGACAATTGATTAAAGTTTAGAAATTATAAAAGAATACATCAGGAAAAAATAGTATAAACCAATACTTAAACAGGGTTTCCACGGGGTTGTAAAAGGTAGTAAAAGGTAGTAAATTAAATTATGCCAAATTAAGGCCAGTAAAAAGTAGTAAAAAGTAGTAAGCGTCATCTGACGAGGTAGTAAATTTCGATTGCCTTTTGTAATGTTATGATGCCTGGAAATTAGTTCAAATCACCTGCATATCTGGGCAAATAATCAAAGATCTTTCGTCTCTGGGATGTGATCAAAGCCTGGAGTGGAGCCAAATCACGTTCCTCTCTCCGCTGTAAGCGTTCTGTAATCACTACGGACCGGATCCACTCCGGGTTTTCTGACTGTATCACGTTAAGCTGAGGTAAAACTTTTTCAGCTAGCATGGTCAAACTTATAATGCAGGAAGGCTCCGATGTTTTGAAGATCGATAAAGGTGTAAAAGACGATTGACTTGGCTTAGCGAAATGATGAAGATTGGCAAGCCTTTCATTTGCGTGGGCTAAGAAAACCAAACAGGTAATTGCGTGTCTTTGCACAGTATGACTAACGTAAGAGGTCCTGTATTTTGGGGGTAAATGATTTCTCACGTTACTGATCATCCGCGGCACGCTTTTTAATGCTATGCCGATATAGCCAGTGGCTGGTACAACGGATTTGTTTAACTCATGGGTAAACTTCATGTGGCGCCACAACAACCAAAAGGCAGATGACATCCAAATCCCTTGAGAGCGATTGACGAGGAATCATAAGAGGAGACTGCTTCCGAAACGCTCTCGCGGGACTTTGATGTCATCCACCTGTCGGTTCTTGCAGTTGCATTTACGTGTGGTCACAAAAACGTAACATTTGTACATATATTTAAGCACAACCGTTTAAAAACAAGTGATTTTAAGCCATTCAAACACAAACAACAGTGCGTCCGCAGTTTCTGTGTCAGAAGAGCATGCAAGCCGCGCATTCGTTTCTCATTGAGCTTGTGTTGTACGTATTTTTGCCGCTTTATTGGCCTTAAATAACAAATATGCCTCAAAAATCCCGTCTTTGCAAATATCCTCATATAAACACAACCATTTAGGTCTTAGGAGAAAGTAAACAGCAGAAACATTGCGCATAAACTAGCACATCAGCGCTGCCTCTATTGTAACATAATAATTTGTTGAGAAATGTACAGTCATTCAATTAACAACTGTCACTATGGTTACAGACATCCTGTGCGAATTCTACACGAGTTTGACTCGAGTAACTCGTTCAGGGTTTATATTCATACATAACGTTACTGTATTAGAGCTGTGACTGTAAACTGTTGTGTGAACAGAACAGATTTGTGTATGTGTACTGAATAATATGATATAAAAAAGTTGTATTTGTTCACCTTAGTAAATGCATTATATAACATGAACAAACAATGAAAAATATAGAGTATATAATCATTAATTAATTCTTGTTTATGTCATTACAGTAATTGACAGTAGTTCATGGTGCATTCACTAATGTTAACAGTTTCAACTTTGATAAAAAAATTATTAGTAAATGCTAAAATAAATACATTTACAATTAATAAATAATTAATAAAAGATTCATTAAAGGTGGTGATATTCATGTTTTCTTTTTATACAGTATAGTGAGTTATTTAGCTGTTTCGCCTTAATCTGAAATGCCCTGCAAACTACAGCTACCTATATATGCCACAGGAGACTTTAATATAGAATTAATGTAAAAAAAATCTCCCCTTAAAATGCTATTGGTCTCGCCTACATAAAGTGTTAGGTAAAGGAATATGACTTGGCCTGAAAAATATTTCAGTCAGAAGAATTTTTTTCACTTTAATTCTTTTTTGTATGTTATATATGTCAAAATCTGTGTAAATAATAGAAAGGTCGCTGATTAACACTTGCAATTCAGTGTCGTGATGGTTTTAAAAAATATTCTGAAGGTAGTAAAAAAGGTAGTAAAAAGTAGTAAATTTAACTTAAGGATTTCTGTATAAACCCTGCTTAAAGTGAATTACTAACGCAAACACCAAATCTAACCCTAAACCGAAACGACAATGGTTTGAAAATAGGAAAAAGCAGTTGATTAACCAATCCGTGAGAATTCCACGGAAAAGAAAGTCTGTGGCAGGGCCAAGGAAATATG
Organism: Paramisgurnus dabryanus; assembly: GCF_030506205.2. Taxonomy (NCBI): domain Eukaryota; kingdom Metazoa; phylum Chordata; class Actinopteri; order Cypriniformes; family Cobitidae; genus Paramisgurnus; species Paramisgurnus dabryanus. The sequence continues at coordinate 13,593,354 of NC_133347.1, forward strand.
CAGAGATCCGTGAGAATGCCACGGAAAAATGAGCAAAAAATTCTGTGACTATCGCACGGAACTTTGTGAGATCATGTTGTTTAAACATGCTTTTCTTGAAGTGAAAAAAAATTCTTTATGCCTTAAAATTGCTTGAATATGTTTACCATCTTAGACTAATTGATCCAGTCAGTTAACACATTGATGTGATTAGTTACAACATGCTTGTCACAGCAGATTTTTGGGGCGGTTTCAAAACGGGTATTTTTTATATTATTTGACACGGTCTTTGGTAAACTACAGTTTTAAGATAAAGATCTTCAGCAATAGTGTTGATTTGATAAATTTGAACATGGTTTGTCAGAAAGCATTTACATTTAAGCAAATATATAACACCACATAGACATGCAAACAACATTAACCCTTGTGGGTTGTTCAAATTCACTTTCGGGATGTTCGTGTACAAAAACGGCCACTAAATTAAACGGCTGTAAACATGTATCAGATACATTTGTTTTCTATTTTTTTCATAAATCTCTTAATCAACCTCAGAACTGATCAAAACTACCAAATGTTTACAAAATTTCCATGATTTTAACTCTTTAATTGCCAAGTTCATAAGTGGTGTCACTGATTTGGGGGGAAAAACACACAAATTGACAGATTTTCAATATAAAAAGTGATTGTGGACTGGATTTTTTTAACCTTTCTCAGTCTAGGGCATGCCAAGGATTGGTAAAAACATTGGCTTTAAAGCCTTTTTAGTTTTTGTGCAGCATCAGTTTTTATTTTTTTCTCCCTAATTAGTTGTTTGTGGGTTTTTTGCCCCATTGACTTCCATTATAATTACATTTTTTGATGGCAAATCAATGAAAACTTATTATCATGCATTCTTGATTGTTGGCTGTTTTTCCTTTTGCTAAGGGGTAAAATAAAGCAATAAGCCCCAAGAAGCAGTGGGTTACCAGTGCACTTTATAACAGCTAAAATACGGTTACTTCATATGCAAAGCAGAATTTCATAAAATAAAACACAAATAAGTTGTAATTATATTAGTACAAATATTACTCTTCCGCCAAACAAAGTAGTTCCTCAGAATCAAGTGTGGCTGAAACAGGGCAGTTCTCAAGCAACACAGACGCAGCAAAGACACAATGAAAATATGATTTAAGACTCTAGTGTTTATTGTTATAAATCAACATTCATATAACTTATACATTAACATTTATATTGTGCAACTGTTTTTTTAAGTTGCCACCCAGTTTTAGTTTAATGCCTTACAGAATAATTATCTTCTTTAAATAAACATAAAATATCAAATGAAAGAACAGACCCTCCGCTTAAAAAACCCTGTTTCATCCTACCTTCATTTGTTCTCTTATCACCTCTCAAATTTTCAGCTAAAAGCTGAGATAATTAAATTTTTGTGAATAACTTTTGTAAGAGATCGGATTCAGAGCCTGATCAAAACTTACACAGTGTTTTTAGTGTTGAGTGAATGCATCAGTGTTTAAGTTGGGTAAGATCGCCACCCAGTGGATAGCAGAAATATGAATTTGAGGTAGAAACTCCTCAGGGAACGTTTTCTCTTTGTTGACGAGATGACTCAACAATATTTATTGACATTTATTTGGATATTGCCATTAATTGTGCAAATATAGACAAATTAAAAATATGATTAAAGACTGCGGGGTTTATTTTCATAAATCAGTACGCAGCAACAGTGGCGCAGTGATAATTATGTAATGCGGTCTGAACCGTGGGTTTACCGGGGTATTTTATCACGGCTTAGAACTCGTTTCAACCAATCAGAAAAAAGAACCAGAACTGCGCGTTTTATAATTTGTCATTTTTACTGTTGATAACCATTTGGCATCATTAACCCTGTAGTAGGCCTGTGCAAAAAACAGAGCTTGATTTCTGGCTTGTACATTAAGTTATATGGAATATAACAGCATATTAGAGACAGAGAGAGAGAGAGAGAGAGAGAGTGTGTTTGTGTGTGTGTGTGCATGCATGCGAGCCTGTGTGAAAAAATCTTCTCTGCCTCAGATTTATGAACATTTATTATGAACCAAAATGCAAAAACAACTTCAAATAAATTGAACAATGAAGCAATAGTAGAGTATGGATGGAGAACTAAGCAATCAAACTAACTTTTAGTGTGTATGTGTGCACGTGTGTGTGTTTAGTCTTTCCAGCAGGACTTGCAGCATATTACTTGGTGCTCTCTGCAAGTGTGTCCACCACAACAGATGCAAGTGCTGACTGTTCTTTTTTTTTGTTCTGTGCACCACTTGTATGTTCCCCTTTTTATTCCTGAGCTGCTGTTGCCTGCCGGTGTCTGTGGCTTTGTGTCTAGAGGGACAGATACAGGCTGAATCTCTCTCATCAGTGCAGGGAGGTGATTCTCAAAACTAACCCTACACACACGTGCACACACACACAGAGACACACAATAATATGCTGTTATACTCCATATAACTCAATGTACAAGCCAGAAATTAGGCTCTGCTTTTTGCACAGGCCTACTAAAGGGTTAATGGTGCCACATGGTGATCAAAAGTAAAAATGAAAATTTACCTATTAGCAAAAGGAAAAATCACCAACAATCAAGAATGCATGATAATAAGGTGTCATTGCTTTGCAATCAAACAATGTCGTCATAATGGAAGTCAATGAGGCAAAAAAGCCACAAACAACTAATAAGGGAGGAAAAAATAAAAACTGATGCTGCACAAAAACTAAAAATGCATCAAAGCCACTGTTTTTACCAATCTTTGGCATGCCCTAGACCAGTCCATAATCACCTTTTATATTGAAAATCTGTAATTTTGTGTGTGTGTGCACTGTTAGATGTCGCTGTAGATTTAGCAGTACTTTACTGTAAAAATCCACAGTACTATACTGTATGTGTACATTACAGTACAGTACTGCAGTTCATAATGCATTCTGGGTAAATTTGTTTGAGTGGGAAAATTTTACAGTATATTTTGGTCTTAATGTAACCTTGCTGTAGCCATTGCTGTAATGTGCCAGGTGTACTTGCAATAATCAGAGAAAGTGCGCCAGAGTCAAATCACACAGACAGCACAACTCCTGGCTGCAGCTGAAGGAGGACGATTGATTTCTGTCAGTTCGGTAAGTTTGAAATATTTCTGTTTCATGAAAACTTAATTTTTAGTTTAAGAATGTTGTCAATAGTTTGTCACAATATTGTTTTAAACGTGCAATGAGAGAGAAAAACGGTCGCCAACAAAGTTTCAATCTCCCCCAGAAAGTAAGCTTACACACAGATGTCTACCGCTGCTTTAACTCGCTTTACACCTTTTTTTAATGAATATAGGGTTGTTTTAACTAAATTATGAGGGTTTTGGTGAGTTTATATTGTGTTGAAAGTGTGGTGACAATGAAACTATTTTTAACGAAATGGACAAAGACAACCCGCCAGCGCGGTCTTGCGGTCCCAGCATAACGGTCGTTTATCTCTGCGTTTCATCCGTTCAGTTAGCGTCAGAGAAAAGTATTAAGTTCGACTGTTTGGCAAGGCTGACTCGTGGTTGTAAACAGACAGGACTTGACACGCCGTACACATCATACTGTAGTACCGCAGTCCTCCTCCACAGAAGTGAAAACAAGAAACCTCATATTTAACTGGATACATGCATCGATTTCATCGCAGCTTTAACTTCGACCAAATATCATTCAGACCTGGGCTCATCTTAATATCAGATGAACGTAAGGGATTGCCGCGCTTGTTGTTGTTATTATATTACGGTATATCAGCAAAAGCAGAGAATATCTTCTCTAAAGCGTTTTACACGTCCAGTAAGTTGTCAAATAACGTTACATTTTTATGGCATATTGTTTCCACCACTTCAGATGCATTACATGCAGTATATATAAGTTTCCAAAACACATCAAATCAATGCACGAAAAGAGAATGGGCTCCGCATTTACGTACCTTTGCCTTCTCGTCTCTGTCATCTGATCCTTCATCTCTGGATGTAAAATACGGTAGTCCATTATAACATCGTGTAGGAAACTGGCATCACCAGGATTGCTCAGATTTAGGCGATCATGTTTATCTTTAAAGTGAGCAGCTAGCTACTAACTTAAAAAACTTTGCGTGAAATAGCGTGTTACACCGCAGCCGGTCCGGGTTAAACATTAGGGGAAGTCTTTTTACCTTGTCACTATAAATCGCTATTTTCTGCACTAAACGAGACATTTTCAGATATTTTCTGTAGACAAGATGTTATAATTAAAAAAAGACTTATTTAGATATTTATATATAATATATAATATAACAACTAATATATATATATATTAGGATGCTGTCCATTGAGAAAAGAGTTTGTTCAGCGGTAAGTGAATCTTCTGTATTTTAGTGAAATTAGGTGTGGAACAGTAGAATAAGAGTAAAAGGTTTCAGAATAGGAGTAAATTCAAGGCTGAGTTTAATTTTTTAAGAATCTTTTTCTATCTTATATTTGTTGACTTAATGTTTATGATATTTCTAACAGGTTTCTGGATAGAATTAATTCCAAAGATGGGAAAAATATATATATATATATATGTGTTTTACAACTGACTTAACACTTACAGTAATATTTTATTTGTTAGCATAGCATGATATTAGATTTAAACACTTAATACATTTTTAAATCAATCACTTTGTCTCTGTTTACATTAGTTAATGCACAATGAACATTATCAAATATTATTAATGTTGTAAAATATATTGTTCATTGTTAGTTCATATTAGCTACAGTAAGGCATTACCAAATGTTAAGGAATAAACTATTGTAGTAAAGTATTACAAAATTTTCTTTTTCCATTTCCTTTACAATGTCTACTTATTTCTATGGCTAACAGATTTTGTAACATTTGTATTTTTTACAGTCTTACCATTGCTTGTAAGCTGGATTGGGTAAAATGGATCATCTTTAAAGGCACCAGGCAAGTACATGATGTACAGTTACAAGTCATGTATTTTTTTGACTGCAATATTAAATGCTTTCACGTCACATGTAAAAGTGCACAGGAATGTGGCTAATCACTTTTTATTTGTAGTTTACATGAGTGTCCTTGCACTTTATCAGGAGTTAAGGCAGATGTGGAGGCACAACGGGTGATACCAGACACACACCAAGCACATTATGTTCGGTAAGTTTGTACTTTACCACTACAGCTTCTTTAAATACCCATGTATACACTCATTCACAATTCCCACACACAACACTGTAACACGACCATACACAACATGTACACAATTGTCTTAGTTTGCCATGTAGAAATATACAAACAGAAATATTCAGACTTTGTTTTTTAAGAAATTTAATTTAATAATTGTATTTATTTAGCAGAGGTGTCCCTGGACTTTATTGACAAAAGATTTTGTTTTCAGAATAAAAAGTTAGTGTCCAAATCAGTAACAATTGTACTTTCTGTTCAGGACATTCAATCATGACAGGATCCAGGTGGATGCTGTCCATTGAGAAAAGAGTTTGTTCAGCGGTAAGTGAATCTTCTGTATTTTAGTGAAATTAGGTGTGGAACAGTAGAATAAGAGTAAAAGGTTTCAGAATAGGAGTAAATTCAAGGCTGAGTTTAATTTTTTAAGAATCTTTTTCTATCTTATATTTGTTGACTTAATGTTTATGATATTTCTAACAGGTTTCTGGATAGAATTAATTCCAAAGATGGGAAAAAGTGCACATCCAGACAAGGAGCAAGCAAAAAGACAAGGAACTTGGTGCAGAGAAAAGCTGTGGCCATTAACCCCCATGTGAACAGCTTCATGCAGTCCCTGATTGAGTTCGAATGGACGACTTCAAAGTAAAGGCCACTGTGGTCTGTCTGCCACAGTTTAATGCATTTATTTTTAGTGTTAAATGAAATTCAAGTAGAATATTTAAAACTATGGGCCAGTGTTGTTTTTACCACAGTGAAATGTTACCTTTTAGTTGATGATGGACTTTAAACTGAAAACTTCAAACTATGGAACAGTGTTCTATTTGCCAGAGTTAAATATGTTACAGCAGGGGTCTCCAAACTTGTTTATACTTGTTGATTTTATTTTATGTTACTTTATTATATGTTTATTATTGTTTAAAATCTTGTTTTAAATATGTTTGTTTCAATTAAATGTTTTTTTTAAATAAAATTTTGATACAAACATTGCTTGGATTGCCTTTTAATTCATTATGTTTTAATTTAGCATTTTTACCATATTAATAACTATAGATTTAAACCTAAATCTCTAGCTATTTTATATAATATTATTGTATTAATTGTAATAAGTAATAAATAGTATTTATGGGTCAATATAGACATTACAGTAAATTACTGTAAAAATAGACTACTGTAATAAAATATTGTAAAATTACAGTACAGTACTGCTTTGTAACTATACAGTACTAGTTTGTGTACTGTAAATGGTATTACAGTACAGTACTGTAAAACCAAAATACAGTAACTTACTGGCAACCGTGCTGCCAGTACCGTACTGTAAAAATACAGGGAAATCGTTAACAGTGTGTTTTTTTTTTCATCAAATCAGTGACACCACTTATGAACTTGGCAATTAAAGAATTAAAATAATGGAAATTTTGTAAGCTTTTGGTAGTTTTGATCAGTACTGAGGGTGATTAACAGATTTATGGAAAAATTGGAAAAATATCTGATAAATTTTTACAGCCATTGGCTTTTTTGTACATGAACAACCTGAAGGGGTAGTAAATTTGCCCACTGTATATTGTTGAGTTTTTGAAAAATTTCAAAGCATTTTCTCAAAATATGTGTCAATATAAGATTTGTCACCAAAAATCATTCCATTTGCTGAAACAGAGAAAGTTGTGGCCAAAATTAAGACATAAAAAATCAAAAATGGCCTCAACAACCCATAATGGTTAAATTCTTGATTTTCATCGCATGGGAATTTTAAATAGATTTCAAGTAAGTGGCATTTTAACATGCTAAATGCCACTGCTAATACAAGTTTTTTTTTTATTCCTTAGAACCAGTAAGTAAATACTTCATTTATTATTAATTATTAATGCAGTTAGACATTTAAGATGGGGAAACACCATGCTAAAATCTTTACTGTGTGTTACTTGGATGTAAAGGATATTTAACTTCATTTAACTTAAATAATATTTTTGCAGAGAATACCAGACTTTGTGATATACCCAGATTAGCATCATCATCTCTCCAACATTTTTGCTTGCCTGTAAATAAACATGTTATTATTTTTGTTTACATTAATGTCTTACAGGTACATAGTGTAAAAGGAAGCGAATAAAAACCTTGACCAATATTAAGGGTCTAGGGGAATGTGGAAAATTTTAATGAAAATAAAATATGTCTGTTTTTGAACTGTCTATAATGGTCTGATCTGTAACTTTCTGGTTTGTTTCAGCCACCAAATTAGGCATTGCTGCATGGACTGTTAAGACAGCTGAGAGGAAAATTGGTGTACAGTATTGTTCAAAATAATAGCAGTACAATGTGACTAACCAGAATAATCAAGGTTTTTAGTATATTTTTTATTGCTACGTGGCAAACAAGTTACCAGTAGGTTCAGTAGATTCTCAGAAAACAAACAAAACCCAGCATTCATGATCTGCACGCTCTTAAGGCTGTGCAATTGGGCAATTAGTTGAAAGGGGTGTGTTCAAAAAAATAGCAGTGTCTACCTTTGACTGTACAAACTCAAAACTATTTTGTACAAACATTTTTTTTCTGGGATTTAGCAATCCTGTGAATCACTAAACTAACTAATATTTAGTTGTATGACCACAGTTTTTTAAAACTGCTTGACATCTGTGTGGCATGGAGTCAACCAACTTGTGGCACCTCTCAGCTGTTATTCCACTCCATGATTCTTTAACAACATTCCACAATTCATTCACATTTCTTGGTTTTGCTTCAGAAACAGCATTTTTGATATCACCCCACAAGTTCTCAATTGGATTAAGGTCTGGAGATTGGGCTGGCCACTCCATAACATTAATTTTGTTGGTTTGGAACCAAGACTTTGCCCGTTTACTAAAGTGTGTTGGGTCATTGTCTTGTTGAAACAACCATTTCAAGGGCATGTCCTCTTCAGCATAGGGCAACATGACCTCTTCAAGTATTTTAACATATGCAAACTGATCCATGATCCCTGATATGCAATAAATAGGCCCAACACCATAGTAGGAGAAACATGCCCATATCATGATGCTTGCACCTCCATGCTTCACTGTCTTCACTGTGTACTGTGGCTTGAATTCAGAGTTTGGGGGTCGTCTCACAAACTGCCTGTGGCCCTTGGACCCAAAAAGAACAATTTTACTCTCATCAGTCCACAAAATGTTCCTCCATTTCTCTTTAGGCCAGTTGATGTGTTCTTTGGCAAAGTGTAACCTCTTCTGAACATGCCTTTTTTTTAACAGCGGGACTTTGCGGGGGATTCTTGAAAACAGATTAGCTTCACACAGACGTCTTCTAACTGTCACAGTACTTACAGGTAACTCCAGACTGTCTTTGATCATCCTGGAGGTGATCATTGGCTGAGCCTTTGCCATTCTGGTTATTCTTCTATCCATTTTGATGGTTGTCTTTCGTTTTATTCCACGTCTCTCTGGTTTTGCTCTCCATTTTAAGGCATTGGAGATCATTTTAGCTGAACAGCCTATCATTTTTTGCACCTCTTTATAGGTTTTCCCCTCTCCAATCAACTTTTTAATCAAAGTACGCTGTTCTTCTGAACAATGTCTTGAACGACCCATTTTCCTCAGCTTTCAAATGCATGTTCAACAAGTGTTGGCTTCATCCTTAAATAGGGGCCCCCTGATTCACACCTGTTTCTTCACAAAATTGATGACCTCAGTGATTGAATGCCACACTGCTATTTTTTTGAACACACCCCTTTCAACTAATTCAACTAATTGCCCAATTGCACAGTCTTAAGAGCGTGCATATCATGAATGCTGGGTCTCATTTGTTTTCTGAGAATCTACTGAACCTACTGGTAACTTGTTTGCCACGTAGCAATAAAAAAATATACTAAAAACCTTGATTATTCTGGTTAGTCACATTGTACTGCTATTATTTTGAACAATACTGTACCTCTGCCCAACCTCCATACTTGTACCAGAGATGGGGACTCGAGTTCGAGACTCGGACTCGAGTGCGACTTAAGTCGCACACACAGTGGCCGTTTCAAGGCAATGTCAAGGAAGGATCCTCGGAAGCCAGAATTTCGAGGATGCTACGTCTTTGACATCCGTCGAAGGGCTGTTCCATTGTCGAGGATACTCGCAATTGCAACCAAGGAAAGAATTTCTTCGTTCAAGAAATATCCCAGGAAAGGATGCATATGTGTATCCTTCACGCTCTTCGCTCGGTGAAATCACCCACAATCCTACAATCCTATGCCCGTAGGGACGAAAGCACACATTTTCATTGACGTAATGACGCAATGACGTGCACTTGCTTGCCTCTTCCATTTACATGTTCTCCAATTTCTAAAGAGGAGCCTTGCCTAGCCTCTGAAGGAAGTGACTTGTAAGGACTAGTCCTGCCAAGGAAGTATCCTTGACATTGAGAAACAGCCAGTGGTGGACCCGCGGTTTGGCTCGCATGCGATTTGCGGATTAATATGCAATTTAAATAGGGAAAGTTTATCATTAACGTGTTTCTAATGCTTGCAAATGTTAACATTCAAGTGATTTAAAACTATTTCACCACAAAAAGGCACTAAAGAGAGCAGATTTCTGTACGCACATGCATTTAAATGTGTTTTTATGTGTAGTGACTGTTTATGCTGCATCTTCTTCCTGAAGCACTGTTTGGAATTCCTCCTCTGCATGTGTATGAGCACGCGTTTAAGTGCCCTCAGTAGGGCATATATGGATAGAAGTGTTTCAAAAAGTAAGCGAACATAAAATCTTTCTGTTCTTGACAGGGCACATACACACAAAATGACCTCACAGTATTCTTTTTCTAATAAAACATTTGTTTATGTCTTAAAGGAATATTCCATTTTCTTTAAAGAAAAATCCAGATAATTTACTCACCACCATGTCATCCAAAATGTTGATGTCTTCCTTTGTTCAGTCGAGAAGAAATTATGTTTTTTGAGGAAAACATTGCAGGATTTTTCTCATTTTAATGAACTTTAATAGAGCCCAACATTTAATACTTAACTCAACACTTAACTGTTTTTTTCAACGGAGTTTCAAAGGACTCTAAACGATCCCAAACGAGGCATAAGGGTCTTATCTAGCAAAACGATTGTCATTTTTGACAATAAAAATAACAAATATACACTTTTAAAGCACAACTTCTCGTCTAAATCCGGTCCAGCGCGACCTAACGTAAATGCGTAGTGACGTAGGGAGGTCACGTGTTACATATATAAAACGCACATTTGCGGACCATTTTAAACAATAAACTGACTCAAAGACATTAATTAGTATCAGTTCACATACAACAACGTAGGAACGGTCCTCGTTCTCAACACTTGTAAACACTGGGGCGGAGTTTCGCGTTCGTCCTCTGTGACCTCTTGACGTCATGACGTATTGCGTGGGGTCGCGTTGGCGCATCACGACCGGATTTAAACGAGAAGTTGTGCTTTAAAAGTGTATATTTGTTATTTTTATTGTCAAAAATGACAATCGTTTTGCTAGATAAGACCCTTATGCCTCGTTTGGGATCATTAAGAGTCCTTTGAAACTCCGTTGAAAAAAACTGTAAAGTGTTGAGTTAAGTATTAAATGTTGGGCTCTATTAAAGTTCATTAAAATGAGACAAATCCTGCAATGTTTTCCTCAAAAAACATAATTTCTTCTCGACTGAACAAAGAAAGACATCAACATTTTGGATGACATGGTGGTGAGTAAATTATCTGGATTTTTCTTTTAAGAAAATTGAATATTCCTTTAAGTGTATGTATAGATTACAGTCAGAAACCAGTCTGTGCTTATTTGTTCCTAAAGAGACAGTAACCTCAATTAACCTACTTAAGTCTGTGTCATTATTGTTAATCAAACAACCCAAGACAAACAGAAAATCACTTCTGTTGCTCTAAAAATAATAATAATAATTAATTTGTACAATAAAGACAGTGTTATTAATCATTTAATTCAATTTCTGTATCTAATGCTAGATGCATAAAAGCTAAAGTTCATTATTTGATAACTATTTAACAAAAGAACTTGTATAGTTCGGTCAGAAATTTACAGGGATTCAAACACTGATGTTGTATTGTTAGTGTCAATTTGATGAGACAAAAATATGAATGGAGCTGTTTTTAGCAAATTTTTCTTAAAAAAAAAAGATTAAGAATGAATGTGTTTTAGATGGTAAATAAATATTAACCCCTCTCCCACAATTAGTATTGATAATTAATCAGTTGTTTGTTTATCAATTAGCTAGTCAAATGTGTTTAAGCATTAATGCTTGCTGGGTCATATGATGATTTATTACACTGCTCCCTGGTTCTGATTGGTCAGTCCCAACATTCCAAAATTTGTTATTCCCTGATAACAACTTCTAAAACTGATAACCAAGCCTCATCCATTGTTAACATATATGAGACTGTTATTTATAGATAATTAATCCAAACTGAATTCTCATCAATTGTTTGTCTCAGAGCATGCACACAGAAAGCTGTCAGCATGCAGGTGACTTTGAGTCCTCTGTTGAACTTTAAAAATCTTCACAGGTCCAGATAGATTTCATACATTAATTTCATGTATGTTTTGTGTATTTTCAAAATGCAAGCTACTGTAATGGCCACACAATGTTTAATATTTTATTTTGAGACATTTTAACTGAGGTATTTTGTATTTTTATTTTAAGTATATTGTCATGTATTTATGCCCATCTCTGATACTTTTAAAGAAAAATACTTGTATATTTAAATTGCAATATTCTATAGTGCAATTTCCCACACTACACATATTTATATTTAACATTTGTAAACTGTACAATATACTTTGCACATCTATAAATAATTATCATACTAACATCTTTGTTTATTTTTTCTGTAATTTAATGTTTTTTAATTGAAATCTCTCCTGTCCAGGCTTTTGAAGAATGTCAGGTACACGTGTAATATAGAGGAAATTAATTGTGTTTTTCTATTCAGTCAGACCCATGAGATGTATAAATGCTGACACAAATATACACACCCACATCAAGCATTGATCCTACTGTTTAATAAAAACAAAATAATTTATCACAAATATAAAGCTGTTTTTGCCCATTGTAAGTCTAAAATTAAAACAATATATAATTAAATACAATTCTGTGCATAAATAGATTGATGCCATTATGTCGGTATTAGCTTTAACTGCATAATGTACAGTATGTATTAAAAAGGCAAAATAAATGGGCCTTGGTCCTGTGATCTAAATGCTCAAAATGGCGGTTTGGAGATGATAAAAACGACGACGACAAAAGGGAGGACAAAAATGTTGGGTTTGTTTGTATTTCAAACTGAAAATCATGAAAACCACGTTATTGGTTCAACTTCGCGTTATCATTCGCGCATCAGGTACGGTCAAAAACAATGTGTTCGGTTGTGTTGTCAGGAATATCGAACGACCACAACGGAAACATGTAGCATGTTCCAGCTAGCTAACGTTACGGTGACTTGAGTTGAAAGTGAAACTACAAAAATATAGGAAAAATGTAATGTAGCTTTTATATTTAATAGTAACAAATTATCAAAATATATCCAAGTCACCAAATTAGTTTACTAAAGGGAATTTGTTGTCGGCTAGGAAATGTTGATTTGTGTTGTTTACACAGTAATACAGGGCCTAATGTTGATCCTTTTTCTTCGCAGTTATTTACATTCTTTTCACATTAGGAAATACTTGTGGGCCAAGTGAATATAAATCATCAAAAGGGGAATATTGTCCGATGTGTAATATAGGTAGGCAAAGAACACACAACACTTTTTAAACTAACAATAAGGTGACACAATATTAGCACTACACTGTTTGTCTTTTATGAGCTATGACATCTAAATCATCCACAAAGACAATCAAATATTTTTAAAAAGGAATTTTATTAACTGCACTTTTTTTCTTTAATCTTATACAAGTCGAATAGTCATTTAATGCAGTATAGCTTTGGTTTCAAATGAATTCTATCCTGGTATATTACAAATGAATTGGTGAGTTATTGGACTGGCTGGGGTGCAAATATTGGTAAGCATCATTCAGTACTTTAAAAATGTTCAATGCTGCTCCATCAACTCCTTCTGACAGGACGAGGTTATTTTATGTCCCATAGGTTACTTGCGGCGGCCACTTCATATCCAAGCATCGTATGAAGTTTTCTCCGTGCTCCTATTTTAAAACATTTACTGTAGTAGCGTTATTTGTCATTTCGCTAAAGTTATAGTGAACTAATTAACTTCTAACTACTAAACCGTGGCATGTTTGAGGAAGTCGGTTGACAAATGCGAAAGAGCGAAGAATAAAAAAGGGGCGTGGCCAGGGCAGGACTTCCCGGGGTGGGGGGCCGCTGGGCTTGAATAAATTTTGGGCCCTACACTCTCAGAATAAGATATATCAGTGCAAGATGTGTTTAAATGTCACAAATTCAAATTAATCATGCACATTAAAAAATAACCCCTAGCATTGTTAGACTTAGCTTTAGAAAATAATATGTCTTTATAAACATTCACCTTATTACACAACATATAATGTAATGTAAAATCAACAAGTGTATTGTTTGCATATAGCCTAATACAAGTGGTGCAGTGTTTAAGAATGAAAAAGAAAAAGAAAAGATTTTAGGATTTTAGGTCTTATGACAAAACCATCATGTAATATTAGACACCAAAAACCAAAGTGGAGAAGATGATCATGAATTATTGTTTGCGTCTGATATGAACGTGATACATTAAAACCTTGAAGGTAGATATAAAATGAACACTTTTCAGAAGTTTAAACTGTGATCCTCACCTCCAGATGATGAAGTAATAAACTGGACTGATGATTTAAATGTTGACATAGTCATATGTGCGTTAACTCTCCGGATTTTGTTATGTTTCGTAGCACTCGTTCACTTCTCCACAGGGGCTGTTTGGTTACAGTGTCGTGTGAGCTGCAGACTGCAAGCAGATTGGATTTCATTTGGCGCTACACAGACCGCTTGGTGATGTCAAAGTACCGCGAGAGCGATTAGAATGCAGACTTCTTCGTGTGATTTCTGATTCGCTCTCGCGGTACTTTGATGTCATTCGTCTGTCGGTTGTTGCACCACATGAATACACCAGTCTGTTTTTCAGTCACTTTTGCGGCTCGAATCTGCAATATTTTGATTTCATATGATGATCGGATCGCGCAGTGCCACATGAAGCAAAATACCAAATAGCCGACTGTATATGAGGTCCAACCCGCCAAAGTAGCAAGTGGAGCATGCGAATGGTGAGTGATTCAGATGTCAATTTATGAATCAAAGTGTCAAAAGTTTGTCACACGCTGGTACGTATCCTCGTGCTTTTTTAAGTGGGTATACGGAAATCCTTGACCTTTCCTAGTGGTAGTAGTGGGTATACTGCGTATACCTGCGTGTTAGACTACACCAGTGGTTCTCAACTCCGTTCCTGGAGGCCCACTGCTCTGCACATTTTGTATGTTTCTCTCATCTGACACAATCAGTTCAGTAGAGATCTCTGCTAATGAGCTGATTATTTGAATCAGGTGTGTTAAATAAAGGAGACATACAAAATGTGCAGAGCAGTGGGCCTCCAGGAATAACGTTGAGAACCACTGGACTACACGACCGTAGAAACAAACAAAGAAGAAAAGCAGAGTTACAAGACCATACTTACTCCAGTAATCTTTTTCATTTTACTGAGCGCTTCCTTTTCACGTTGCTCTTTCTCGTTATCTGTAAGCTCATTTATGACTCTCATTTCGCATATTCGCTATTATACTAGCGTCTATGGGTATCAAAAGCAGTAAACGCAGCGCATCATATTCAGCACCAAGATGACTGACATATATATATTAACGAATTAAATGCAGCACCAAACAATTCAGCACCAAACAAATTAAAACGACTGAACAAATGCAAGCAAGCACGGGGGCCCCCTTCTGGCCGGGCCCAAGCCCAATCAAGCCCAATTGTAAGTCTGGCCATGGGCGTGGCGGGATAAGGTGAATAGACCTGACAGAAATATTAGTTTAGTACTAAAGGCAAAGGGTAAATAGAGGGGATTTTTAGTATGCATAAATATCTTTTATCATTTGTAAGTAACCCATCTTTAGTTTCTTTAGTATTCATCTTAAGTATTCTGTAGAAGGTAGAAATTTCGTTCATGTCAATTTGATTACAATTTTTTTAAGCCTTTTTGCCAATGTGACCTAAAGGGAATATACACTATGTATAATAGACAATAGGTATTATATTATATACCATAGTATACATACTATACTATATTATGTATATACATCTGGGAAAAATTTAAGAATTACCTGAGCAAAAAGGAACTTTCTATACTTATCTTTTATAAAACATTTTTAGCTCTCATTTTTAGCCTTTCACATCCAAATGTTATGTGTTATCTATGTAGGAAATTATGTCTTCTGGCACTGCACAGATGATACAACTACAACATGTGCACCCTGCCCTTCTTTTACCTTCATTGATGAATCAAATGGCTTCACAAAATGCTTTCCTTGCACTGTGTGTAAGGCAGGTTAGTGGTTCCCTAATTTTATTTGAATTTTTTTACAATGGCACATGTTATCAACAATCTTAGTGTAATCTAGCTTGACAGTGAATAATTGTGTATATTAATTAAAGCTTTTCAGTCAGAGGAATTGCAAGATAAATCATCTTGTGTTGCTCCAATGATTTAGTGAAACTGCCTGAAAATACTACACTGTTTTGCTCCAGATGCATCTTCAAAAGTACAATGCTTTACTAAACTTTACTGACATAACCATATACTTACTCATAGAAAAATGTTTAAAAGTGAATAAAGCCTGCACTAGATCTTCAAATACTGTTTGTGTGCCACTGGAGGGATTTTACTGCATTGACAAAATTCAAGGCAGCTGCACTTTAGCTGTGAAACACTCTAAATGTAGTCCTGGAAAATACATCAAACAAGCAGGTAGGCTTCACGTGATTAAAACAATTGTTACACTAATATGAAACTACTTGAAACTTTGTTTATTGTTTAACAAAGCAATTAGAGCAAGTTGAATTGTGTATTGTTGAATTTGTTGCAATAGAAGAAACCAAATAAAACTACACTTTTTAGAGATACTGGATATTTTAGACAGACAATGAAAAATGAATGTTAAGTGATTATTATTCACTGTCTCTGTAGGTACTGCTTCCACAGATACTTTGTGTGATGATTGTACTGGAGAAACATATTCAAATGGATCTTTCTCATCCTATTTGACACACACAAAGTGAGTGCTCACCCAAACTGATTATTGTGCTGTTTGTTGTCATTTTCACACAAATCTGATGCTGGATAATGTTCACAGATGGCCTCAGGGCTTACTGAAATAAAACCAGGAACACATTCATCTGATGCTGAATGTGAAAATTCCACTACTGTTTCCACCATCATTACAATTATTGTTATAGAAACTGTATTATTATTATTATTACTTACTTCACTAATCGTGTATGTATGTATTTGGAAGAAAAAATCTACAAGTTCAGGTAAGCTTCATTCACTTTTTTTTAATATGTTGTAGTGTTGAGGCATTATGTGATCTTCTCCTTTTGGGCATTTTATGTAAATTCAACAAACGAATTAAGTAGTATAGAGCAGGTGTTATGCACCATAAAAAGTGAAAGTTGGTTCAACTTAAAAGATTACTTAAATTGGTAACACAAAAACAAAATAAGTTAATTCAAGATCCAACTTTTCAACTTTTTACAATGTTGAAATTGTCAGACTAATTGGGATTTTTTGGGTGGGTGTGTGTGGGGGGCTTAAAACCAAAAAAGAACAGAGATTACTGTTTTGAACAGAGATTAGAGTGATTAACAACAAATCTGTTTTGCCTTTATTACTGTATGACTTAATTGACAAATTTTTCTTTAACACAAAATACACTGCACTAATAAAGAAATAATTACACTATTAACAATTGTATTTCTTTTTTTCACATCAAACATGGATACAGGTATATTTTTTTTTATTTATGTTAAGAATAGAAATCACTATTTCTTATGAAAAAGAGATATTTAAAACAGTAAACATTGTTTTATTTATAACAGTGTGGGTTTATTTGTTTTATTTACAAGGAAACGGGAATGAATTTACATGAAAAAGAGAGTTTAAAAGGTAAGAGTGATCTATACATTTTAATTTAATCAATTAAAATTAAGTGGCTTACATAAAATATTAGGCCTTAACTGAGTAAATAAAAACTCTCACTGTCTGAAACTCGTGTAAGGCATACATTCTTCTTGTTCGTGATATTGCAGGAAGAGAAAATGAACCCTCTCTGGAAAACAAAGTCAGACTAAAGAATACCAATTTGGAAAATATTCCAATTTCTAGTCCCCTCACATCTGTCTCCATACACTCTGAGGACATTGAGATGCCTAAAATTAAACAAACAGTTTTTGATCAAAACAAAAAACTGAATGAGTTATTATGAATGATATGTACCCAACAACAAATCAGCCCATGGGATCAACAAGGTAATGTGTACCAGGCCTCAAATATTAAATGTATTATCCACGTACCAATAGTGATATAGTATTCCTTGTAAAGTAAGTAACAAATAAAAACTGTGTGTTTTCTGTGCATTTTCTGTGCACCAACTTTACATTAGAAATGTCTTCTTAGAAACAGCATTCTTTCTGGATCATAATTTTGCACAATTTTTTTTGTTTTGTTTATTAACAGCAAAGATACTGGATGTAACAAGATTGAGCCATGCTATTACTATCGCTGCATCCCAATTTTGATGCTATCAGTACAAAATAGTATTTGAAATTATATTTAGTATGTTTCGACTATTTTAATGCATTCAGATTCCTATAACACAAACAGTGCATACAAAAATACAAACAAATAAAACTTTCCATTGATGCAGTACTGTGAATAAGAATTATATATCAACAATTTGTGGTCTCCTAGTTATTAACTACATATGCAGTTTAACATTATGTGATTGATTTACAACAAAACATAAATCTTTTCATCTCTAAAAACATGTTTTTTTCTTATATGTAACAAAAGTAGGCGTGTGATTTGAGGCCGCCAAAGATACACTTTATGCATCCTTCAAAACTGGCTAACTGAAGGACACAAAACAAAGGCTGCTTCCAAGCATTCTTCAGATTGAGACGTCCTTCAACAGTGCAGTCATTGTGTTGTGGTAAGAAAGGATACAGCTACAGCCAAAATCTTGTGAGATCCCACCGGATGAGCGCTGTTTTCATCCTAATTCTACTGTACGCGTGCAGTAGCTAAAATGACCAATGACAAAACTGTTTTTATTCCAGTTTAAGAAACAAAAGTTATGGTACAGTTCATGTCATGTTTAATTGTTGGTCAGAAATATGTTTTTTTCAATTGACTGTTTAAAATTTACACAGTGACAACCATATAATGATAGTTACAATACAATGCAACATGTAAACTTATTACTGTTTTAGTAAACATCTGTTAACACATTAATTAAAAAAGGCACCAAACGTTTTCCTCTAAAATATTGTTCCATTTTATATTGCTTTGTATTATATATATATATTTTTTTAAAGTTTTCTACTGTAGGCTATTTTTGTTGAATAACCAATAAAGATATATTATATTATCAGACAAGGAGCAGTTAAGAGGATAGTTCACCCAAAACTGAAAATTCTGTCATCATTTACTCACTCTCTCATGTTGTTACAAACCTGTATAAATTTCTTTGTTTTGATGAACACAAAGGAATATATTTTGAGAAATGTTTGTAACCAAACAGTTCCTGCACCCCATTTACTTCCATAGTATTCTTTTTTTCTACTATGGAAGTGAATGGTGTCAACGAACGGTTTGGTTACAAACATTTCTCAAAATATCTTCCTTTGTGTTCATTAACACAAAGAAATTTATAGGGGTTTGTAACAACATGAGAGTGAGTAAATGAGGACTGAATTTTTAAAACAGAAAGTAAAAAGAAGAGACACTTCTTGTTTTATAAACTTTTTTTGTTTACTGTCATAAGGGGTAAGGGCGTGCATTCTAAACAGTTCTGTGATCAGTGGCATAGGTTTTATTTAATCTTGTGACATGTCAGGAGAGCAGTGTGGTTTATGTTCACATGCAGGAAACATGAACAACAATTTAAAAGTAAATGTAGAGTGTGTTCAAATCTATGTACTTTGGGTTTAGATTTTAATAACTTTTTTAAAATAAGTTTTGTCCCTTTGGAATTATTAAAACATTTCACAGTAAATCTGTCAACATGGTAGTACTATCAGTCAGAAGGTTGAATGTTTTATGAACTTGTGTAACCGTTTTTATTTTGACCCTGTTATGATCGGTGTTGTGTTGTAAATAAAGAGATGGAACGCAAAAACTGCTGCTGTTGGAGAGTTGATTATGGTGGACAATGAGAAGCATGTGGACGGCACTGGATGAAATAAAGAGAGTACAGCATTGAATACAGTGTCATAAAACTTTATTTACACCTATGTCATTACAACAGAATGTACCAGACACACCCACCTTAACGTTTTATATAAATCCCTTATCCTAGTGCCAGAATTTAACATAAACATTGCAAATACATCTGGGTGGTATTCCAGAAAGCAGGTTATGTGACTACCTGGGTAAGTTCAGGAGTAAGTGGATAATCTTTGCTTTTGGTTCCAAAAACTGAGGTAAAATTCGGGTTATGTAAGTTACCAGTCCTGACATTTCAGTTGTTCAGTATATGCCAAAGACAAGTTTTAAATCAAAAACCCCATGTTTCAAGGTAGTCAGATAAAATTAAGTGAGTATTTCACCCAAAAAATGTAATATCATCATTTACTCTTCATCATGTTATTCCTCACGTCATGATTTCCTTACTTCCATGAAACAAAAAGAAAATGCTTTTATTCACTGTAATAAAACAAACACCCAGCACTGTCTCTCACCAGCCTTCGGATGACCAGCAACAATCATCAGCTTATCATTTAGCCCTGCATTAAAGCACGCATAACTCTTCTCTCCTCTTTTTTTTCCGTTATATCAGGTATCTCTGTATTAAATCATTCAGATATCTACAATTCTAAATATAAAAAAACACAATATAAGATTGGCCCCTATATGTATTAGTTGTGGCCCCTCTTGAAAAAATCCTAGAATCGCTCCTGCTCCTTGTCACTCCTCTTTGCTTCTACTATATTCTCCATATAATTTACTATTTAATCATAACACAGATTCTTACTTTAAAAATATAATCTGTAAATTTGTAGAATGCCATATATACAAATTTTAAAACCTATACAACTTATAAATAGGCCTACTGCCTTTACCTATTTTTAGTATTTATAATACACTGTGTAACCTATAATAAATATTTAGCTGAGGAATGATTTAAAAAAACATTAACTTTAACAGTTTTTTTATCTGGGGGCACATTTAAAAAGCAGCAACTTGAGTGAACAAAAAAGTAACAGGTGAAAATAAAACACAAATATAAAGATATCGTTCATAATAGTATGTGTAGTTGATTTAAGCATTTAAGCATATCAGCTGCTAGAAGTATCTAATTTCATGATGTTAGCTGCCAAAGAAGAGGATAGATATATCAGCAGCACAGCTTAACTGTTTGCATTGAAAAAAAATCAAGAGGTCACTGAGCGAATGGTGGACCGCATCTGAATTCATCCATCTGTAGTACAGGGAATAACTGTTTTAAAGGTTGATTTGTTAAACATATTCTTGACCAATCACTTCTACATGCATGACATGTTACATAAAACATTTCTATTTTATAGTGATGGCTAAATATGTGTGCGTTATAATATGAGAGATTTACATTACAAAGATGTGGTAAAAAAAGTGTACAAGCAGTAGAGATAACCACAACAAGGAGAGAATTATGAAACAAAACCCATTCATAAATGTGGGGGAGATTCACAAAGAGTGGACTGCAGCTGGAGTCAGTGCTTCAAGAACCACTATGCAAAGACGTATGCAAGACATGGGCTTCAGCTGTCGCATTCCTTGTGTCAAGTCACTCTTGAACAACAGACAGTGTCAGAAGCGTCTCGGACTGGACTGCTGCTAAGTGATCCAAAGTTATGTTCCCTGATAAGAATACATTTTGCATTTCTTAGGGTCCCAGAGTCTGGAGGAAGAGAGGAGAGGCACACAATCCACTTACTTGAGGCCCAGTGTAAAGTTTCCACAGTCAGTGATGTTTTGGGGTGCCATGTCATCTGCTGGTGTTGGTCCACTGTGTTTTCTGAGATCCAAGGTCA
The DNA here is from genome assembly GCF_030506205.2 of Paramisgurnus dabryanus. Taxonomy (NCBI): domain Eukaryota; kingdom Metazoa; phylum Chordata; class Actinopteri; order Cypriniformes; family Cobitidae; genus Paramisgurnus; species Paramisgurnus dabryanus. Next base: position 13,614,795 of record NC_133347.1, read on the forward strand.
ACGCAGCCATATACCAGGAAGTTTTAGAGCGTTTCATGCTTCCTGCTACTGACCAACTTTATGGAGATGCAGATTTCATTTTCCAATAGGACTTACCTAGTATAAGCTACCTGTACCTAGTTTAAGGACCATGTTATCCCTGTTCTTTATTGGCCAGCAAACTCACCTGACCCTAACCCCGTAGAAAATCTATGAGGTATTGTGAAGAAGAATATATGCGATATGCCAGACCCAACAATGCAGAAGAGCTGAAGGCCACTAGCAACCTGGGCTCTCATAACACCTGAGCAGTGCCACAGATCGACTCCATGCCACGCCGCACTGCTGCAGTAATTTAGGCAAAAGATGCCCCAACTAAGTATTGAGTGCTTAATGCTTATACTTTTCACGTTCATATTTCCAGTTATCTCAGATTTCTAAAAATCCTTTCTTTGTATTGGTCTTAAGTAATATTCTTATTTTCTAAAATACTAAATTTGGGATTTTCCTCAGTTGATCAGCTATAATCATAAAAAAAACCTTCGAAATATATCAGTCTGTGTGTAATGAATGAATATAATATACAAGTTTAAATTTTTGAATGTAATTAGTGAAATAGATCAACGTTTTGATGATATTCTAATTACATAACCAGCACCTGTAATTTCTTACATTTAATTTCTTACCGTTTGCAAGGAGAGGGCGGGGTTTGTGAATTGTACTGCAGCCAGCCACTAGGGGGCGACCAAAGAGCAACTAACAGCTTAACTTTTCAACTTTTCAGGATGTATGAGGTCAAAGGTACAACCAACAATCGTTCAACTTCTTTCCAGCTGGACCAGTAGCGCCTCACTGCAGAATACGACATCCAGGGGGCGGGGTTGGATTCAGATCCAGGGGCGGAGCTGGATCCAGATCCAGAGATCCCATTGGTCAGCAGTTTAACCACAAGACACGTCATACATGTGTTGCTGCGTTACCATTTCCACATTAAGTCGTAACTAAATTAAGTTATTCTTTTGACATAAAAACGAACTTTACTTATGACTACAATAAAAGTAGTGCCTTTAGGGTGAAATGCTATAATGTTTTGGAGTAAAACATTTCGGGTAAGCCTACTACGAGTAATCTTACCACATGCAGTTTAAGACCTATGAATGGATATATAAATATGCATAATTATTAAAATATATAGGCTATGGCATGTTATTTAGAAATTAATAAATTGAATGTTTATTAGGAAAACAACTTTCCCTCGTAGATGGTTTACTTTTTTTATTTGCTAATAAAGGATATCAAATAAATTTGTTTTTATATTCACTTGTATGTACATGTGTTATAAGTGGGATAATGTACAAATAAATCCCTTCAGTGATATCACACTGTCTGGAATACGTTCTAAATTATGAATCTTTCTCGACTATATTATTAATCAAACGTACACTTAAATTGATAAGAGCAAACGTTGGTGATCACAGGTTGCAACTAATTGCGTCCTGCAACAACGCAAATATACTGGTTCATTTGGCGGAACAAAGTATATAAAGTGGGAGGAGTTGGATTTTTCTATAGAGACAGAGCGCCGATATGCAAATTTTAAAACCACGCCCACCGGGGGGGAAACAATCCAACCGTCTCCATTGACTTTGTATTGCGAGAAGCCGCCTCCTTGTCATTTCTGGCTTGTAACAAAAAACAGAATAATGCCTAAAAGCTGCTGTGTGACAATATGTACAGCTAACAAGCCAAAGAACCCAGAAATAAGTTTTTATAAGCTGTCGAGCCGTAAAACCCAGCTTTTAAGGAGAATAAAGTGGATCGCCGACTACGTTTTCCCCTATTGGACGCAGTTTTACTAATAGGAGTACTATGAAAAGTTGCCTGTTTCCATTTCTGTGTCTTTAAACGCTCGTTTTTTTTGGAGTTGAAAGCTTATAAAAACGTATTTGTTTTTTTGGGGTTGTTAGATGTACACCTTGTCACACAGCAGCTTTTAGGTATTAATCTGTTTTTAAGTTTAATCTGTAAATAAGTTTTTATAAGCTGTCGACCCCAAAAAACGAGCGTTTAAAGACACAGAAATCGATACAGGCAACTTTTCATAGTCAGAGGCGCCATAGATATGTATATAAAGGCTAGATGGCTCAAGGCGGAGTCAGCTGTGTCGTCACTTGGCGGCCATCTTAGGTCAGTGCTGCCATAGTGCTGCTCCCTGCTGCTGTGGACGGAAGGTGAGTGACATACGCCAACTAAAATGCTCGTAACTTGCTGAATTCTTGACGGATTTACAAACGGTTTGGTTTTTTACAAACGTTATTAACGTGGCTATAATTATGGATGCTTTAACATGTTTCATGAATTTTTTATTTATTTTTAGTATACGTATTCAGTGTCATAGGTACATCTTTGACGTTTATAACAAACCAATCCGTTTGAAAATCGGTAAAAAATTAAGCAAGTTATGGTCATTTAAAAGTACCTGCATCATTAAAACTCAATGCTACGAGTGAGCGAGCGCCCTGTCCTAAGATGGCCGCCAAAATGCGGACGTTCAACTCAATTGACCATCAGCGCGGACGAGCCATCTAGCCTTTATATACATATCTATGAGAGGCGCACCTTGTCAACAGGCAAGGCAGGCAACTGCTTGGAGCCCCGAGCCACTAGAGGGCCCCCGAGTTTGTTTCTCGGATGGCCAGCTACACCCGGTAGATGAACATAGATACTCAACATGACTGCATATCAAAATTCCGATTGGATGGAATGTTGATTGACATTGACTTAGCCCAGTCAAAATCCAACCCAGGTGGATAACTTGCCAGTTTCGAAAATGAACGTAGCGAATGGGTGACGTTGTATCATTCAGTCGTGCTGTCGCAGTTGATCCGTACGGATCACGACCCACGGTTTGGCTTGCGATTGCCAGATTAATACGCAAATTTAAATAGGAAAAGTTTATCATTTGCACGTGTTTGAAAGGCTTGCAAATGCTAACACTCAAATGATTTAAAACAATTTAACCGCAAAAAGGCGCTAAAGTGAGCAGCCTCGTACCCACATGCGGTTTAATGTGTCCGGTCCAGCTCAAGTCAGGCACGTGCCCAAGTGTAAATCTTGTGTGCCCTGGTGTAAATCTCAAGTTTAAATTTCAGCAGTTAACTATTGCAATCATTTACAAAGACAATAGCGGCAAAAACGGATCTATATGCAATGTAGTTACAAATCAGTCGCAATGACGCGTACACGCACATATTCATGTCCGCGCGCGTCTTTGCGTTCATTCGCGCACAACCGCATTCAAAAGACGCCACGCGAGTGAGTTAGCTTATGAAAACATGACGAGACTAAAGGAAGTTTCTAAATAACAATGCAAATCCTATTTTGACTCGATCATTATTGGCTTCTGTAGATGGACATCAGAAATGTTTTGTGCAAAGCAGGGAAAGGGAAGAAGAAATGAGAGATGATGAGTTCATTAAAGGAGGTAAGACAAACTACATCCTCACCCTGTCAGGTCTCAAACATTATCAAACAAATCTCTGGAAAACCTCTTGTCAAGTCTATAGAATTGCATTGTTGCTGAGAAAATCAACAGATGTATGTGTTATACTGTATTTTCAGATATGAAATTCATATTTAGTTTACTAATATTTAACTCTAGGACACTAACTTACATAACAGTTAGCAGTAACTATGACTGAGATTATTTAGTATAGCAGTCATAAAATGACTGGTTTCTGAAAACATTCTTGTAAAAATAAGTTATTAATCATTGCTATCATTGTATAATGTAGAAAATATTTCTCTGCTGTCATTATTTCCAAACATGTTATGCCATTTATGCATCTAAACATGTTAATAATGTTAGGTATGATGAAGATTACACTTGTATATATGTATCTTTCGCAATAACTGTTGCACTGTAGAATAGTGGGTTAAGCAAAGGACATTGTATAGAAGTTTTGCACACTTCTTGCACACAGGGAATTTTCTGCTTGGGGCCCCCATAGACCCTAGAATCGCCTCTGTTCATAGTAATACTATTAGTAGAACTGCGTCCAATAGGGGGAAACGTAGTCGCCGATCCACTTTATTCTCCTTAAAGACAGGGTTTTACGGCTCGACAGCTTATAAAAACTTATTTCTGGGTTCTTTGGCTTGTTAGCTGTACATATTGTCACACAGCAGCTTTTTATGGAAGGCCAACAGGGAAAAAACATGTTGAAAATACGTGTTAACACGCACTACGTGTTAACGCGTAAATCACGTGTTAACACGCACTACGTGTTAACGCGTAAGTGCGTGTTAACACGTAAATCACGTGTTAACGCGTTAGAAATCATGGACATGGAGTTTTACCACCATCTAGTGGTGTGGCGAATCTGACCTAAATACACAGAACGGACAGATAGATAGGATTGTAAATTGAAGTATTTTATCCTAAATATATATTTTTAAAAGTAATTAACAGTGAATAATGATCATAAATAGGTTACAGATTGGACTATATATAATAATTATAGTATCATTTAATTTTGTTATAAATAATTTTGTTAGCTTTGTGAATTAGGCAATAGTCCCAATTTCTACTTACTTTGTGTCTAATGTCTTGTTCTTTTAGTACCTGCCTATGGAAAGAATTATATTCTTAAAAATAGAGTTAAATGATGACACAGTAGTGTCATACAATTCTTATAAACAGTAGAGGATGATTAATATTGCAAGAAAAAATTTATTTAAACACTACTTAACCACAGGTAATCTAATTAAGTTTATGTTAATAACAATTGGTTAATAGCAAGATTATGAACGTAAATGGAATGTATGCTCAAGCAGATGGTACATCTGCATCATTTGTGAACACACACACACATTATGATGTTCTACATATGAAGTCTTTGGACTACCTGCCATCATGATCTGATTGCACTTATAGCTAGTTCAGCTAGTTTATAAATGCCTTATAAAATTTGTTTTTCACTAGTGTCATACACATATCCTTAATAATACAGTATAGCAATACCACACTATATAATTACAACCAATTTAGCATATGAACAACAGATGGAACTCTATATGTATGGCCTAATGGGAGAACATCAATGTCATTGTATAGAGCAGTTAGGCTTTAAAACATGCTTTTTGAGTTTAAATAATAATCTTATTTTGTGTGAAGGAGGCTCTCAACTACAAACCTTTTAAGCTTTTTTTTTTACTTTTTGGCACGCGTTGCCTCAGTCAAAGTTTCCATATCAGAAAGTATGTGTCATAGATCAATCTGAGGCTTCCAATGGATTAGTCACGCTCAGACCGTTTCTTTGTCATAGTAACTAGAACTACTCTGCAGCAGATACTAGAACAATTATGCAAATGTAATAAACTTTTGATGCTTTTTTTCTGTGTATTTTCTGATCTATAAGACACTTTGGATGAATGTATATGCTAAATGAATAAATGCATATGTGATGACTGGAAAAAAAGAAGAATGGCAATAAGACACATGTCTATAGCTTTGATTGGAATTAAAAAAAAAGTGCTTTCTTGTTTTCACCTTTAGTTTTTTTTCCATCTGATCCTTTTTAAGGAAAAGTAAAAGTGACATAATGACCAATGTATGGTAACCCATACTTGAAATGTGACGTCTGTATTTAACCTATCAAGTGAGTGGTGAACAAGCACTGCACGTCGTGAACATACACACCCAGAGCAGTACTGCAGTGCCCGGGAAACACTGGGAGACAGGTGGCTGGCTCAAGGCACCTCAGTCGCAACCTGTCAGCCGTGAGACTCGAACCAGCAAAACTCTCAGGTTATAAGGCCGACTCTAACTATTAGACCATGACTGCCTATTATCTTATGATGTAAATATTATGTTATATTTAAGAAGTTAAGCTTTTTTGGTAACTGTTAACAGCCTTTTATCAACAATTCATTGTTTCACATATTGATACAAAAAAGCTTAAGTGCAAGTTGTTTTTAAATTAAGCGAGCTCAAATATATATTTTAGTCTAATAATTTTAGGATAAGCCCCTAGGATAAGTTAAATAATGAAATGAATATTTATGATAAACACTTGCTGTTAACAAAAAAGATAAAAACAAGAAGTCATCCTAACAGTGATTAGTTTTATCTTTACTTAGCTGAGCACTTGATCCCAAAAATTTTATTGTTTGTGTTGAAGCATTGTGATAGTTCGTAGGAAGAATACAAAAAATTCTTTGGTAATTTTTAACACCTTGGGTGTGAATCTAAGCAGTGTTGATTTAACTCTGGAGCTTTTGCTGAAATTAGAAATAGTTTCAACTACCCTAACCTAAAGGACTGAGTGGCAAGGTAAGGAAAATAACAGGACAAAGAGTACACTTCTATTAGTAATCATAATAACTTCTTACATTGAACTGATTATACTTTGATTTCTGTAATTTTGTTATTATTTGTGTGTAAGTATGAACAGGGTTGGGAGAACTACTTCAACATAATTTCCAATACAGTTACAAATAACCTTAAAGAGATGCAGTAACTAATTCAAGTATCACAAAATGAAAGTAATCAAGACTTACCTTTAGACTACTTCAATGTCAAATATGTAAATAAACTTAATAGAAAAGCATCAGAAGAGTCTTTCAAACTCCAAGCAGATATGAGACAGATAGGCTACTCACTACAGGGAAAACAAAAATATTTATTTTTGATTATGCCCTCGATAATCATGATAATTAATGTTGATTAATAAACTACATTAAAATGCTTAATTGCATTTTAATTCATTTTATAGGCTAAAACGTTTGAATGGTTTTTGCTTGCTTACTAATTCAAGACATCACACTGACTTTCTGAGTGACATGGAAACAAAAGGTTTTTCAAACTTGGACTAAATTGTATAGAAATTGGCTACACTGCACAATAAAACTCCTTTATAATGGATGACGTGGGAATTACTTGGCCCGTCTGACTTTTGGATTATAATCAGTACAATCAATGTACAGTGGAGAACACAGCAAAATTGTATTGGGAGCAATTTAGGGGCGGTTTCCCGGACAGGGATTAGACTAGTCCTAGACTAAAATAAAGGTAAGAGCTGTACAAACTGTTAGATCTGGACTCCACACCACAGACAAAATAAAAAAAGAACGATCCAGCCCCGGACACCAGATCACATCAGAAAATATAAGTTTACTTTGTTAAAGTATCCGTCAGATACAAGGCTGATCAATCGTTGCTGGAGAGCATAAACAGAGTCGTGAGACGGAGGTTTTAGATGATAAAATAGAACAGAGTTTTATTGATGGACAGCAGTTTCAGTTGCATATGCCTCAATGTTCAAACCTCGTCCACCCCAGGAATACAGCATGCACGGTTATATCCAAAATTGCTCAGCTGCATCATCCCTTAGACCTTGGGCTTCCATAAACATTCTCTTTATCTATCTTGTTTACACACAGACAGAACAGTTCTATGAAACTTAACCACCAAGAGACATATACAATATAGAAATACAATGAATTAATGAATAATATAATAAAATGTAGAAATATAATAATGAATGAATAAATGAATAATGAATAAAAACAATAATGAATAAATGAATTAATAAACAATAATGTAATAATAAAAATGATAATAATGAAATTGATAATGATAAAATGATATTAAATAATCAAATACAATAATTAAATAAATAAAAACTAATGATTATAAAATGATTATGATGATTATGTAAATAAATGATAAATGATAAAAAAAACAATAATAAAAACATTCTGCACGTGAGGATCTAAGGTAGGATCCTTCAAAACTAAAAAAAAAATGCATTGACATATCTTAAAATACATCAGTGCTCTTTGTTTTGCCTTAAAATGCACACAGGTAATGTTTTTAGTAAGGTATGTGTGACGAACCCAAGTGCTCTACATCCTTGATGGTGACAGTTCCCGGAGTTTTGAGACACCCCCTTATCCTAATTATTAATTGAGGAACAGGAGTGTGTGTGTGTATAAAAGCTAAGCAGTAGTTCTGGTCTGCCTCACACACTCTCTGACAAGTTGAACTCAAGAGAGGCTCATTACCTCTCGTTGAGATTTTGTTTTGTTTTGTTTTGTTTATGCTTTCTTATATCATGTAGCCTTAATATCTGTTATAGTAAGTTTGTTTGTCATTTGATTTGTTGTTTTATTTTTTCCCTAGACTTATGTTTTGTAGTGGGTGGTTTTTGTTATGTTTAAATAAATTCTTATGATTATTGAACTGGTGTCTGACCCCCTCGTTTATGTTGCGGTTCAAAACGAGCTGGCCGTTACATAAAATGGGGACACTCGTCCGGGATAGCTACATGTGTAGGTAAAGTATAATGTTTTAGTGTTCACTTGTATAAACGAGTAGACTTCAGTTATTTAGAGTGTTCTCAGCTGGATTTATAATCCTTCCATCGAGACACTGTTTGTTATTTTAGTTTGTTGTTTTGCCTTTCTTATTTTTGAAGGTTATTCTGGGCGGAGGTTTTAAATCTCTGTCGGGGGTACGCTTCAGGCTTTTGGTTTAAATGTACCAACTGACCTTGAGTTCAGCGTTTAATGTCGCCTCGAGTCCGGTACGCCTTTGAAGAGATAGGTAGGTTTAGTTAGTTTTGTTTATAGGGAGGAACTGAAGTCTCTAATTTTTCATCTAAAGTGACACTTTGCTTACTGTTTGTGTTTGTTATGCCTAAGATGATGTGGGGAACGATTTGTGGTAAGTCTTCATCTATCTTGTAACTCAGTGGGGTTTGCAAGGAGTGTGTATGCTGTGACGGTCCCTGGCGAAGTGGCTTATGGGATTTGTAGTCTCAACGTTATAGTTTAGTGGCATTTTCACGTGTGTGTTTACTGTTTGTTTTGGGAGTTAACTACTGTTTTAGGCAGAATGTCTACGATCGTCGAAGATTTCTTCGCATTTCCTTCGGAGATATTGTTAGAGAGATGCACAAAAGAAGAGTTGTTGCAGATTGCCGAGCGTTTTGCTGTGGAGTTAACCAGTAACGACAAGAAGCTTAAAGAAACTCTGACGAACACTCTAAAAAGCGCACTTTCCGAGCGAGGAGTTTTAGAGGTAAGGGCTGAAGTTGTAGACTCTGAGGAGACTTTAACAACGTCTTTGTATGATAAAAATGTAGAGTTTGGTGAGATGTCTGTACAAGAGAAGCGGTTGTATGTTGATGCAGAAAGGCTTTGTGCTGAGCGTGATGCTCTTATTCTAAAGGAGAAGGAGTTAGAGCGAGATGTTGAGTTTAAGAAACTGCAACAGAAATTTGAGATACGAAAAATGGAGTTGGAGTTTGAAAGAGAGAAGGATGAAAGACGTTTTCAGTTGAGGAAATATGAGTTGGAGATGAATGCGAAATCTGCTCTATCTTCAGGGTCGGATAATGAATTTGGTCCAGCTGCACCTGCTTTTGATGTTTTTAAAAACATTCGGATGGTCCCGCCATTTTCTGAGAGGGAGGTAGAAAAATATTTCTCTCATTTCGAACGTGTTGCAGAGTCATTAAAATGGCCCAAGGAATTTTGGACATTATTGTTGCAATGTGTTTTGACAGGGCGAGCACAGGAAGTGTATTCAGCGTTGACCGTTGAACAAAGTCGTGATTATGAAACGGTTAAATCTACACTGCTGCAAGCATATGAATTGGCACCTGAGGCATATCGCCAAAGGTTTAGAAATTTTGTCAAGTCTGAGAAGTGCACTTTTCTTGAATTTGCCAGAGAAAAAGAAACCATGTTTGATCGTTGGTGTAACGCAATGAAAGTTAATACTAAGGAACAGCTTAGAGAGCTGATACTTATGGAGGAGTTTAAACGTTGTGTACCGACAGCTGTCACTGTATATTTAAATGAGCATAAAGTGAGTAAGTTGTCAGAAGCTGCTCTCATGGCTGACGAATTTGTTCTTACCCACCGAGGTTCGACTAGTCATTTAAATGATTTGCATAGACCTACGACTAGCATTTTGGGAAAGGGCAAAACAACTTTTGAACGTCAACATGTTGCTCAAAATTCTTCCACTGATTATGTTGTTCCTACACGTGTAAAAGGAGAGCTTATTTGCTTTTATTGTAAAAAAGTAGGACATAAAATTTCTGATTGCATGATTCTTAAGAAAAAAGAGAGGTCTGCTAAAACTATTGGATTAATTTCTACATCATGTGAGAACCATAGTCCTCCTACTCATTCCGTGAAAATGCAGAAGGTTGTCTCTGAAGTTGAAAATGTTAAAAGTCATAATGATTATGCACCTTTTCTTACAGAAGGGACTGTTTCTTTACCTGGCTCTGAGAAGACTGTTCCTGTCTGTGTCCTTCGAGATACTGGCGCTTCTCAGTCCTTTCTATTGGAAGGACTTCTGCCTTTGTCTGACACTACTGCTACTGGAGCTCATGTACTCGTTCGAGGGTTTGAGATGGGGTTTATGGAAGTTCCTCTCCACCACATTCATCTGAACTCCAAGCTTGTGTCAGGTGATGTGGTGGTGGGTGCTCGTCCAGTACTTCCTGTTCCTGGTGTCACATTCATACTGGGAAATGATTTAGCAGGAGGAAATGTGTGGGAAAAGTCAGATGGTGGGGTTTCGCCTATAGTTTCTGTTAGATGCAAAGCATTTAACTCCCCTGACTGTCCAAACCTGTTCCCTGCTTGTGCGATAACTCGAGCTAAGGCTAAGGAAATGTCAGATGAAAGGGAAACTATTCTTAGTGATACTTTAATTTTTTCTGAGAATTCCTCTTCACCAGAGTGTAATCCTGTGTGCAATAGTACTGGAAATGAGATTCCTGTGTCTGAGTAACAGCCTGTTATTGACAATATGGTCAAGTCTGATTCCATGCCTAAAAGTCCATTTCATTGTGGTGACCATCTTTTTAATGCTTGTTCTTTATCTCCACTTTATAGTGTGACCCGAGATGAATTAATCAAAGAACAAAAGTTGGATTGCACCCTTCAGGATCTGTTTTCTTTGGTGGACGAAGGAGGTGATCAGAAATTATTTCCTGTTTACTTCCTTAGAGATGGAGTACTTTGTAGGAAACAACCTATAGGTTCTGAACCTGTGAAATTGTGGTTCCTGTTACCTTTCGTCAAGCCGTCCTACAGTTGTCTCATGAGGGGGTTGCGGGTCATATGGGTGTCCGAAAGACCTATGACAGAATTTTGAGGGAATTCTATTGGCCTAGAGTCAAACGCGATGTGATTAACTACATTCGGTCCTGTCATACATGCCAAATGACTGGGAAGCCAAATCAGAAAATTCCGTTGGCTCCTCTACAGCCTATAGCTGCGGTTACTAACCCATTCGAACATTTGATAATCGATTGCGTAGGTCCTTTACCGCGATCTAAGGCTGGACATGCTTACTTGCTTACTATAATGTGTCAGTCTACACGTTACCCTGCAGCTTACCCCTTGAGATCTATCACTACCAATGCAATTTTAAAGGCTTTGACTAGTATTATTTCAATTTTCGGCATTCCGAAAAATATTCAGTCTGATCAAGGCTCAAACTTCATGTCTCGACATTTTTCTAATGTCATGCGACAACTTAAGGTGACACATAACATCTCAAGTGCTTATCATCCTCAGAGTCAGGGGGCGCTAGAAAGATTCCATCAGACTCTGAAGTCACTACTGAGATCTTATTGTGTTGAACTGGACTGTGACTGGGAAGAGGGACTTCCTTGGATGTTATTAGCTATTCGCGAAGTCGTGCAAGAGAGCATAGGGTTCAGTCCTAATGAATTAGTGTTTGGACACACTGTCAGGGGCCCTATTGCCGTTTTGGCAGATGAGTGGAAGACGTCTGATCCACCAGAGAATGTTTTGGATTACGTGAGTAGTTTTCGTTACAGACTTTATGAAGCTAGAGCTATTGCTCAACGAAAACTAGGTAAGTCCCAGGAGAAGATGCAGAGATTGTTTGACCGCAAGGTTAAATTTAGACAATTTCAAGTAGGTGACCAAGTGTTGGCATTGTTACCAGTGTTGACTAGTCCTTTTCAGGCTAGGTTTATGGGACCATATACGATCGCAAAATGTTTTCCTAATAACAACTACCAAATAAACACTCCTGATCGCCGAAAAAAACTACAGGTCTGTCATATTAATTTATTAAAACCTTATGTGACTCCTGTGACTTCTCTATCTGTTAATATTGTATCAACTACTGCCACTGTTGATCAGAACATGTCAGAAATGTCTGAGAAGATGGTGGGAAATTTAGGTTTATCAGTTATGGATGAAGTGAACAGTCCTTCTCGAGGAGTAGTAGAAGGGCGACTCCACAATTCTGAAGTTCTTGCTGATTTGACTACTTATTTGTCTCATTTGTCTGAATCAGAAAAGCCTGAGATCATTGAGTTGATAAATTCATTCCCCTCTCTCTTTTCTGATATTCCTACCCGAACTCATGTCATTGAACATGACATTGACATTGGTACGGCCCATTCTGTAAAACAACATGCGTATCGAGTAAACCCTGTATAAAGGGAGTTGCTTAAGAAAGAGGTGGATTACTTACTTGCTCATAATTTAGCAGAGCCCAGTTTTAGCTCTTGGAGCTCACCTTGTATTTTAGTAAGTAAACCTGATCATACCTATCGTTTTTGCACCGATTACCGGAGACTCAATGCCCTGACCAAACCTGATTGTTATCCTTTACCTAGAATTGACGATTGCGTGGATAGAGTTGGCTCTGCCCAGTTTGTCAGCAAATTTGACCTTTTGAAAGGCTATTGGCAAGTGCCTTTAACAACTCGTGCTAAGGAATTGTCTGCTTTTGTTACTCCTGACAGCTTTATGCAATACACTGTTATGCCTTTTGGGGTTAGAAATGCTCCCGCTACGTTTCAGCGGTTGGTAAACAGAGTACTGTCCGGTTTGTCTGGATGTGAGGCCTACCTGGATGATGTCGTTTTGTTTAGTTCTTCCTGGTCTGAACATCTTGACCAAATTAGAGAACTTTTTGTTCGGCTGGCCAAAGCCAATTTAACCATTAACCTTGCAAAATGTGAGTTTGGGAAAGCCACCGTGACATATTTAGGTAAAGTGGTTGGTCGTGGTTGCGTAAAACCAATTCAAGCTAAAGTTGATGCTATTGTTAGTTTTCCTACACCTAGTACCCGTCGTGAACTCCGTCGATTTCTCGGAATGGTTGGCTATTATCGGGGATTCTGCCAGAATTTCGCCAGCGTAGTTACTCCCTTGACTGATTTATTGAGTCCGAAAAATCCATTCAAGTGGTCAGAAAAATGTCAGTGTGCTTTTGATAATGCTAAAAGTCTGTTAGCCAATGCTCCTGTACTTGTTGCACCTCAGTTTAAGAAACCATTTCTACTTGCAGTAGATGCCAGTGCTTCTGGTGCTGGTGCAGTCCTTCTACAGAAGGATGCTGATGGAATTGAACATCCGGTTGGTTATTTTTCAAAAAAATTTAATCGCCATCAGCAGGTTTATTCCACTATTGAAAAAGAGGCTTTAGCCCTTGTATTGGCTGTTCAACACTTTGAGGTCTATTTGAGCTCAATTTGTGGTCCTATCATCATTTACACTGACCATAACCCTTTAACCTTTTTGGACAGAATGCGTGGTAAAAACCAAAGAATTTTGAGATGGTGTCTTATCCTACAACCTTTTCATCTATTGATCAAACACATCCGCGGCAAGGATAATTTGATTGCCGATGATTTGTCACGTGTGTGAACTTGTTTGTGTCATTTGTGTATTTTTCCCTCCTTGTCTCTATCCCTCTCTGATGTCCTAGGGCCCAGGAGATCCGAGAGCGAAATGGAGTGGGATTGCAAAGATGAGTATAAGTGACCTAAATGTTTTGTGTGTAATATTTTGTACAGTTTATAGTTTTTTTTTTGTGTCGGTTCTTTAGGGAACCTCTTTTTGGATTGGGAGGTGTGACGAACCCAAGTGCTCTACATCCTTGATGGTGACAGTTCCCGGAGTTTTGAGACACCCCCTTATCCTAATTATTAATTGAGGAACAGGAGTGTGTGTGTGTATAAAAGCTAAGCAGTAGTTCTGGTCTGCCTCACACACTCTCTGACAAGTTGAACTCAAGAGAGGCTCATTACCTCTCGTTGAGATTTTGTTTTGTTTATGCTTTCTTATATCATGTAGCCTTAATATCTGTTATAGTAAGTTTGTTTGTCATTTGATTTGTTGTTTTATTTTTTCCCTAGACTTATGTTTTGTAGTGGGTGGTTTTTGTTATGTTTAAATAAATTCTTATGATTATTGAACTGGTGTCTGACCCCCTCGTTTATGTTGCGGTTCAAAACGAGCTGGCCGTAACATATGTTTGTTTATTTTTTCCTAATTAGGCTTAATCCTGGTTTAAGAAAACCCCTGTCCGGGAAAACACCACTTAATGTTTGTCATTTAGTTTTTTGCGTTCATATTCTTAACTTTGGACATAGATTTATTAATATATCATTAAAATGATAAGATCATTAATGCATTGTCGGTAAACCATGCTTTCAATGAAACTGGCTTTAACAACAATAACTCGTTTTAGTCATTTGTGCATTGCATGTCGTTACCACTAATGAGCACAAGATGGCAGATTACTTCTTTGCCACTATCATTTTGAGTTGTATTTTAAAGAGCACCTATTATGGGATACACGTTTTTAAACATCCTTTTGTGTGTAAGTGTGCATTAGTACATGCTAACGATATTCAAAAAGTACATACCTCAAAGAAAACGATGACGCGAGTTATCGTCTCTAACGTTCGAGGACTACAAAAAACACTCGGATTGTAGGCAACAGTTTACTTCCTGGGATTAGTGACGTAGATAAGACCAACATTATCATAGTTCAGCCCTCTCTGCTTTGCTTGGGTACGCCCTCAAAGACGAGGGTGGGGAGCGCCGAGTCAGAAGAGAGCTAAAATGGCGGAGGTTGTGAGTCCCTGCTTTGACTCTGTTTGCAAACTCTTGTTTCATTGTTTAAGCGATTAAATCTCTCGAGTAGACGCTGTCTCTTTAGATGCAAGGGAAAATAGCACTTTATGGACTTCCACAGAGGACATCATGTTTAATACGGTTCCGGAAAAATCCAGTCAGAAGTTGTTCACGGAGTTTTCACAATAACTGCTTCTCATGAACCGAAGCTGGATTTGCGCGACGTCTCCTCTTGAAAGTTGGATTACTGTGCACTTCTGGATCACAGGCTGTAAGTATTCACGTTTATTATTTGCCTTTTACTGTACATTACGTAACCTGTAACCTGAGATTAACATAATGTGCGTGTAGAGCTAAGCTTGCAAGCTAATTGTCTTGTGTTGTAATACTGTATTTCATAAACAACGTACCATATTTACACACGTGTATGTTGAATTATGCAGACTATCGTTTTTTTTATCGATGTTGGTTTAGACATGTTTACAAACTTGCTAAGTTGCTTAGCTAAATACAAATGCCAGCTAACGTTAAACTGTTACCAGTCAAATTTGTTCTCATGATCAAACTCAAGAAACTCTAAGTACAGATGATTTGTTTAAAGTTATATGTATTTTACTGTTGTATTTACTTGAAGCTTTCTTAGATTTTGAAACGAAGTAAACACGTAATGTGTGTTGCTAATGTTGGGCCATGTAATATGTAATACGTTTACGTTTTAATGAATAGTCTAACGATTTATAGTCGTTGTACTCTATTGTTATAATGTCTTTTTGACTGAATACATGTTTGTTTTATTTGTTTATATCCTAGATTCGCAGCTGGACACATCCTTCTACAATGTATGCAAACATGCAACATCATTACACACAGTACAAGGAGTCAGACTTTAGCTAGTGAAACCACTACCAGTCTTAGATGTATAACTGATGATGACAAAGTTTTTTTTTCTCTGCATAATAATAGGAACCCAGGCAGTAGCATCGTTTCACAATGTTTCCATCACCATCATCAGTGGATGCCTTTGCTGTCCGTAGCCTGAGATTTCAGATTTGCAGCAAAAAAAATTTGATTTTCTCATTTATTGGAATGCTGTGCAGGTATTTAAGTATTTTAGTAACTTTGTTAAATAAAGTAGTATTTACTTTTACAATAAATTAATTGCTTGTTTATATTTTACAGGTATTTGTACCTTGCAGCCATCCATTACAATGTCACCAAGCCGTAACAAAAGCAGGAGAGGGAAAGTACAAGGCTATGTTCCCAAAACACACAAGTGACATACCGTAAGCAGTAATGTTTTATTTCAAATACATTCATAATTAAAAACTTAATGTATGAAGCAGGGAAATAAATGATCAAAACAAAAGATTTATTGACTGCAATATTTCTACAGTTATGTGGAGGATGTGATCAGGCTTGTGTTTGATGAGGTATTTGAAGACAAGCTGAAGGAAGCCCTGATTCCAATGGACCTGGCATCACAGTTTGAGAGACCTTCAAAAGAGGACGATATTGCATGCCATCTTCAGTGCAGGGGTCGTCGAAAGCCAAAATTGTGACCGATCTGATCAGGAAGCTCCAAGCGTATCTGGAGAACAACACACGACAGGATGATAACCTTATAGTGTCGTCTTAAATAGCACCAGCTGACAAAGCTTTGATATGCCATTTATCTGAATAGATAGCTGTAAGAAATGAATTGAACAATTTTTGAAACAAGAGCACAATATGATTACTAAAGTATGTTTATTTGTATATTGTTTAACATTTAAATATATATTTGTAATAAATAAAAAAAACTTTTGACTGACTATTATATTTTCTTTAAAGTTACATCTTTTGTTCTTTTGGGTACTTTGTTACTATAATGATACTTTAGTGTTATTGGTTTAAAAATGTAATAAAACTTACTCTAGTCCTGCACCTCAAAGGCTTATAGTCGGTACAATAAATGTTCTGTGTGTAGGGATTTAGACAATTTGTGCAAAACCTGGATGATGAATCACGCAGGTAAGAGGCCCTGGAACCTGTTGCATTCTCCTTAAAACCTAATAAGTAAAAACATAGCACTTATAAGTAAGCTGTCTTTCATAAAAAAGTTTACCATAGTGAAATAATGTAGAACATTCATTTCAATTAATACTTTCTTTGTGCTACATTTGGTGTTTCCATATAGTTTGCACAGTGATATAGTATGTAACAGTCTTTTATAATAAAGTTTACTATAGTAAAATAATGTTAACAAATGAAATAGAAAGTATTTGTTGAAATTATTATAAAACTATTTGCTACATTTGGTGTTTCCATATAGTTTGCACAGTAATATAGTATGTAAGCAGGCTTTTATAATAAAGTTTACTATAGTAAAATAATGTTAATAAGTGAAATAGTTTTATAATCATTTCAAAAAATACTTTCTATGTGCTACATTTGGTGTTTCCATATAGTTTGCAAAGTAATGTAGTACGTTATAATTACCTTTTGGATGTCTTTGCAACACATTTTCGTCTTCGTTTAGCATTCTGGCAGAGCTAAGGACACCTAAAAAAGTTAAATCCAATCGCGTTCATTGACGGAGATCGTTTATATCGTAACGGCCGTCTGAACTCTCTGGATCGAGCTTGAAGTGGTAAGGCAGTACAGACCCCATCGTTTATAGAGAAATATAGCGCTTGTTTACGTTGCCTGTGACTCTCAGTCAGAACCGGAAAACCCACGCGTAGTCAGGGGCGTAACCTTTCAAACACACGCCGAACCCAGTTGACCAATAACAGTTGAGTAGTCATCTGACCAATCCGAATACACTAGACATTTTGGGAGGCGGAGACAGGAACTAAATCCGAGCGTTTTCCAGACATGCAGAAATCGGTGAGGTATGTAAGCAATTTATAAGACTCACAGTGCATTAGTTCAAGTTTTAATAACATGTATGTACTATGGGATATTACAATAACGTGCTAACGTGCTAATTTATTAGCATAATTGGTGCTCTTTAAAGGAAGATTTACAAGCAATAGCATGCAATGATTTTACTATAGCCAACTTATTAAATGAAGATCCAAAATCAGGAAGTCAAATGCAGTTTGAGATTTATTAAGAATAGTGTGTTATATAACAGGATATAGAAGAGGCAGATCATTATTTTCACACTCCATCACAGCAGGTGGCGGTATGCACCTTTAAAGTTGGTTCGTAACCCGCCATTAAACCAAAAGAAGAAGATGAAGATCGTAACGTCAGCTCATCGTAAGCAATAGGTAAGTGGTCGCTCACAAGCTTATGAATAATTATATTGCAGCGAATGCGTTACGACAGGCACTGTCATTGTGTGAATAATTAATGATATAGTGATCCAAGCATTACGTCGAGTTTGCCGTAAGCTTACCTCATAGCCATCATAAGCCAGGTACGCTGACGGAAGGGTAACGTAACCACACGGAAGAGCCAAAAAGTACTATGGAGGAATACAAACGCAAAAGCAGCAGCAGTAACAACAACAGAAAACAGTTTTGTTAGATAAATGGCCTTGGGCAAAAGTCTTTATAACTGCAATAACATAAGTTAGTGGAAACAGTGTCAGGCTTTCCCAGATGGAGACAATATAGTGAGGTAAAATTTTAGTGCTGTTTAAATGAATGCGTTGTGTTTGTTATTCATTTAAAAATATGAACATAAAGTTATGACTCATGACAAACTGGCAAGAGAGTAAATAACACAGATCTGTCCAAATATGAGGGAAACTATATTCCTTTGTAGGCCTACTGTGTAGCATTATTAGAGTAAGTTGGTCTATATAATTTCCTTGTTGATTTTACATTAATACTATGATTTTACATTTGAATAACCATTGTTTCAAAAATCATAAAAACAAATCTGATTCTAGTTATTACTAATACAAGCAACTTTTTATGGTTTTCTATATGCTTGTCTTTCACAGATTATTCACTCAGTGTTTATTCACAAGATTGACCGAAGCTTATTTAGATGACCAAATTATGAACAATGACCCACCCTGAGGCTGTAAGAGTGGGCCTGATGAGAGAATGCGTACTTGAAGCAGTTATATGACTTAATATATTCAAGAAGACCAAGCGATCCTTATAGGACTACATGCAAAGCAATGTACTCCAGACCGCACAACTGGACATACAGGTACTTTTTAAAAAGCTCATTATTCTTCTTAACTTAAACATGCATGCGTATTCTTTCTGCTATTGTCTGTTTTATTATTAGTAAACAGTTTTGTTTTAAATTGTTAAAACATCTTTATCCTTTTTCAGATTATATTTTTGTTAAAGATTTTTATTATCTACATGTCATGTCTGTGTTTATTTCAAGTGCAAACAGTAGAACTGTCACAAATTAATATATTTATGACTTTGCACCTGCACTTAATTTAGACATTTTTAAGCATTTAAGGTCAAAATCAGAGTGTAACTTTTACTTTTCATACTAAATGAAATATTCAGTTTTCACTTGTTAACCTGACCGATACAGCAACCATCACACCAAACATTCCAAAACCTGTTTCTGTCTAATGAAACAATCAATGAATTTGGGCAACCAGTATCTGATTGAATACTATAGCTACAAGTGTGTCACAGCTTTGTTCTGATTGGTTGTTTCTGTTTATGTGTTTTGTACGCTGTGTGTTTTGTCATTGGTTTGTTTTGACAGGTGGCCATGCACGTACCAGTCATTGTCTTAAGCCCAGGATACACTGCAAGATTTTTGCTCTCCTATAATATCATTACCTTATCACACTGTGCGACATGGATCATTTAAACTTGGGTACGACAAGCATGTAGACTGTATAATGATGACACCTATTGACTCATAGGTTGTGATGACTGTGACTCCAGTTAAGTGCAATGTCACCAGCATGTGCTAGTGTTAAACAAATACTGGTAAGCTGGTCGACATAGGACCACCGAAGAGCCACGATCACAGAAATTGCCACAAATGTTTCACGATGGTAATCTTTCGTTTGGGACCGCCAAAAATCATGCAGTGTATCCCAGGCTATATCCTCCCCTCCGTCTAGTCATCATCTCATTAATTATGAGATGCGCTGTCAGTGCTTTTTCTTTCTGACTCTTCTCTGTTCTCTCCAGATTGTGCCCTGATGCCATCTGCCCCGTTCTCCCAGCCTCATCTTCCCTCTCTATGCCTAGCTTCACATCGGTTGGCTCTTCTTTGGCTCTCTTCATCCCGTCTGCCTGCCTCGCTGCTCTCCCTGATAACATTTCCTGACTGATGCCTTGCACTCTGACTCTTTCTGCAAGGTGCCATTCTCCGAAGTGACTCAATTTAGTGCCACCCTGCTGCTTGGTGAGTCTCTGCATTCTGGAATTGAGATTTTCATTGTGCATTCAATAAACGGTTTTGTGCCTACACTTGAGTCTGTGACTTTTTTTGACCAAGTGATGTAAGTAAGGTCTCAACTTTATACCTTTTAATATTGATTTCTAGTTACACAGTTGTCTTTATGATGGGCCTAGCATTTTTTAGAGAGTCTGTATTTCTGTTTCCTATGTCAATACTACCTATTACAATGTTTTTGGTTGAAAACAATTATATCCCTTTGTTGCCAATGTTTGTGGTTTATGGGTTTTATTAATAATCAAATATTAAATAAGATTCATTTATAACTGAGCAAAAAAAAAATTTCTTTTGGAGTTTATATTCCATATAATTTGCCTAATTCTTACTAGAGTACATGTAATAAAGTTCTGTTTTCTTTTTCATTTATGTTTTTACTACAGTACATTCTGATTGTATGAAGTTATAAGACTTAACAGTTTACAGGCTGTGATGTGCATTAGGCCTACATATACTAACATTCCTAGGTCACCCATTTCCCAGGGCAGCACAATAAACTTTACCATTTATGTGTTGCAGGCATTGCACTTCTGAGGTCATCACCATCTTTCTTCAGCCAACCAAAATGATTCTCACCAACCACCCCAGCTCTGCTAAGCTTGATGTTGGAGGTCTGCTGTTTTTGAAGCAGGGGACCACTGTCCATTAAAGGCTTCATAAACCATTTAACAAAATCACATAAGATAGGGTAGTTCATACTCCATGCGATGTGCCATACAATGGAAGGGCCATGTTCCTTATCACATCTGGATACTGCACAGCTCCTGTCTCCTCAACAATTTACGAACTAATCAATTATTAAATGAAGAAATGCTATGGAAAAGCAAAGATATTTCTTCCTGTGGAGTTTGAGTCTTAAATTTAGTAATTACTGTTTATTGGCATAAATAAAAGTTAAATATTATGTTATTTTAAAAGCATCATGTATCTTTCTTCATTCCTAATGTATTCTACTAGTAGTGTGTCAGGCACTTTAACCCTTATGAAAAAAGCCAAGGAAAATAGAGAGCATCATATCAAAACAACTGTTTATTTGCACATGCAACATTAAACTATGGTATACATCTCTGTTTTCATTACAATATTGAAAAGGATGAGTATTTGGAGTCTACAGTACTGCTTGCTCCATCTCCAGCAAAGATAAAAACATCCCAAGAAAAAGGAGTCATTCACATAGTATTCCTCTTTTTACAACCGCAACACATTTTACACAGACAACACAGCATCTGGAGGACGTATATGATCCTCACCAGTGTAATTTATTGTTTTTTTCCTGTGTGTGTCTAATGATAATAAAAAAATTATAATTGATCAATTATACTTTGAAGGATAAAGCAAAACTACTATATTTACTATAAAGCTATCTAAACCAATAGCAGCTTCATAAGACTTACGGTGGTTATCAAAGGGACTAACAAACAAATATAATGCATATGGGTTGACCTATGAAAACATAATGTCCTGTTTTCATTTGTCAGTTACCGGTTAGGCTTTAGAAGCATGATAAAGTTAAAGTGTATTTAAAAATATAGTTTGGAAAAATGTGTGAAAGTGGTCATGAATTTCAAGGGTTGAACGATTATAGTTAACTGTTTAAAAATATGTAGTTGTAGCCTACTAATGCTTTTATAAAATGCTCAAAATGTATTTTAGATAACATCCTGTGATATCCAAGCCTTGTTTGTTTCTGTGTTTGGTAAAGTGGTGGTAAAGAAAACAGTGTAGGTACGTGTTAACACGTATTTTTAACATGTTTTTGTTCTGTTGGCCTTCCATAGCTTTTAGGCATTATTCAGTTTTTTGTTACAAGCCAGAAATGACAAGGAGGCGGCTTCTCGCAATACAAAGTCAATGGAGACGGTTGGATTGTTTTCCCCCCGGTGGGCGTGGTTTTCAGGTTATGACGCGCGGCGCTCTGTCTCTATAGGTGTGTTCGACTTCATGCTGCGCTGCGCAGACCGATCGGCGGCTGACTTGAAGCAGTGCATTCCGGTGTCAGTATTTCTGTCCGACTTAAGCTGGCGCTGCAGGCACGTGACTGTGTCATATGGTTTTTAAGTACCGCGAGAGCGGTTCGATATGAAGGTATATTTGGTGCAAAACAACTGCACACCTGTGACAGTGGAATTTGTATTTGTAGAGATTATCCACACATGTGTATCAGTAAACTTGAGGTCGCAGAGGACGAGATGCAAACTTGTAGATTTTTTTTCTTTCCCTCAAATACAACACAACAGTTACACATTCACAAATCCTTCAGTGCAGCTGCACAAATCCCATTTTACAAATCACAGATTAAGAAACTCACAAGTTCACATTTTTTGCTACAATTGATGCAGTAAATATGGTGCATAACCTACTTGAACGCCTGCATCAAATAATGTGAAGTCACACACAAATTTTGTACATTTGCAAAATCAGTTTGTGCATCTGTGCGATGAGACTTGCATGTGTGTACAATTTATTTTTCACAAATATTTTTTTATTTTTTTAATATTTTCTAGCCCAAACACAAGTACATAAATACAACTGCTTGAATCTGCTGCTACGAGTTTCAAATACTCTTTTTCGTGTGCTCTCTCTTCTGCACCAAATATCTCGAGATAAATGGTGCGAAAGTGATTTGTATACCTGTAGGCTTTGGCGAGCACTGTTCAGCACTGCCCACCAGGTGGCGCCCCCGACACTCACTGAAGCAGAGTTTATTAATTACCACCAATGTTTCAGCAAAGTAAATCGCGTTTATCAAGGTATTATTTTCACCAAGTGGAGAACAATATAAATGGGAGTGCTAATTATACACACATGAAGGTAATTACATACAATACTCCAATGATTCATTAGTAAACAAAATATAAGTTTCATAAATTTCAAACCATCAATATAAGTAGATTAAAAAATACAAGCAGCAAATACACACATAGGCCTACATTTAAATAAGATACCAAATGATGTAAGTCCCATTCATTTTTAATATCATAATACCTATAAAAACAACCCAAATCAAAATCTACTTTTAAACCATGTGTGCCAATGTTCACATTTAATATACCTAAAAGGCCTTCTGTCCAAGTAAAAATTGGTCAAACTCACCTCACCTTCTAGATGGAAATCCCCTCTCAATTCCTATATACAATAATGAAGTAATAGGATGATTAAGTTCAACAAAATGCAGTGCTAATGCCAGGTTCATATTTCTGCATATTATTGCACTCTGATGTTTTGCGATGTGTGTTTTATACTCTCTATTTGTTTTTCCTACATATGATTTACCACAGTGACATGTTATCAAATAAATAAGCTTGTATTTGTTTGGGGGTGAATCCCAAAGATATTTCCATATCATTAAGATTCTTAATAAAATCATTTGGTCCCTTATATATTATTTTTAGACTTTATATATTACATTTGACTGTAAGGAAGACTTTTCTTCAATGTTAACGGATGATAACTGTCACAGGAAGGCAAGACATGGCAAGATGAGTGGATCCAAATGCAGTTTTTAAGTGTATTAAATCCAAAAAAGGTACAGGAGCACAGGCAAGAACACGAACAGTAACACATGACAGGAAACAACCAACATAAAACAACGGCTGACAAATAGGCAATCATCATGCAGTTGACAGAACAGAAACAATTAATTACTATGGAAACAGATGGGCAGTGGGTGGAGTATGAATTAATGTCCATGGCAACAAAAAAGGGGGTGGGGCAACAAAGGAATAAGAGGGAAATAGGGCAGACACAGACAGGACTCTTGACCTTGGCCGTACCCACCATTGAGGTCCGGACTGTTTTAGTGAGTATCATAGTAAACTACTGATTATGTCGTAATATGTCTTCCGAATGTAAACATTTTATTACATTCTGTCTTAAAGTCTAAAAAACAGTACCTGTTGAAGTCATTAAAGTTACTTAAATAACAAAAGAAGAGAAAATCACTCACTGGTCCTGACTGTAACTTCGTAAAAAAGATTAATCCATATTTAATTTTAAATAAATATCTTTTTTTGCCAACAATCCTTAATGTTGAGCTCTGCTCTTTGAAGTAAGTTGGTTTATTATTGGTTTATTATGCAAGTTCAGCCTTGCATTATGTTTGTATCTCACAGTTAGTATAATGCATGTAATGAATTCAGGGCAAGAAGAATATTTATCTAATATGGGGTAATGTGAAGTATTATAATAATTACATATCGTTTTCTTTCATGGGATATGGACCCCTAAAGTAGCCTTGGCCACCCCATTTATAAAATTCTAGTTCTGCCACTGCAATATTGATGTTGTATTTCAGCATATTAAGTGTATAATAAGTGTGTGCATATTGTGAATGAATTTAATAAACAAATTCTTGATAGCCTTTGGTTAATTCACTAAACTGATCCTATATTCAGTTAGCCTATGTTTACTTAACTGACAGTGCCCAGGATGGTAACATAATTATTTCAATGTCTTACTAATAAACAACACAAGTCTTGCGCATACTGACATGGTTTGAAATCTATAGTTATTCGATTCTTTGGTTTTCTGATGTGTTATAATTCATATATTTAGACCAGAGAAATAAGAATTTTTGTTCCTGGCGTGCATGCCCTAAAAAAATACATATGGACAGAAATAATCATCCAAATTAGTATATTAGAAGAAAAAGCATTATTTAAATACACATATTTTTCTTCAAAAGAAGGTTATTTTGCAAAAGAAATCACAAACGTTCTTTCCATGGACCCACCTCCTGTTTGAATTCAAAATTAGTCTGAAAAATAAAATAATTTGTTTTATGATATTAAAAATGAATGGGACTTACATCATTTGGTATCTTATTTAAATGTAGGCCTATGTGTGTATTTGCTGCTTGTATTTTTTAATCTACTTATATTGATGGTTTGAAATTTATGAAACTTATATTTTGTTAACTAATGAATCATTGGAGTATTGTATGTAATTACCTTCATGTGTTTATAATTAGCACTCCCATTTATATTGTTCTCCACTTGGTGAAAATAATACCTTGATAAAGGCGATTTACTTTGCTGAAACATTGGTGGTAATTAATAAACTCTGCTTCAGTGAGTGTCGGGGGCGCCACCTGGTGGGCAGTGCTGAACAGTGCTCGCCAAAGCCTACAGGTATACAAATCACTTTCGCACCATTTATCTCGAGATATTTGGTGCAGAAGAGAGAGCACACGAAAAAGAGTATTTGAAACTCGTAGCAGCAGATTCAAGCAGTTGTATTTATGTACTTGTGTTTGGGCTAGAAAATATTAAAAAAATAAAAAAATATTTGTGAAAAATAAATTGTACACACATGCAAGTCTCATCGCACAGATGCACAAACTGATTTTGCAAATGTACAAAATTTGTGTGTGACTTCACATTATTTGATGCAGGCGTTCAAGTAGGTTATGCACCATATTTACTGCATCAATTGTAGCAAAAAATGTGAACTTGTGAGTTTCTTAATCTGTGATTTGTAAAATGGGATTTGTGCAGCTGCACTGAAGGATTTGTGAATGTGTAACTGTTGTGTTGTATTTGAGGGAAAGAAAAAAAATCTACAAGTTTGCATCTCGTCCTCTGCGACCTCAAGTTTACTGATACACATGTGTGGATAATCTCTACAAATACAAATTCCACTGTCACAGGTGTGCAGTTGTTTTGCACCAAATATACCTTCATAGTTCGAGATCAGCCGCCTGAGTTAGCCAGCGCAGTTCCCGAAGAGGAGCTGCACGGGCTGTAATGACGACACAGCTGTTTCAAGATTGGTCGGATTCACCACATGACAACAATCACGTGTGTTTCGTGTGTATTTTCACGCCCTCAGTTCCACAAATGCTCACAAATCTGTATTTTTAAAACAGTTAAAACTCTTTTCATGTAGTCGCGATGTTATATTGTGTCATCTTCATCAAAATAAAATGGATACAAAAACGTAGACCCCACTACATTGGTATTTAAATAATTTATGCTTCTGTTAAACTTTATTCTTGTAAAAACAGATGCTGTAAGCCTCTTCAGTTCCACTCATGCTCATACACGGACATTCAAAACAGTATAATTCACTTTTTATGTAGTTTACATCTTACAAATCATGTTGAATGCGATTAAGCAAGCAAACGGCACGTGATCAGCCATGCCTGACGTAAATGCAGCAAACTACGGGAACCACAGCGCGTCCGACTTCACGTCTCCGTTTTCAGCTCCTCCCCGCCTGCACGCGGCTAATCTCGCCGATCGGTTACATCCAGCCACAGCCGATGTCGAACACACCTAATGGCTCTGGTTGGATCCAGAGTCATATAATAATAGAGTTACGACACTCACATAGACGTCCGTTGTAAGAATGGAATGCGGAAGTAACAGCGTTTCATGTAGTGACCGGTAGTGACGCATAGTTCCAAACGCAGCACTGAAGCCCATTCATTTCAATGGCACCTGCTGGTAAATCGATGAAATTACCGTTTCTCTTTACATTTTCGGACATTTCATTAATATAGTCAACAGTGATATTTTATGAACTCTGCTGTAGGTAATGATTATCGTTAATAATAACTAGTAAAATTTTTATATTTTAATGAGTTGTGTATGTGTGAACAATATGATTTAATGGTTTAATATTTTATTACTGGTGGCCATCTACTTTATACTTATCTTTTTTATATATTACGAGTAACACTAGGGGGCAACAGCGACAAGCTAAATGCCTAATAAGAAAGTCACACTGCTTCAAAATGCTGCTATGTGTTTCATTGTGTTTGGTAAGTAATACGAGTGATGTATCCTCGAAAATCATGTATGATTATATTAACATTTAATGTGAATTTAAAATATGAATTTAGTGTGTTTCTGTTATGCTTCACTGTTACAAATAACCGCGTTGGCGATCTTTTTTGTGATTTTAATATAGTAAAAGTGTAGGAATTATGTTTTTAGCAGATTGATAGCCATTTTATATAGCCATATTTTGGTACAAAAATAAAAGATAAACTGTGTTGCTGTAGTTGGTATAGATACCCACAGTTATATTTGGGTCACAATTAACTGTTTATCTTTATTAACTGATTTACTGTATTTCCATCACTCCCTAGTAAAAAAAACGTTATAAACACAGTAAGTATAGTGATCAATTCCCATTACAAGCTAATATTTACCTAAAATAGCTGAAAACCTATGCAAACTGGGTAGAACGTTACATGAATCACGTGACCGCGCGGCGGCGAGATCAAAGCGTTTCGTAACTGTTATTATACGACTCTGGTTGGATCTAGATCCAACCCCGCCCCCTGGATATTGTGTTCCGCAGTGAGAACCATCTCAGCTGGGCGGCAGGATTAGGTTTTGCTTCTACAGAATTCCTCTTCTAGCGATCCTTTTCGGTAAGACTACGTTGTTTTTGGTCTGTTTATTTCACCACTGCGAGATGATTGAAGCGTTTAGGAAAAATACCTTAATCTGTTCTTCTAAAATTTGTAGGACTAATACTTAGCCTATCCAATATGACTCCTCTGATAAATGTTTATGTGGCAGTTTTCCAGACACGGTTTAGATTAGGCCAGTACTAGGCCTTGGTTATATTAGGAGTTTTTACATGAATACATTACACATAATCATTACGTCTTTAGATCAAGCAGGACCAGTGATATATTTTAAGATATGTCAGCACAAGTTGTTTTCAGTTAAGACTGCACGAACATGCATTTTGGGACTAAGCAGTGCTTAAAGGCTTTTTTGAGCCTAGCCCTTAACTTTGATAAGAGAATACTTTACATTCTAATGCACATTATTATTTCAACCATCCTATATTATTTAGTAATATTAAATCGCAATTAATAACGCACTTGTAATATTAATACAAATTTGATAGATGTAAAGATTTTAGTTAGTTTCTTTTTTATTTAGGTATTGTTTTTGTGAGTTAAATTCCATACACCCTTCCTGTAAAGTGCTTTGTCATAACAAGCTTAACTGTTTTAGTTTCAGTTTTAAGTAAGTCCTCTTTTGAGTCCACTATATTGTGAACACCAAAAGGACTGAGGTCACATTCAGCTAGTTCCTCTTCTGGTTCCCACAAATATTAATAAATCCTTAACTGTCTTGATTATTTTTGTCTCTGTGGCTTTGCATACTTTCAACTTACAGTTTAATACTTTAATCATTTAAATTTGAACTTTGAATCATGGCAATAAAATCATAAACTTGATAATAAGCATAATATGGACTCTTGAAATGAGATAATGCCAACTAATGGGTTTTGCAGATTGTGCTGCTTAATAATGGTATTTTGGAGTGATGATGTTTCTGATTGTGGAGCGTAAGGCATAATATATGTAACAATATAACACCTTAAGAATTTAATCAATTGTAACCGTTGTAATACAGTACTTAACTGTTACGACATTAACTGTAACCTTTTCAACTCTTTACAGAACCCAACTGATCATCTTGCTTACTCAAGAGAAGACATGCCATATATAAAGAGAAAGAGTTTACCAAAGCATCTAAAGACTTCACCCTGCTGGATCTGATGATATAAGGGAATCAGATACACAAATTGAGACAAACTTCTAAACAGAGGCTTAATATCACCACTCAGTCAACCAGAATGCATCTAAACCAATAAACAAACAAAAAAAAAAACATTCATGAAGTCTAACCGAGAATCATTTGCGTTCAGTTTTCAATCAATAACTTTGCACTTTGCACTTGCACTTGAACAAACATGTTCCTGTTAAGGATCATTTTGTTTATCGCTGCTATATTGGCTCTGAACTTTGAACTGAGTTTCTGCACCTGTGCTCGTGCTGAATATGAGATACAAGGAGAATGTTGTCCTATGTGTGCTCCGGGTAAGTACAAACACTTCATATTTAGAAGGGTTCTGTTTACAGATGTCACAAAAATATTTGGGATGCATTGACTCTCTTTCTAAGTCAAAAGGAAAACGTTATGCTTTAAATGTGCCAAAAAAAGCATTGATACAATATGTTACATAGTTCTCTGATACCTACATAAACGTTTTGTGACTTTAGTGCAAAAATGATCCAGAGACAGTTTTACATGTCCATTTACAACCCTAGGATCTGTCCCAAGAATGAAATGGTCTATTATGGCCTCATCTGAAAGGGTCATGAACAATAATGTTGAGCTCTGCTCTGATTGGCAGTTTCTCAGAGCAGCGCATTTCAGTAGCTGTTTATAACTCATGACTTAACTATAATCACTAAAATGAATCAACTGTAACTCATTATAAGCTAAATATTTAATTCAGTTTATTTTAAACCCTAGCAATTCTGTTGCTGTAACATGAGTAGTCAAGTCAGGGCATGCTGGTCACATTCTAGAAATAACTAAGCAGCAACATGTGAATGTTTGCATAACATAGTTTGAAGATATATTTTTTCTTTAAAGAGGGTGATTATACATTTGACTACTACATAATATCTACATTTTTAGGAAACTTTGTTTATTGGCACTGCACTGTGGATGCCAGTACAACTTGTGTTCCATGTCCTGAATCATCTTATACAGACGAGCCCAATGGCCTTATAAAATGCTTTACCTGCTCTATGTGTGATGCAGGTAAGTTTTTTTCTCTATGATAAAGCCATTAAATTGTATAATGAACTGATGCATTACATTTAACATTCAGATTTAAGAAGTGTTATTTTTCATAGTTAAAGGACTAAGAGTAAAGAAGACTTGCAGACGCACTGCAGATACAATCTGTGAGCCACAGGAGGGATTTTACTGCACTGACCAAAATAAGCACAGCTGTACATTAGCTGAGAAACACACAAAATGTAACCCTGGGCAATATATTAAACAAACAGGTGAGTTTATTAATGCTGAAATGTGTATTACAAACAAATATAACTGCAAGAGACAAACCACACAAGCAATATATTTTTCTGTATCAATAAATCTATTAGGAATTTGGATAATACCGAAATAGTTAAGAACAATCCAAGTAGCACTGTCAATAACAGTCCTTACTGACTCAGTGTCTTTATAATTACATTTTATATTTTACAGGAACAGAATTTACTGACACTATATGTGCAAACTGCACATACGGCACTTACTCATCCGATGTTGAATGTGGGGAATCTACTCCAGTTGCTCTTATAGTTGTAGTTGGAGTCGTTTTATGTTCTTTGATGGTTGCTGTTACAGCTTTATTATTATACTACTTCAAAGTAAGACGGAAACAACTAGACAGAAGTAAGAACTAAGTTCTTAAAGTCCCCCTGTAGTCGATAAATGTATTCTTTAAAACGCTGGTTACGAATGTAACCGTGGTTCTACGAATAGTGGAAGACTGCCAGAGGCATGAACAGAGTGTAAAATCATTGGTTACGAGAACTTTCATAGAGCCATGATTACATTCGTAACCAGCATTCTTTTTCATACCTCCAGACCGCCAGAGGCGTAAACAGAGTGGAAGACTCATACCATCAAGTCATGAGGAATAATAATAATAAAGACTAAACATCTTTATTAACAAAGTGCACAGGCACAAAACAATCGACACACTACACCACACTGGGTAGCACAGCAGAAGAAACAGGTGGGAGCGAGACCACATTCAGTCTGTAAAAACATGAGAAAGTGCACGCCGAAGACCAAGTCGCCGCGTAGCAAATATCTGCGATAAAGACCCCTTTCAATGCGGCCCAAGAAGTTGCAACGCGTAGGTTTACCAGCAGCACGATAAGCGCCGCCAGCAGCCTCAGAGACCCAGTGGACCAGTCTTTGTTTAGACAGGTTTGTGCCCTTTGGACATGCCCCAAAGCGGACGAATAACTGATCTGTCGTGCGCCACTTAGCCGTCACATCAACACAGCTTCGCAAGACGCATACCGGGCATAGCACCCGGCGAGGGCTGTCTGTAGTCCGAAACGCTGCCAGGGACAACGGAAATGGCAGGGTTAGGCAAAAAGCCAGGGTTTGGCCACAGGGTGACCTGTTCATTGTCAGGGCCACACCTCATACACTGAGTACTTACAGAGAGGGCATGGAGTTCACCAACCCTTTGTGCGGAAGTGATGGCCAGTAGGAATCCGGTTTTAATAGAGAGCCACTTGATCTCAGCCTGCTCTAGTGGTTCAAAAGGTGGTGAGCACAACCCCTCCAGAACAACATCCAGGTCCCATGGGGCAAAGTCAACTCGAACACAAGAAACCCGTCAGTACAATCTCGAAGTGCTTAAACGTCAGAATAACTGCCTGTAGCTTCAGAATGTTGATATGGCACTTTCGTAGGTACGGTTCCCACAGACCGTTCACCCACTGAAGTTGCCATATGCCCCCCCCCACCCCCCCACCCGAGAGGGAGGCGTCCGTCGTGATCACCTCTCTGCGTGATGGGGGAGGCCCCATTTGAACACCCAACTGTAGAAAATCATCATGCCACCAACAGGTGACGGAAAGGAGACAGCTCCCCGAGACCCGTACAAGGGTTCGCCAATTGCGAACCGCAGACAGGCGATGTGCAATTAGCCACCGCTGAAAGAGTACACAAGTGAAGTAGACCCAATTTTAAAAAAACAAATGTAACGCATTCTGTGCCCCATGAGGACATCTCGTAGCGCGCAATGAATCACTTCTCTCCTGACATTGGTGAGGGAAGCACGCATTGTTCATGAGTCCAGGTGCATACACCGTAAAATTCCAAACTGGCTTACCTGTTCGACAACTCAGCCGAAGTGACAGTAAAATCCGACAGTAATGTTTAACATGTGAGGGGACCCTGGAAACCAACAGGTACCAAATCCAATATTAATCCAACCAATCTTGCAACATCTAAGTGGGGAGCAATTGCCAAGCCCAGGTAAGCTGCACAGTAGAACGAAGTTCTCACCAAGTGAGAATGAAAAAGAGAAAGATCATGACGTTGTGATATGCTTCATATTAGACTATTAGACATCATGAGGTCATGAGAAGACAACTAATTAATAAGTTCTTGTAGCCAATGTGCAAGCATATTTCCACTCTGTTTACGCCTCTGGCGGTCTGAAGGTATGAAATAGAAGTCATTTTGAATTTTGATCATCAGAATGACTTTTAAACCAACCTGATCTCACGAATTTCCGTGGCATAGTCACGGAATTTTTTGCTAATTTTTCCGTGGCATTCTCATGGATCTCCGCATATTTCTGTGACCCTGCCACGTACTTTTTTTTTCCGTGGCATTCTCACGGATTGGTTACTCAACTGTTTTGTCCTATTTTCTTACCATTGTCGCTTCGGTTTAGGGTTAGATTTACATAAAATGACATCCTTACCCAAACTCTAACCCCAACGCCAGGCGACAATTGATTAAAGTTTAGAAATTATAAAAGAATACATCAGAAAAAATAGTATAAACCAATACTTAAAGTGAAATACTAACGCAAACACCAAATCTAACCCTAAACCGAAGTGACAATGGTTTGAAAATAGGAAAAAGCAGTTGAGTAACCAATCCGTGAGAATGCCACGAAAAAATGAGCAAAAAATTCTGTGACTATCCCACGGAACTTTGTGAGATCATGTTGTTTAAACATGCTTTTCTTGAAGTGAAAAAAAATTATTTATGCCTTAAAATTGCTTGAATATGTTTACCATCTTAGACTACCTGATCCAGTCAGTTAACACATTGATGTGATTAGTTACAACATGCTTGTCACAGCAGATTTTTGGGGTGGTTTCAAAACGGGTATTTTTATATTATTTGAGACTGTCTTTGATAAACTACAGTTTTAAGATAAAGATCTTCAGCAATAGTGTTGATTTGATAAATTTGCACATTGTTTGTCAGAAAGCATTTACATTTAAGCAAATATATAACACCACATAGACATGCAAACAACATTAACCCTTGTGGGTTGTTCAAATTCACTTTTGGGTTGTTCGTGTACAAAAACGGCCACTAAAGAAAACGGCTGTAAACATGTATCAGATACATTTTTTTTCTTTTTTTTTCATAAATCTCAATCAACCTCAGAACTGATCAAAACTACCAAATGTTTACAAAATTTCCATGATTTTAACTCTTTAATTGCCAAGTTCATAAGTGGTGTCACTGATTTGGGGGGAAAAAACACACAAATTGACAGATTTTCAATATAAAAAGTGATTGTGGACTGGATTTTTTAACCTTTCTCAGTCTAGGGCATGCCAAGGATTGGTAAAAACATTGGCTTTAAAGCATTTTTAGTTTTTGTGCAGCATCAGTTTTTATTTTTTTCTCCCTAATTAGTTGTTTGTGGGTTTTTTGCCCCATTGACTTCCATTATAATTACATTTTTTGATGGCAAATCAATGAAAACTTATTATCATGCATTCTTGATTGTTGGCTGTTTTTCCTTTTGCTAAGAGGTAAAATAAAGCAATAAGCCCCAAGAAGCAGTGGGTTACCAGTGCATTTTATAACAGCTAAGGGGCATCGTTAGGCACGACGTTTAGTCCCAGCTAAGGGGGACTAAAACCCCCTTAGCTGATATAAAATGCACTGTAACACAACTGCTTCGTGGGGCTTATTGCGTTTACAAAACGGTTACTTCATATGCAAAGCAGAATTTCATAAAATGAAACACAAATAAGTTGTAATTATATTAGTACAAATATTACTCTTCCGCCAAACAAAGTAGTTCCTCAGAATCAAGTGTGGCTGAAACAGCGCAGTTCTCAACACAGACGCAGCAAAGACACAATGAAAATATGATTTAAGACTGTGGTATTTATTTTTATAAATCAACATTCATATAACTTATACATTAACATTATTACTGTTTTTTCAAGTTTCCACCCAGTTTTAGTTTAATGCCTTACAGAATAATTATCTTCTTTAAATAAACATAAAATATCAAATAAAAGAACAGACCCTCCGCTTAAAAAACCCTGTTTCATCCTACCTTCATTTGTTCTCTTATCACCTCTCAAATTTTCAGCTAAAAGCTGAGATAATTAAATTTTTGTGAATAACTTTTGTAAGAGATCGGATTCAGAGCCTGATCAAAACTTACACAGTGTTTTTAGTGTTGAGTGAATGCATCAGTGTTTAAGTAGGGTAAGATCGCCACCCAGTGGATAGCAGAAATATGAATTTGAGGTAGAAACTCCTCAGGGAATGTTTTCTCTTTGTTGACGAGATGACTCAACAGTATTTATTGACATTTATCTGGATATTGCCATTAATTGTGCAATTATAGAAAAATTAAAAATATGATTAAAGACTGCGGGGTTTATTTTCATAAATCAGTACGCAGCAACAGTGGTGCAGTGATAATTATGTAATGCGGTCTGAACCGTGGGTTTACCGGGGTATTTTATCACGGCTTATTACACGGCTCTCTGGAATGCTTGATTCTGATTGGTCAGTTGAGACATTTGCAGGTTCGTTCTTTTCGAATAATAACCGCTCCAAAATAATAACGCATAGCCGGTACTCCTTTTACGAGTAAGATCGCTCCGCGCCAATAAAGATCAATAAAGATTACTGTCTGTTTGGCGCCATCTTGTGACAAACACTGGACAACCACGACAAGACACAGAGAGCTTACTGAGACTGAACTTGACAAAATAGAGCATGACAGCTACGAAGCCAACACACAAAAAAATACAGAATGGGCATTAAAACTTCTCAAAGACTGGCTAAAAGAGAAAAAAATGGAGACAGACAAGTATGAAGCAGAGGATCTTAATAAGGTATTACGATCATTTTATGCATCTGTGCAAAGTTTCGCGGAAGGATAAAAATGTTAATTTAAAACAAATATGCCAATAAAATGTTTCAAATTCATATTCATGTCCAGTTTTTTTTCTTATGTGACAAGTAGCCGTGTAATAAGCAGGATAATGTAGAGTCAGCCGGTAGTTATCGGGAAA
Source organism: Paramisgurnus dabryanus (assembly GCF_030506205.2). Lineage (NCBI taxonomy): Eukaryota > Metazoa > Chordata > Actinopteri > Cypriniformes > Cobitidae > Paramisgurnus > Paramisgurnus dabryanus. Next base: position 13,649,965 of record NC_133347.1, read on the forward strand.
TAAGCCCCTTCAGTGTGATACAAGACCCTCCGCTTCGCGTCGGGTCCTGATCACACTGTCGGGGCTTATTTCCCGATAACTACCGGCTACCTCTACATTATCCCTTACTTAGAACTCGTTTCAACCAATCAGAAAAAAGAACCAGAACTGCGCGTTTTATAATTTGTCATTTTTACTGTTGATAACCATTTGGCATCATTAACCCTGTAGTAGGCCTGTGCAAAAAACAGAGCTTGATTTCTGGCTTGTACATTAAGTTATATGGAATATAACAGCATATTAGAGAGAGAGAGAGAGAGAGAGAGAGAGTGTGTGTGTGTGTGTGTGTGTGTGTGTGTGCGTGCATGCGTGCCTGTGTGAAAAAATCTTCTCTGCCTCATTTATGAACATTTATTATGAACCAAAATGCAAAAACAACTTCAAATAAATTGAACAATGAAACAATAGTAGAGGATGGATGGAGAACTAAACAATCAAACTAACTTTAAGTGTGTAAGTGTGCACGTGTGTGTGTGTTTAGTCTTTCTAGCAGGACTTGCAGCATATTACTTGGTGCTCTCTGCAAAGCCCTTTTCACACAGATATGCCGTAAGATACACGGGTAAGGCATCCTGGAATTTAACGGGACAGTTTGATATTTTATTCATTCACACTGACATGATTACCCGGGTATTTTCCTGTATTATAGCTCAAATGAGCATGTGACGCGATATTCTTTTATGCTGCTGAATGATCTCCGTTTCAACGCAGTAAATAACGAGCTAACTTACCTGATATCTGCTTCAGTCCAGTTTGCTGACATTTCTCGTCGTGAATGTTGTAAATCCCTCATTTTAAAGAATTGAACCAACTTCATGTTGCCATGACACGCGCGTCCTCACTACGGCACGTGCGTCATTGTTTGTGCGTCTCATTTATAATTTCCTGATAACTGCTTCAATCTAGTTTGCACCATTTCTCGTGGTGAATGTTTATATACATGTTAGTTTGCACCATTTCTCGTGGTGAATGTTTATATGCATGTTATCTCTCGTTGTAAGGAGCTGAACCATAACTTGTGTTGTGATGATGACGCGCGCGTCCTCACTTCGACACGCCTATTACGGCATTCTTGCGGCTTTCTGTTCACACAGAGGGTTACCCGCGTATCTTACTAGGTCCTCTTTCCGGCAACGATCCCAGGAGATTAACGGAACGAGTTTTTGTTCACACAGACGCTTGTCTGGCAATTTTACGGGTATTTTCTGGGACCAGAGGTCTGTGTGAATGGGTTACAAGTGTGTTCACCACAACAGATGCAAGTGCTGACTGTTCTTTTTTTTGTTCTGTACACCACTTGCATGTTCCCCTTTTCATTCCTGAGCTGATGTTGCCTGCTGTCTGTGGCTTTGTGTCTAGAGGGACAGCTACAGGCTGAATCTCTCTCACCAGTGCAGTACCAACTGGTGAACGAGGGAGGTGATCCTCAATACAAACCCTAACCCTACACACGCACACACACACACACACACACACACACACACACAGACACACACAATAATATGCTGTTATACTCCATATAACTCAATGTACAAGCCGGAAATTAGGCTCTGCTTTTTGCACAGGCCTACTAAAGGGTTAATGGTGCCACATGGTGATCAAAAGTAAAAATGAAAATTGTACCTCTTAGCAAAAGGATAAATCACCAACAATCAAGAATGCATGATAATAAGGTGTCATTGCTTTGCAATCAAAAATGTAATTATAATTGACGTCAATGTGGCAAAAAGCCACAAACAACTAATTAGGGAGGAAAAAATAAAAACTGATGCTGCACAAAAACTAAAAATGCTTCAAAGCCAATGTTTTACCAATCTTTGGTATGCCCTAGACCAGTCCATAATCACCTTTTATATTGAAAATCAGTAATTTTGTGTGGTTTTTTTTCATCAAATCAGTGACACCACTTATAAACTTTGCAATTAAAGCAGGGGTCTCCAACCTTTTTTTCACCACTGACCGGTTTCAGCTTTAAAAAAATTCGCGGACCGGGGGGTGAGATTGGGGGGGGTTTGGGGTCGCTGAGTTGCTGTTCAAACGTGCTGAAAATCCTCCTTTTTTGAAATTTACGTTTTAAACGGAAGTAAAGATAACAACCATGCATTAGGAAAATTAATAATTGCTTTATTTAGGCTATAGTAGCCTATATTTTCTATAGACGTGTAAAACCATATTTTGGCGGATTGTTTTTTACTTTCATTGTTTTTACTAGTTTGCCTGCCCATTTAGTCTTCATAATTAATGGAACCTAAACGAACTTGGCTTGCTGTTCTCGAAGGCAGCTCGAATCTTGGTCGGGCTCGAGACCCAATTCCAAGTAACAGAAGAGAAGAAAAATGCAGTGAAGGAGGAGAGATGGCAGAAGACTTGCGGCTGGGCGCAGAGTAATGGAGACTCACGTTTACCCGTTTACCATGATTAATGATGATTGACAAGTTTATAGGTTCCTTTCAAACCTACGTTAAAAGTGTAGCCGTTAAAATATTATTAGCCTAAAAGTTTATTTTGATCATGGTGCTACGATCGATGGATAATTCTGAAGTTGTTTTAAAGAAGAATAAAATAATAACTTTTCAGTCATTTGCGCTGTCACACATTTGAACGTCTCCACGTACATCATTGCGACGTACATTTGCAAATGATTCATAATACCTCTGCAATTCTTTGATCGATTGTGTTTTAGAAGTACTGTATGCTCAAACTAATGACACAGCAATGTGATCGCTGATGCGCTGGTAGAGAGAGAGAGGCGGAGAAAAAGAGAGAGAGCGCGGCTCTGTTCAAAAGTGGAAATGATTGATGTTATTTGAAGTCGGCTCTTACAGTACAAAATACCCGATTAAGCTATTACATGGCTATTATACACATTTTTTCGGGACGTTCTTGCGACCCGGTGGCAACTCGTCCACGACCCAGTACTGGGTCGCGACCCGGTGGTTGGGGACCTCTGAATTAAAGAATTAAAATAATGGAAATTTTGTAAGCATCTGGTAGTTTTGATCGGTACTGAGGGTGATTAACTGATTTATGGAAAAAAATGGAAAAATATCTGATACATTTTTACAGCCACTTAATTTAGTGGCTTTTTTTTGTACACCAACAACCCAAAGGGGTAGTAAATTTGCCCACTGTATTCAAAGGATTTTCTCAAAATATGTGTCAATATAAGATTTGTCACCAAAAATCATTCCATTTGCTGAAACACAGAGAAAGTTGTGGCCAAAATTAAGACATAAAAAAATCAAAAATGGCCTCAACAACCCATAATGGTTAAATACTTGATTTTCATCACAGGGGAATTTTAAATAGATTTCAATTAAGTGGCATTTTAACATTCTAAATGCCACTGCTTATACAATTATTTTTTTTTAGATCCTGGTGGTTATTCCTTACAACCATTGAGTGACGTGACTTAGAACCAGTAAGTAAATACTTAATTTATTATTAATTATTAATGCAGTTAGGCATTTAAGATGGGGAAACACCATGCTAAAATCTTTAATGTGTGTTACTTGGATGTAAAGGATATTTAACTTCATTTAACTTAAATAATATTTTTGCAGAGAGTACCAGACTTTGTGATATACCCAGATTAGCATCATCATCTCTCCAACATTTTTGCTTGCCTGTAAATAAACATGTTATTATTTTTGTTTACATTGATGTCTTACAGGTACATAGTGTAAAAGGAAGCAAATAAAAACCTTGACCAATTTTAAGGGTCAGGGGAATGTGGAAAATTTTAATGAAAATAAAATATGTCTGTTTTTGAACTGTCTATAATGGTCTGATCTGTAACTTTCTGGTTTGTTTTAGCCACCATATTAGGGATTTTGCTGCAATGGACTGTTAAGACAGCTTAGAGGAAAATTGGTGTACCTCTGCCCAACCTCAATACTTGTACCAGAGATGGGGACTCGAGTTCGAGACTCGGACTCGAGTGCGACTTAAGTCGCACACACAGTGGCCGTTTCAAGGCAATGTCAAGGAAGGATCCTCGGAAGCCAGAATTTTGAGGATGCTACGTCTTTGACATCCGTCGAAGGGCTGTTCCATTGTCGAGGATACTCGCAATTGCAACCAAGGAAAGAATTTCTTCGTTCAAGAAATATCCCAGTAAAGGATGCATATGTGTATCCTTCACGCTCTTCGCTCGGTGAAATCACCCACAATCCTACAATCCTATGCCCGTAGGGACGAAAGCACACATTTTCATTGACGTAATGACGCAATGACGTGCACTTGCTTGCCTCTTCCATTTACATTTTCTCCAATTTCTAAAGAGGAGCCTTGCCTAGCCTCTGAAGGAAGTGACTTGTAAGGACTAGTCCTGCCAAGGAATTATCCTTGACATTGAGAAACAGCCAGTGGTGGACCCGCGGTTTGGCTCGCATGCGATTTGCGGATTAATATGCAATTTAAATAGGGAAAGTTTATCATTAACATGTTTCTAATGCTTGCAAATGTTAACATTCAAGTGATTTAAAACTATTTCACCACAAAAAGGCACTAAAGAGAGCAGATTTCTGTACGCACATGCATTTAAATGTGTTTTTATGTGTAGTGACTGTTTATGCTGCATCTTCTTCCTGAAACACTGTTTGGAATTCCTCCTCTGCATGTGTATGAGCACGCGTTTAAGTGCCCTCAGTAGGGCATATATGGATAGAAGTGTTTCAAAAAGTAAGCGAACATAAAATCTTTCTGTTCTTGACAGGGCACATACACACAAAATGACCTCACAGTATTCTTTTTCTAATAAAACATTTGTTTATGTCTTAAAGGAATATTACATTTTCTTTAAAGAAAAATCCAGATAATTTACTCACCACCATGTCATCCAAAATGTTGATGTCTTCCTTTGTTCAGTCGAGAAGAAATTATGTTTTTTGAGGAAAACATTGCAGGATTTTTCTCATTTTAATGAACTTTAATAGAGCCCAACATTTAATACTTAACTCAACACTTAACAGTTTTTTTCAACGGAGTTTCAAAGGACTCTAAACGATCCCAAACGAGGCATAAGGGTCTTATCTAGCAAAACGATTGTCATTTTTGACAATAAAAATAACAAATATACACTTTTAAAGCACAACTTCTCGTCTAAATCCGGTCCAGCGTGACCTAACGTAAATGCGTAGTGACGTAGGGAGGTCACGTGTTACATATAAAACGCACATTTGCGGACAATTTTAAACAATAAACTGACACAAAGACATTAATTAGTATCAGTTGACATACAACAACGTAGGAACGGTCCTCGTTCTCAACACTTGTAAACACTGGGGCGGAGTTTCGCGTTCGTCCTCTGTGACCTTTTGACGTCATGACGTATTGCGTGGGGTCACGTTGGCGCATCACGACCGGATTTAAACGAGAAGTTGTGCTTTAAAAGTGTATATTTGTTATTTTTATTGTCAAAAATGACAATCGTTTTGCTAGATAAGACCCTTATGCCTCGTTTGGGATCATTTAGAGTCCTTTGAAACTCCGTTGAAAAAAACTGTTAAGTGTTGATTTAAGTATTAAATGTTGGGCTCTATTAAAGTTCATTAAAATGAGACAAATCCTGCAATGTTTTCCTCAAAAAACATAATTTCTTCTCGACTGAACAAAGAAAGACATCAACATTTTGGATGACATGGTGGTGAGTAAATTATCTGGATTTTTCTTTTAAGAAAATTGAATATTCCTTTAAGTGTATGTATAGATTACAGTCAGAAACCAGTCTGTGCTTATTTGTTCCTAAAGAGACAGTAACCTCAATTAACCTACTTAAGTCTGTGTCATTATTGTTAATCAAACAACCCAAGACAAACAGAAAATCACTTCTGTTGCTCTAAAAATAATAATAATAATTAATTTGTACAATAAAGACAGTGTTATTAATCATTTAATTCAATTTCTGTATCTAATGCTAGATGCATAAAAGCTAAAGTTCATTATTTGATAACTATTTAACAAAAGAACTTGTATAGTTCCGTCAGAAATTTACAGGGATTCAAACACTGATGTTGTATTGTTAGTGTCAATTTGATGAGACAAAAATATGAATGGAGCTGTTTTTAGCAAATTATGCCTAAGATTAAGAATGAATGTGTTTTAGATGGTAAATAAATATTAACCCCTCTCCCACAATTAGTATTGATAATTAATCAGTTGTTTGTTTATCAATTAGCTAGTCAAATGTGTTTAAGCATTAATGCTTGCTGGGTCATATGATGATTTATTACACTGCTCCCTGGTTCTGATTGGTCAGTCCCAACATTCCAAAATTTGTTATTCCCTGATAACAACTTCTAAAACTGATAACCAAGCCTCATCCATTGTTAACATATATGAGACTGTTATTTACAGATAATTAATCCAAACTGAATTCTCATCAATTGTTTGTCTCAGAGCATGCACACAGAAAGCTGTCAGCATGCAGGTGACTTTGAGTCCTCTGTTGAACTTTAAAAATCTTCACAGGTCCAGATAGATTTCATACATTAATTTCATGTATGTTTTGTGTATTTTCAAAATGCAAGCTACTGTAATGGCCACACAATGTTTAATATTTTATTTTGAGACATTTTAACTGAGGTATTTTGTATTTTTATTTTAAGTATATTGTCATGTATTTATGCCCATCTCTGCTACTTTTAAAGAAAAATACTTGTATATTTAAAGTGCAATATTCTATAGTGCAATTTCCCACACTACACATATTTATATTTAACATTTGTAAACTGTACAATATACTTTGCACATCTGTAAATAATTATCATACTAACATCTTTGTATATTTTTTCTGTAATTTTATGTTTTTTAATTGAAATCTCTCCTGTCCAGGCTTTTGAAGAATGTCAGGTACACGTGTAATATAGAGGAAATTAATTGTGTTTTTCTATTCAGTCAGACCCATGAGATGTATAACTGCTGACACAAATATACACACCCACATCAAGCATTGATCCTACTGTTTAATAAAAACAAAATAATTTATCACAAATATAAAGCTGTTTTGCCCATTGTAAGTCTAAAATTAAAACAATATATAATTAAATACAATTCTGTGCATAAATAGATTGATGCCATTATGTCGGTATTAGCTTTAACTGCATAATGTACAGTATGTATTAAAAAGGCAAAATAAATGGGCCTTGGTCCTGTGATCTAAATGCTCAAAATGGCGGTTTGGAGATGATAAAAACGACGACGACAAAAGGGAGGACAAAAATGTTGGGTTTGTTTGTATTTCAAACTGAAAATCATGAAAACCACGTTATTGGTTCAACTTCGCGTTATCATTCGCGCATCAGGTACGGTCAAAAACAATGTGTTCGGTTGTGTTGTCAGGAATATCGAACGACCACAACGGAAACATGTAGCATGTTCCAGCTAGCTAACGTTACGGTGACTTGAGTTGAAAGTGAAACTACAAAAATATAGGAAAAATGTAATGTAGCTTTTATATTTAATAGTAACAAATGATCAAAATATATCCAAGTCACCAAATTAGTTTACTAAAGGGAATTTGTTGTCGGCTAGGAAATGTTGATTTGTGTTGTTTACACAGTAATACAGGGCCTAATGTTGATCCTTTTTCTTCGCAGTTATTTACATTCTTTTCACATTAGGAAATACTTGTGGGCCAAGTGAATATAAATCATCAAAAGGGGAATATTGTCCGATGTGTAATATAGGTAGGCAAAGAACACACAACACTTTTTAAACTAACAATAAGGTGACACAATATTAGCACTACACTGTTTGTCTTTTATGAGCTATGACATCTAAATCATCCACAAAGACAATCAAATATTTTTAAAAAGGAATTTTATTAACTGCACTTTTTTTCTTTAATCTTATACAAGTCGAATAGTCATTTAATGCAGTATAGCTTTGGTTTCAAATGAATTCTATCCTGGTATATTACAAATGAATTGGTGAGTTATTGGACTGGCTGGGGTGCAAATATTGGTAAGCATCATTCAGTACTTTAAAAATGTTCAATGCTGCTCCATCAACTCCTTCTGACAGGACGAGGTTATTTTATGTCCCATAGGTTACTTGCGGCGGCCACTTCATATCCAAGCATTGTATGAAGTTTTCTCCGTGCTCCTATTTTAAAACATTTACTGTAGTAGCGTTATTTGTCATTTCGCTAAAGTTATAGTGAACTAATTAACTTCTAACTACTAAACCGTGGCATGTTTGAGGAAGTCGGTTGACAAATGCGAAAGAGCGAAGAATAAAAAAGGGGCGTGGCCAGGGCAGGACTTCCCGGGGTGGGGGGCCGCTGGGCTTGAATAAATTTTGGGCCCTACACTCTCAGAATAAGATATATCAGTGCAAGATGTGTTTAAATGTCACAAATTCAAATTAATCATGCACATTAAAAAATAACCCCTAGCATTGTTAGACTTAGCTTTAGAAAATAATATGTCTTTATAAACATTCACCTTATTACACAACATATAATGTAATGTAAAATCAACAAGTGTATTGTTTGCATACAGCCTAATACAAGTGGTGCAGTGTTTAAGAATGAAAAAGAAAAAGAAAAGATTTTAGGATGTTATTTAATATTGATGACAAGACCATCATGTAATATTAGACACCAAAAACCAAAGTGGAGAAGATGATCATGAATTATTGTTTGCGTCTGATATGAACGTGATACATTAAAACCTTGAAGGTAGATATAAAATGAACACTTTTCAGAAGTTTAAACTGTGATCCTCACCTCCAGATGATGAAGTAATAAACTGGACTGATGATTTAAATGTTGACATAGTCATATGTGCGTTAACTCTCCGGATTTTGTTATGTTTCGTAGCACTCGTTCACTTCTCCACAGGGGCTGTTTGGTTACAGTGTCGTGTGAGCTGCAGACTGCAAGCAGATTGGATTTCATTTGGCGCTACACAGACCGTTTGGTGATGTCAAAGTACCGCGAGAGCGATTAGAATGCAGACTTCTCCGTGTGATTTCTGAATCGCTCTCGCGGTACTTTGATGTCATTCGTCTGTCGGTTGTTGCACCACATGAATACACCAGTCTGTTTTTCAGTCACTTTTGCGGCTCGAATCTGCAATATTTTGATTTCATATGATGATCGGATCGCGCAGTGCCACATGAAGCAAAATACCAAATAGCCGACTGTATATGAGGTCCAACCCGCCAAAGTAGCAAGTGGAGCATGCGAATGGTGAGTGATTCAGATGTCAATTTATGAATCAAAGTGTCAAAAGTTTGTCACACGCTGGTACGTATCCTCGTGCTTTTTTAAGTGGGTATACGGAAATCCTTGACCTTTCCTAGTGGTAGTAGTGGGTATACTGCGTATACCTGCGTGTTAGACTACCAGTGGTTCTCAACTCCGTTCCTGGAGGCCCACTGCTCTGCACATTTTGTATGTTTCTCTCATCTGACACAATCAGTTCAGTTCATAAAGATCTCTGCTAATGAGCTGATTATTTGAATCAGGTGTGTTAAATAAAGGAGACATACAAAATGTGCAGAGCAGTGGGCCTCCAGGAATAACGTTGAGAACCACTGGACTACACGACCGTAGAAACAAACAAAGAAGAAAAGCAGAGTTACAAGACCATACTTACTCCAGTAATCTTTTTCATTTTACTGAGCGCTTCCTTTTCGCGTTGCTCTTTCTCGTTATCTGTAAGCTCATTTATGACTCTCATTTCGCGTATTCGCTATTATACTAGCGTCTATGGGTATCAAAAGCAGTAAACGCAGCGCATCATATTCAGCACCAAGATGACTGACATATATATATTAACGAATTAAATGCAGCACCAAACAATTCAGCACCAAACAAATTAAAACGACTGAACAAATGCAAGCAAGCACGGGGGCCCCCTTCTGGCCGGGCCCAAGCCCAATCAAGCCCAATTGTAAGTCTGGCCATGGGCGTGGCGGGATAAGGTGAATAGACCTGACAGAAATATTAGTTTAGTACTAAAGGCAAAGGGTAAATAGAGGGGATTTTTAGTATGCATAAATATCTTTTATCATTTGTAAGTAACCCATCTTTAGTTTCTTTAGTATTCATCTTAAGTATTCTGTAGAAGGTAGAAATTTCGTTCATGTCAATTTGATTACAATTTTTTTAAGCCTTTTTGCCAATGTGACCTAAAGGGAATATACACTATGTATAATAGACAATAGGTATTATATTATATACCATAGTATACATACTATACTATATTATGTATATACATCTGGGAAAAATTTAAGAATTACCTGAGCAAAAAGGAACTTTCTATACTTATCTTTTATAAAACATTTTTAGCTCTCATTTTTAGCCTTTCACATCCAAATGTTATGTGTTATCTATGTAGGAAATTATGTCTTCTGGCACTGCACAGATGATACAACTACAACATGTGCACCCTGCCCTTCTTTTACCTTCATTGATGAATCAAATGGCTTCACAAAATGCTTTCCTTGCACTGTGTGTAAGGCAGGTTAGTGGTTCCCTAATTTTATTTGAATTTTTTTACAATGGCACATGTTATCAACAATCTTAGTGTAATCTAGCTTGACAGTGAATAATTGTGTATATTAATTAAAGCTTTTCAGTCAGAGGAATTGCAAGATAAATCATCTTGTGTTGCTCCAATGATTTAGTGAAACTGCCTGAAAATACTACACTGTTTTGCTCCAGATGCATCTTCAAAAGTACAATGCTTTACTAAACTTTACTGACATAACCATATACTTACTCATAGAAAAATGTTTAAAAGTGAATAAAGCCTGCACTAGATCTTCAAATACTGTTTGTGTGCCACTGGAGGGATTTTACTGCATTGACAAAATTCAAGGCAGCTGCACTTTAGCTGTGAAACACTCTAAATGTAGTCCTGGAAAATACATCAAACAAGCAGGTAGGCTTCACGTGATTAAAACAATTGTTACACTAATATGAAACTACTTGAAACTTTGTTTATTGTTTAACAAAGCAATTAGAGCAAGTTGAATTGTGTATTGTTGAATTTGTTGCAATAGAAGAAACCAAATAAAACTACACTTTTTAGAGATACTGGATATTTTAGACAGACAATGAAAAATGAATGTTAAGTGATTATTATTCACTGTCTCTGTAGGTACTGCTTCCACAGATACTTTGTGTGATGATTGTACTGGAGAAACATATTCAAATGGATCTTTCTCATCCTATTTGACACACACAAAGTGAGTGCTCACCCAAACTGATTATTGTGCTGTTTGTTGTCATTTTCACACAAATCTGATGCTGGATAATGTTCACAGATGGCCTCAGGGCTTACTGAAATAAAACCAGGAACACATTCATCTGATGCTGAATGTGAAAATTCCACTACTGTTTCCACCATCATTACAATTATTGTTATAGAAACTGTATTATTATTATTATTACTTACTTCACTAATCGTGTATGTATGTATTTGGAAGAAAAAATCTACAAGTTCAGGTAAGCTTCATTCACTTTTTTTTAATATGTTGTAGTGTTGAGGCATTATGTGATCTTCTCCTTTTGGGCATTTTATGTAAATTCAACAAACGAATTAAGTAGTATAGAGCAGGTGTTATGCACCATAAAAAGTGAAAGTTGGTTCAACTTAAAAGATTACTTAAATTGGTAACACAAAAACAAAATAAGTTAATTCAAGATCCAACTTTTCAACTTTTTACAATGTTGAAATTGTCAGACTAATTGGGATTTTTTGGGTGGGTGTGTGTGGGGGGCTTAAAACCAAAAAAGAACAGAGATTACTGTTTTGAACAGAGATTAGAGTGATTAACAACAAATCTGTTTTGCCTTTATTACTGTATGACTTAATTGACAAATTTTTCTTTAACACAAAATACACTGCACTAATAAAGAAATAATTACACTATTAACAATTGTATTTCTTTTTTTCACATCAAACATGGATACAGGTATTTTTTTTTTATTTATGTTAAGAATAGAAATCACTATTTCTTATGAAAAAGAGATATTTAAAACAGTAAACATTGTTTTATTTATAACAGTGTGGGTTTATTTGTTTTATTTACAAGGAAACGGGAATGAATTTACATGAAAAAGAGAGTTTAAAAGGTAAGAGTGATCTATACATTTTAATTTAATCAATTAAAATTAAGTGGCTTACATAAAATATTAGGCCTTAACTGAGTAAATAAAAACTCTCACTGTCTGAAACTCGTGTAAGGCATACATTCTTCTTGTTCGTGATATTGCAGGAAGAGAAAATGAACCCTCTCTGGAAAACAAAGTCAGACTAAAGAATACCAATTTGGAAAATATTCCAATTTCTAGTCCCCTCACATCTGTCTCCATACACTCTGAGGACATTGAGATGCCTAAAATTAAACAAACAGTTTTTGATCAAAACAAAAAACTGAATGAGTTATTATGAATGATATGTACCCAACAACAAATCAGCCCATGGGATCAACAAGGTAATGTGTACCAGGCCTCAAATATTAAATGTATTATCCACGTACCAATAGTGATATAGTATTCCTTGTAAAGTAAGTAACAAATAAAAACTGTGTGTTTTCTGTGCATTTTCTGTGCACCAACTTTACATTAGAAATGTCTTCTTAGAAACAGCATTCTTTCTGGATCATAATTTTGCACAATTTTTTTTGTTTTGTTTATTAACAGCAAAGATACTGGATGTAACAAGATTGAGCCATGCTATTACTATCGCTGCATCCCAATTTTGATGCTATCAGTACAAAATAGTATTTGAAATTATATTTAGTATGTTTCGACTATTTTAATGCATTCAGATTCCTATAACACAAACAGTGCATACAAAAATACAAACAAATAAAACTTTCCATTGATGCAGTACTGTGAATAAGAATTATATATCAACAATTTGTGGTCTCCTAGTTATTAACTACATATGCAGTTTAACATTATGTGATTGATTTACAACAAAACATAAATCTTTTCATCTCTAAAAACATGTTTTTTTCTTATATGTAACAAAAGTAGGCGTGTGATTTGAGGCCGCCAAAGATACACTTTATGCATCCTTCAAAACTGGCTAACTGAAGGACACAAAACAAAGGCTGCTTCCAAGCATTCTTCAGATTGAGACGTCCTTCAACAGTGCAGTCATTGTGTTGTGGTAAGAAAGGATACAGCTACAGCCAAAATCTTGTGAGATCCCACCGGATGAGCGCTGTTTTCATCCTAATTCTACTGTACGCGTGCAGTAGCTAAAATGACCAATGACAAAACTGTTTTTATTCCAGTTTAAGAAACAAAAGTTATGGTACAGTTCATGTCATGTTTAATTGTTGGTCAGAAATATGTTTTTTTCAATTGACTGTTTAAAATTTACACAGTGACAACCATATAATGATAGTTACAATACAATGCAACATGTAAACTTATTACTGTTTTAGTAAACATCTGTTAACACATTAATTAAAAAAGGCACCAAACGTTTTCCTCTAAAATATTGTTCCATTTTATATTGCTTTGTATTATATATATATATTTTTTTAAAGTTTTCTACTGTAGGCTATTTTTGTTGAATAACCAATAAAGATATATTATATTATCAGACAAGGAGCAGTTAAGAGGATAGTTCACCCAAAACTGAAAATTCTGTCATCATTTACTCACTCTCTCATGTTGTTACAAACCTGTATAAATTTCTTTGTTTTGATGAACACAAAGGAATATATTTTGAGAAATGTTTGTAACCAAACAGTTCCTGCACCCCATTTACTTCCATAGTATTCTTTTTTCATACTATGGAATACCATGACAATTTGGTTGCTCAAAATGAATAGATTTGTGTGCGATTCATTGCTTTGCACAGCAGGTGTCACTAGAGGGCACATTGTTTCATGAGGCTTCGGGTAAATGAACCTTTTGGCGAACCAATGGGCAGTGTTGGGGGTAACGCATTACAAGTAACGTGCATTAGGTAATAATATTACTTTTCTAAAGTAACGAGTAAAGTAACGCATTACTTTATAAATATACACAATATTTGAGTTACTTTTAAAAAAAAGTAATGCAAGTTACTTTTTAGTTTAATTAATTCAATTTAAAAATAAAATAATGTTCTAAATTAAACTGAACATATTAACGTAGAATTACGCACTCTGTGCGCATGAGCGGGAACAGTTTGAGTCAGAAACGGAGATGGCAGGCCAGAGTTTGACATTTTTGCGAACATAAAAGACACCTGCAAGGCCTGAAAGAGATCAAGCCTCAGCCAAGTAAGAAGAAGTAACTTTAAAGTAACTTAAAAGTAACGTAAGCATTACTTTCCATGAAAAGTAACTAAGTAACGCAATTAGTTACTTTTTTGGGGAGTAACTAAATATTGTAATGCATTACTTTTAAAAGTAACTTTGCCCAACACTGCCAATGGGCTGGAAAGCCTCAGTGGTTCAGAAAGCCTCGTTTGGCCATCACTAGCTATAATCATAAAAAAACACCTTCGAAATAGTCTGTGTGTAATGAATGAATATAATACACAAGTTTAAATTTTTGAATGTAATTAGTGAAATAGATCAACGTTTTGATGATATTCTAATTACATAACCAGCACCTGTAATTTCTTACATTTAATTTCTTACCGTTTGCAAGGAGAGGGCGGGGTTTGTGAATTGTACTGCAACCAGCCACTAGGGGGCGACCAAAGAGCAACTTACAGCTTAACTTTTCAACTTTTCAGGATGTATGAGGTCAAAGGTACAACCTACAATCGTTCAGCTTCTTTCCAGCTGGACCAGTAGCGCCTCACTGCAGAATACGACATCCAGGGGGCGGGGTTTGATTCAGATCCAGGGGCGGAGCTGGATCCAGATCCAGAGATCCCATTGGTCAGCAGTTTAACCACAAGACACGTCATACATGTGTTGCTGCGTTACCATTTCCACATTAAGTCGTAACTAAATTAAGTTATTCTTTTGACATAAAAACGAACTTTACTTATGACTACAATAAAAGTAGTGCCTTTAGGGTGAAATGCTATAATGTTTTGGAGTAAAACATTTCGGGTAAGCCTACTACGAGTGTCACGACTGGGTACGAGAGATAGGACGCAAACGCAAAGTTCGAAAATAAATAACATTTAATGATAAACCACGAGGGATAACACGGTGACCACAGGAACATCCAAGACAGGTAACAGACGGGGTAGCAATGACAATGATCCGGCAATGAGTGTGACACAAACCCTGGTATAAATACACAAAGACTATGACACACAGGTGGAAGGAATGATGTGATAATTAACAAGTGTCCAGGTGATGACAATATAGAACAAACACAAAACATGACACGGATCACCGTGACAACGAGTAATCTTACCACATGCAGTTTAAGACCTATGAATGGATACAGTATAAATATGCACAGCCCCGCCGCTCCCATAACGCGCATCACGCGCTGTGCGTAGGGCACCAGGTGCTGAGAGGGCACCAAAATTATATAGCCTAATGAAAAAAAATTATAATGCTGATAGAATTTCATTAGCCTATAGAAATATTATTAGGCAGTTTTTATCCATGTATATGTTACAAACAAGGGGGAACGAGATAATTGAATTGCTCTAGTTTAGAAAGTATGCCCCCCAGCCTTTGATGGTCCGTGCAGGTTGATCGCGCGGGCGCCTGACGAAATTTGACAGAGACCGTTTCTCAATCCGAAGGCTGCAGCCTCCAGAGGTCGCATTTCCAGGCTGCATACGTCATCAAAACGTTCTTATTTCGTAATATTAACGATGATAAAATTGACTATTATTCTTAGTTCATCGTAAATTGTTGTAATATGCTTATGACTTGCTAATGTAATGTTCAGTTAACTGAAATAAACCAGGCTTGATGACGTATGCAGGCTGCATATGCGACCTCGCGTAGGCTGCAGGCAGCCTTCGGATTGAGAAACGGCCAGACAGTAAACTATTGGAAATTGCCCAGAAAAGACAGCAGAAGTCATGATCGGAAAAAAGAAAAAAGATGAAACTGCGGGATGATGTCCGTGCATCACTTGCGGGTAAGTCCATCATGTTTAATCATTCCTTAATAAAGGGAAATGTGCATGGGCTGCAGCTGCTGCTAATCGTAATGCGCCTCGAACTTGCTGTGCTGGCATTAATGTTAGCAGACTATGTTGTTATAATTTATAACTTCAGTGCAAGCTAAATTGAGATTTTACTGTAAAACATTACCTATGCATTTTACAAATAACTGACGGCAGCTGTTACTTTCTTTACTACGTTTCTTTAGATATTGAGCAGTAGTTTATTTTGTGGTTTATTTTGACGTGATGGTGGTTAATACTTTCTCAGTATAAATTAACGCTAGCAGCAGTTAGTGCACATGGTAGGCTAACAATTCCTGATTGTTAAATATATAAAAATATAAAATGTCACCATGTATGATATGAAGCAAACATTACTGTGACACTTAGTTCTCTAAATCTTTGTTTTATTTAAGAATATTGAGCATTCTTGTTTACTTATTGATGTTTATTTAATGTAATTTATTTAAATTGGGAAAAACATGTCTGGATTATAATGATATTTTTTTTATTTTGCTATTCTATTTAAGTTTGGTAATTTTTTTCTATTTTGCTATTCTATAAAAGTTTCCACTTTCAAATGTGTAGTGTTTGTTGACTAAAGCTGTGAAGATTTTACTTTCTGCTATTAAGTTATATGTTTGGTAATAAAAAGTTAAACTGGGGGCATTTTAAAGGAATTATGCTTAGGGCACCAAAATGGCTAGCAGCGGCACTGAATATGCATAATTATTAAAATATATAGGCTATGGCATGTTATTTAGAAATTAATAAATTGAATGTTTATTAGGAAAACAACTTTCCCTCGTAGATGGTTTACTTTTTTTATTTGCTAATAAAGGATATCAAATAAATTTGTTTTTATATTCACTTGTATGTACATGTGTTATAAGTGGGATAATGTACAAATAAATCCCTTCAGTGATATCACACTGTCTGGAATACTTTCTAAATTATGAATCTTTCTCGACTATATTATTAATCAAACGTACACTTAAATTGATAAGAGCAAACGTTGGTGATCACAGGTTGCAACTAATTGCGTCCTGCAACAACGCAAATATACTGGTTCATTTGGCGGAACAAAGTATATAAAGTGGGAGGAATAGACCCTTTTACTGTTTGTACACAATGATGACGTGGCAGCGTATGCGCGCGCATTTAGGCAACGGAAGTATCGTAAGAATCAGCAGTGAAGCAACACAAACAGTAAGTTATTTTAAAAAAGTTGACTTTATCAACATTTTCATCACAGCTACCAGATCCGTGTACTATAGTGGAGTGGATAGAAGACGTTAGCAGATGGCCAAAAATAAAGTTGCCAGATACATATATACGTATATTAGTATATTATATTTGAGCAACCAAACGCAACAACCAGACAATTTGATGCTGGGAAACCGTTTTAATAAACGTTCTGAGTTGCTACCACGTTAGAACCAATGGGGAATAACACTACTTCCGTTGCCCAAATGCGCGCGCAGGCTATTTGATCACGTGAGCTGTAAAAGGGTCTATTGGATCTAGATCCAATCCGCCCCCTGGATATTGTGTTCCGCAGTGAGAACCATAGATATGTATATAAAGGCTAGATGGCTCGTCCGCGCTGATGGCCAAATGAGTTGAACGTCCGCATTTTGGCGGCCATCTTAGGACAGGGCGCTCGCTCACTCGTAGCATTGAGTTTTATTGATGCAGGTACTTTTAAATGACCATAACTTGCTTAATTTTTTACCGATTTTCAAACGGATTGGTTTGTTATAAACGTCAAAGATGTACCTATGACACTGAATACGTATACTAAAAATAAATAAAAAATTCATGAAACATGTTAAAGCATCCATAATTATAGCCACGTTAATAACGTTTGTAAAAAACCAAACCGTTTGTAAATCCGTCAAGAATTCAGCAAGTTACGAGCATTTTAGTTGGCGTATGTCACTCACCTTCCGTCCACAGCAGCAGGGAGCAGCACTATGGCAGCACTGACCTAAGATGGCCGCCAAGTGACGACACAGCTGACTCCGCCTTGAGCCATCTAGCCTTTATATACATATCTATGGTGAGAACCATCTCAGCTGGACGGCAGGATTAGTGATGGGCAGAGCGAGGCTTCGTGAAACACTGAAACAGTTGAATCAATTGTGTCGAGGCTTTGAAACATCGTTCGAAACCCCCTCCACAGTGACACCTAGTGGTCATTTGCACGTATTACCATAGAGCAGCCTTGACAAGGTTTTAGACGAGCGCTGACAAATTGTATCCCACATGTTGATTGATTGACACAAGTGTTCAGTTGGGAGAGTGGACAGTGTCCTGGACTCTCATGCAAACAACCTTTGGATCGAACCCCGCGCAAAGCGTTACTATTACTGTCGTCAAAATGAAGTTACACATTTTTTGTTGTTGTTTTTGACAACTACATGAGCTTTTAGGCTCATCATTGTCAATAACTATAAGCGGGTCTATTTAATAAATAAATTGAATAGAGATAAATACCACATAAACAATAAGAAATTAATAAAATATATCAAGCCACCATGTCACATATAAATATCTGCTGTGTGTGGAAAGAATTAGCCTACTTCTTTTTTTACAGATAAGCTCCAGCCTTTAAAAAACTCCTCTCACAAAAACCCACAAGGTCAATATGCGTTTATTTCACTTTTATACAGATGTGCGATTGTGTTGTCTGTTCCCGACCGTGCCAATCAAACGCTGATTCACTTCGAGGCTTCATTTGGTCATAGTCACGTGACATGGGTGTTTTGAATCACGCTTCGGATCAGTGTTTCGACACATCTGCGCTTCGGGATCTCGCAAAGCTTCGGAACGACTGTTTCGCGTCAGCCATCCCTAGGCAGGATTAGGTTTCGCTTCTACAGAATTCCTCTTCTAGCGATCCTTTTCGGTAAGACTACGTTTTTTTGGTCTGTTTATTTCACCACTACGAGATGATTGAAGCGTTTAGGAAAAAGACCTTAATCTGTTCTTCTAAATTTTGTAGGACTAATACTTAGCCTATCCAATATGACTCCTCTGATAAATGTTTATGTGGCAGTTTTCCAGACACGGTTTAGAATAGGCCAGTACTAGGCCTTGGTTATATTAGGAGTTTTTACATTAATACATTACACTTAATAATTACGTCTTTAGATCAAGCAGGACCAGTGATATATTTTAAGATATGTCAGCACAAGTTGTTTTCAGTTAAGACTGCACGAACATGCATTTTGGGACTAAGCAGTGCTTAAAGGCTTTTTTGAGCCTAGCCCTTAACTTTGATAAGAGAATACTTTACATTCTAATACACATTATTATTTCAACCATCCTATATTATTTAGTAATATTAACATCGCAATTAATAACGCACTTGTAATATTAAAACAAATTTGATAGATGTAAAGATTTTAGTTAGTTTCTTTTTTATTTAGGTATTGTTTTTGTGAGTTAAATTCCATACACCCTTCCTGTAAAGTGCTTTGTCATAAGCTTAACTGTTTTAGTTTCAGTTTTAAGTAAGTCCTCTTTTGAGTCCACTATATTGTGAACACCAAAAGGACTGAGGTCACATTCAGCTAGTTCCTCTTCTGGTTCACTTTAAGTGAACTGGGTTTGAGGAATGGTCTTTCTTTGTTATTTACACTGATAAGTTTCTATAGGCCATATATCTGTATGTGGCATTTGGTTCACACCTTCAGTGCAGGCACACATGTTGATTACATCAGGGCACAATTGCAATAAACACATCAGACGTTGATTATACTTTCATTAACCAAGATAGGGGGTGGGCTTAATGCTGTAAACATATTCACCTTATTCCGCCACGCCCCTTTTCAATTCTTCGCTCTTCCGCATTTTGTCAACCGACTTCCGCTGCTAATATGGCACAGTGCATTCGGTAGCTAGTTTGATTGTTAGAAGATTGTTTGTAGTTCACTATAACTTTAGTAAAATGACAAATATCGCACCTGCTGTAAATGTTTTAAATTAGGAGCACGGAGAAAACTTCATACGACGCTTGGATAGTCTTATAATGTCCCATCAATCCTCTCGTGGTTAGACGATAAGCAGCCGCGGCAAGTAACCTATTGGACATATTTAATTACCTCGTCCTGTCAGAAGGAGCAGCATTGAAAATTATTAAAGTACTTATGCCTACCAATATTTCAGTGATTTCAAAAAAGCAAATGTGCACCTTAGCCAGTCCAATAACTATTTCGTTTTTATGTGGTAATGTACCATGATAGAATTCATTTGCAAACTTGCCAACACTTATTCCTTCAAATCAGGAGACTTAAATCCTTTTAAGTGGAATCTACAAAGCTCACATATGGTTTAAGAAATTCCTTACAGATAATATCTGATCACACTGTAAAGGTTTATATAACTGCATGACAGGTAACATCTGATCACATTGTAAAGATTTAATATAACTGCAAAATATCTGATCACATTGTAAAGGTTTATATAACTGCATGACAGGTAACATCTGATCACGTTGTAAAGATTAAATATAACTGCACAATATCTGATCACATTGTAAAGGTTTAATATAAATGCATGACAGGTAATATCTACTCACATAGTAAAGGTTTAATATAACTGCATGACAGGTAACATCTGATCACATTGTAAAGATTTAATATAACTGCACAATATCTGATCACATTGTAAATGTTTAATATCACTGCATGACATCTGATCACATATGAAGGTTTAATGTAACTTTACAACAGGTAAAATCAGGTCACATTGTAAAGGTTTATAAAAATAACTATGGACTAAGAAACTTTTCAGCAAGACCACCCTGCAATGAATTAAGATGCAGCTTTATCAGAGTCATCAGGAGCTGATCCCAAGTGTTTATCTGGAAGCTGTTGGTGTATGTACTGGTGACGTGCTTAGCGACTGTGTAATGCATGCAATATCAACCCTGTTAAAAGCTGACAAAGATGGTT
Organism: Paramisgurnus dabryanus; assembly: GCF_030506205.2. NCBI lineage: Eukaryota > Metazoa > Chordata > Actinopteri > Cypriniformes > Cobitidae > Paramisgurnus > Paramisgurnus dabryanus. The sequence goes on from NC_133347.1 coordinate 13,671,019, forward strand.
GTTTCTCAGCAGAGATATGTACATTTGTGCCAGCTCAACACATGAAGCAGAAGCATTGAAGCAGTTTCTCGGACAGGGTTTACAGGACTAGGCCTTAATTATATTAGGACATTTTAGTTTTTACAAACAAACCACATCTTGTGACAAAACAATGGCACTCATATATGTTGAGGTATGTCAGTACAAGGCGTTTTTAAATTATCGTAGCTCAAGTATGCATTTTAGCCTGGGACCAGCATAAGCCCTGTCCGGGAAACCGCAAGGTTGTTTTCCCATATCACAGTGGTTCTTAACGTTATTCCTCGAGGCCCACTGCTTTGCACATTTTGTATGTCTCTTTTATCTGACAGACTCAGTTCAGTTCATTGAGATCTCTTCTAATGAGCTGATGATTTGAATCAGGTGTGTTAAATAAGGGAGACATACAAACTGTGCAGGGCAGTGGGCCTCCAGGAATAATGTTAAGAACCACTGCCATATCAGATGTAGGTTGCTTCAGGTTGAGTTGTGATTTTAAAGTGTAGTTGTGTTCAGAGACGGATGGATCCTCCCGTTGTGTTTCTGCATCACAGTTTAGGAACACGTTGATTGTATATCATCCTCACAGTTGTCCATTGCATCACTAAACATCAATGCATCTGTGAAAATAATATAACCATAAACATTTTTATGTTAGTATTTAAAAGAAACTTGCATCATGAGAATTAATATACAAATGACATCCATACTTAAACAGAACAGTGTGAGAGAGAGAGAGAGAGAGATGCATTAAAAAGAGACCGTAACGTTATACACACAACCTCTAACTTCAGTGTTAAATAATATGTGTTTAATATGTCATTATCCATATCTGAATGAGAAATGAACTGAGCTTCTAGCATCTGAAATCTCGGTAACTTGTATGAATTACGTGAGCTACTGTAAGAATGTAATGTACTATAATATATTGTTGTCTTATCTTAAATATAAAAATATAGGTGGGCAATGAAAATCATTCAAAATAATAGCATTTTATAAACTAACGTTACTGATCTAAAGTTTATTCGTAGAACGGACATCACAAATCTAACGTTAGGCGAAAGAGCACATTTAGCTAAGATAGCTTACCTGAAACTGACCACCTTTTCAACACCCGGCATGGCTTCAAGTTACCGGAACATCGTAGTCAAACCATTACTTGGGATTAGGGTGTTCCTCAGTCAGCTTTCCGTCCGTTAAAATTGGTAAGAAACAAACATAAAGGCGCTTGAGTGAGCTTTTTAGGTTTAACGCGTCGCCTTCAGCCACTGCCTCAGCTGCTCATCATATGCAGCCGGAAGTACGTTGACAAAATGAGCGCAATGGCGCCGCCCTTGTTGTCGTGGAAAATAAGGTGAATAGAGTGTGGGAACGGCGCGTCAGCAGCGCAATGCATTCTGGGACTTGGGGACACGCCGCTGCTGTATGTACTGGATTGGATAGGAAATATGCGGGAATTTTTAATTTGTTGAGTTGTACAGCTTAAAATGTTAACAATGGAGAACAATTGTTGTGTAATTAGCTAGCATAATTTCACTTACGACCGGTGTAATAACAAAATCTCAAATGGAGTGAGTTTTATTCACTTTTCTGCCGGGAAACAGCACTCTGGATCTCAGGTCTCCGAGTAAACAAAGCGGGGTCGCATGACTTCGGTAGCAGCAGTAAGACGAAAAACCATCACCTTTAAGAACATTTCCCGAAACACATATGTTTGTTCATGGCATTTTTACAAAGGTAAGTTTAACTCAAATCACCTCTAACTTTCATTGTTGTTTTAAGCATTAACAATGTAAGTTAAACACAGAATTGTTGTTACACCGCTATTTTAATAGCTAACGTTAATTGTTTAGACTGATACATTTTCTTTACTTTGTTTATTCTCGTTTATGTGAGTCCTGACACTCATGCATCTTGTTTTTGTGTAACAATGCGATTCAAGTTCGCTCCCGTCTGTGTGTTTAGTTCATTTCCTCATCATATGTCTTCGTTTTCCCCCATGGGGTTGTTTTGCTTTATTATTCCCTTTGCATTCTTTTTGCTTTCCAAGTCCTTGGCTCATCTTTACCCGAAATTCTGACAAACACTGATAAGCTAACTGGCTAAATAACTACATTACTAATTAAATAATGTATTTTATATTTTAGGCAAACCAGCCTACGATAGGCTAGAGTGTGATCCTGACTGGGTGCCACAAAGTACACACTTACTGGAATTGTACCAGTCAAGCATGGTACAAGGAGAAGATATGACATTCCTGGACTGTTTGCTGTGCCCTAGCCTTGTTATAAAACCATAATACAGCTTTAAACTAGGGTTATTTAATAAATTGTTCTTGATTCATACAAAATAAGTTTATTTATTGATGTTTTGTACTTAAATGTATATGAATAGAAATACAGCCTTACATTAAAATATAAATAAAAAATGTTACCTATGCATGATTACAAAAATTACAATAATAAATAACAAAATGTATCAATTCTATATCTCTTTATTTGTGCATCATAACAAACTGAGGTAAATGTGTAGTTTACAGTAACACATACTGAATACAAAACAGATAACGGGGCAGTGTAGCCTCAACACATAAAAGATAATTAGGTAAACAAGTAAAGTATCAAGAACATACAGTATATAAACAATGCAAAAAGTTAAATAGATAAACATTTAAGTTATAAATTCAGGGTAACAAAAAGCAGTGTAAAGTTCAAGTATCAAGAACATAAAACAATGCAATATGAGTACAAAAACACTGTGTGTGTTCCAATGTGTACAAGAGGTACAAAGCATGATGATAATAATCCATCCCAGAAAGACAAAACAGCTTTGCTGTGAGAGTGCAAAATCTGAAGCAGGGGTGGCAGGTCTGAAGAGTGGGCTCAAGCGCACAATGACTCGCGTAGCTTAAACGAGTATGCATCCCATTTATTACATACCTTTGTGCAAACAACCGTTTTATTGTTCGTTGACGCGGAAAATCTGAAGGTCCTTCATCCATCCATTTGTAATTGCAGATGGGCCTTGAGAGATTTATAATGTTTAAATTGTTCGCATGTGAACGCACTGACACCACAGACAAGGTAAGAAAACACACATGGTAATGTTATACGATAGCTCATTGAGATCGTTGGTCTTTGTGTTTGTACAAATCGAGTTCGTTGATTGTCCGGATTTGATCTAAGTAACTTTGCTTCTTTGTTGAGTTTGTCTGTATATGTAATTTTACACTTGATCATCGTGCGATCCATTTATTCCCGTTATTGTCGCTGTGAATCCTTACGGCCGGGTCCCCTAAAATGGCCGCACTACCCAGAATGCAATGCGAGCTAAAGCGTTTTCCCGGACTCTATTACTGAACAAATTCCCGCAAATATTAATAAATCCTTAACTGTCTTGATTATTTTTGTCTCTGTGGCTTTGCATACTTTCAACTTACAGATTAATACTTTAAAATCATTTAAATTTGAACTTTGACTCATGGCAATAAAATCATAAACTTGATGATAAGCATAATATGGACTCTTGAAATGAGAAATAATGCTAACTAATGGGTTTGCAGATTGTGCTGCCTTAATAATGGTCTTTTGGAGTGGTGATGTTTCTGATTCTGGAGCGTTAGGCATAATATATGTAACAATAATATTGTTACATATATTATGCCTAACGCTCCAGAACGTGCACAGGGGGGTTGCTCAGGTTGCCCGGGCAACTGCCCATATGCCCTTCTCGACTCAAGTTGCCCTTCCGAGGTGGAATTTTTTTTTTACTTTTACTTCGTTTACACTATGCAGCGTTCCTTCGTTACTGTATTTAAATTAATTACGAAATTTGTATTTTATTTTTAAATTGCTATCTTGTGTTTCTGGCGCATTCGCGAATTAATGACTCGTTTGAGTCGATTCCTTACAAAGTTTTGCAAATAAACGAGTCTTTTGAATCGATTCTTTACAAAGCGAATGGGCCAAACGTTTAAATTGGTTCGCGAATCAGTTTGAATGAATTGTTCAGATCGCTGCAAAAACGGAATCGTCCGAAGCTGTTTTACTCCTAACCTATGTAGAAACACGCAGAATATAACTATTTTTGGGTGACGTGGAAATGAATTTACCAATCTTTTAACTAAAAGCAAAACTTCACACATGTACCCACGCGACCTGTTCGTCGTCAGACACAGTTAAACGCGTGCAACCTCCAGAAGCATTGTAGCACAGATTGAAGAAAATCCATCGATGATTGACATCTGATTCGCTGTATACTGTACTGTATATGATGTAAGTGATTCTCACAAAACACACGTGACATGACAACGTAAGAAAACATGAGTTTTGTCTCAAATCATTTTTATGTAAGTGTAAACTGTCAATGTCCTCAGACCATCTTAGGAGATTTCTAACTTTATACATATGCAAAACTGTTGTCAGCTTACTTGTCTGATATTTCAGCTATAAGCTACATCGTCATTGAGACTAGAGTTAATTTGTTAACTTGAAATGCTTGTCTATTCTGTGTTTGTATTCTTTTTTCTGTACTGTTTGTGTATGTTGCAGTTTTACACATACTGTACCCTTCATAAGTATTCTTCTGTTTGTTGTGGAGTCAAGAAATGTCTAAACATTAAAAGATGAACATGAGACAAAAGTACAGAATCTGTCACATTATTTTTTTTTTTATGGTCACTGAGCTGTGTCCTGATTGTTTACACATGAAAAGCATAAAATGTGTAGGATCAGTTTGATTCACGTATGTGCATTTGTGTACAACATACATAAGTCAGCATTTAATGCTGTTGTTCTTTGTTGTTAAAGCATGTATGTGTTGAAACATAAACAAAGGTTAATAAAATGTGACATTCTAAACTTCTGACATACTGATATTTATCTTACCAATTTCTGGTCTCCACAGCAAACAGAAAAATCTTGTCTTTACAGTTCTGATACTTATGGAGGGCACTGTATTGTGTGTGTGTGTGTGTGTGTGTGTGTGTGTGTGTGTGTGTGTGTGTTTGCGCGTGTATATCTAGATTTATTTTTTCATGAGTAACTAGTAACTCGCTACTTTATTTAGGTCAGAGCAACTGCCCCTAAAAATTCCTGTGCACGTCCCTGAACAATATGACACCTTAAGAATTGAATCAATTGTAACTGTTGTAATACAGTACTTAACTGTTACGGCATTAACTGTAACCTTTTCAACTCTTTACAGAACCCAACTGATCATCTTGCTTACTCAAGAGAAGACATGCCATATATAAAGAGAAAGAGTTTACCAAAGCATCTAAAGACTTCACCCTGCTGGATCTGATGATATAAGGGAATCAGATACACAAATTGAGAGACTTCTAAACAGAGGCTTAATATCACCACTCAGTCGACCAGAATGCATCTAAACCAATAAACACCCCCCCCCCCCAAAAAAAAAAACATTCATGAAGTCTAACGGAGAATCATTTGCGTTCAGTTTTCAATCAATAACTTTGCACTTGCACTTGAACAAACATGTTCCTGTTAAGGATCATTTTGTTTATCGCTGCTATATTGGCTCTGAACTTTGAACTGAGTTTCTGCACCTGTGCTCGTGCTGAATATGAGATACAAGGAGAATGTTGTCCTATGTGTGCTCCGGGTAAGTACAAACACTTCATATTTAGAAGGGTTCTGTTTACAGATGTCACAAAAATATTTGGGATGCATTGACTCTCTTTCTAAGTCAAAAGGTAAACGTTATGCTTTAAATGTGCCAAAAAAATGCATTGATACAATATGTTACATAGTTCTCTGATACCTACATAAACGTTTTGTGACTTTAGTGCAAAAATGATCCAGAGACAGTTTTACATGTCCATTTACAACCCTAGGATCTGTCCCAAGAATGAAATGGTCTATTATTGCCTCATCTGAAAGGGTCATCATGAATAATAATGTTGAGCTCTGCTCTGATTGGCAGTTTCTCAGAGCAGCGCATTTCAGTAGCTCTTTATAACTCATTACTTAACTATTATCACTAAAATGAATCAACTGTAACTCATTATAAGCTAAATATTTGAAAACCTAACAATATTTTTCTGTTGCTGTAACATGAGTAGTCAAGTCAGCAGATACTGATCACATTCTAAATGACTAAGCAGCAACATGTGAATGTTTGCATAATATAGTTTGAGGATATTTTTTTCTTCAAAGAGAGTGATTATTCATTTAACTACTACATAATAACTACATTTTTAGGAAACCATGTTTATTGGCATTGCACTGTGGATACCAGTACAACTTGTGTTCCATGTCCTGAATCATCTTATACAGACGAACCCAATGGTCTTATGAAATGCTTTACCTGCTCTATGTGTGATGCAGGTAAGTTTTTTTCTCTATAATAAAGCCATTCAATTGTATAATGAACTGCTCTCTGATGCATTTCAGATTTAAGAAGTGTTATTTTTCACAGTTATAGGACTAAGAGTAAAGAAGACTTGCACACGCACTGCAGATACAATCTGTGAGCCACAGGAGGGATTTTACTGCACTGACCAAAATAAGCACAGGTGTACATTAGCTGAGAAACACACAAAATGTAACCCTGGGCAATATATTAAACAAACAGGTGAGTGTATTAATGCTGAAATGTGTATTACAAACAAATATAACTGCAAGAGACAAACCACAAAAGCAATATATTTTTCGTATTGCTGTTAGGAATTTGGAGAATACCGAAATATTTAAGAACAATCCAAGTAGCACTGCCAATAACATTCCTTACTAACTCATTGTCTTTATAATAAAAATTTTATATTTTACAGGAACAGCATTTACTGACACTATATGTGCTAACTGTACAGACGGCACTTACTCAAATGGCTCTTTAATGGCTTGTCAACCACATTCAAAGTGAGTTGTTACCACAGATGTAAACGTGAAATCATTGTCATTCTAATAAAAATTGAAAATTATAATATATATATATATATATATATATATATATATATATATATATATATATATATATATATATATATATATATATATATATATATATATTTTTTTTTTTTACATATTTTCAGATGTGACATTAAGGGGCTTACAGAAATAAAAGCAGGAACAAAGTCATCAGATGTTGAATGTGAGGAATCTACTCCAGTTGCTCTTATAGTTGTAGTTGGAGTCGTTTTATGTTCTTTGATGGTTGCTGTTACAGCTTTATTAATATACTACTTCAAAGTAAGACGGAAACAACTACACAGAAGTAAGAACTAAGTTCTTAAAGTCCCCCTGTAGTCGATAAATGTATTCTTTAAAACGCTGGTTACGAATGTAACCGTGGTTCTACGAATAGTGGAAGACTGCAAGAGGCATGAACAGAGTGTAAAATCATTGGTTATGAGAACTTTCATAGAGCCATGATTACATTCGTAACCAGCATTCTTTTTCAACCTCCAGAACGCCAGAGGCGTAAACAGAGTGGAAGACTCATACCATCAAGTCATGAGGAATAATAAAAATAAAGACTAAACATCTTTATAAACAAAGTGCACAGGCACAAAACAATCGACACACTACACCACACTGGGTAGCACAGCAGAAGAAACAGGTGGGAGCGAGACCACATTCAGTCTGTAAAAACATGAGAAAGTGCACGCTGAAGACCAAGTCGCCGCGTAGCAAATATCTGCGATAAAGACCCCTTTCAATGCGGCCCAAGAAGTTGCAACGCATAGGTTTACCAGCAGCACGATAAACGCCGCCAGCAGCCTCAGAGACCCAGTGGACCAGTCTTTGTTTAGACAGGTTTGTGCCCTTTGGACATGCCCCAAAGCGGACAAATAACTGATCTGTCGTGCGCCACTTAGCCGTCACATCAACACAGCTTCGCAAGACGCATACCGGGCATAGCACCCGGCGAGGGCTGTCTGTAGTCCGAAACGCTGCCAGGGACAACGGCAATGGCAGGGTTAGGCAAAAAGGCACGGTTTGGCCACAGGGTGACCTGTTCATTGTCAGGGCCACACCTCATACACTGAGTACTTACAGAGAGGGCATGGAGTTCACCAACCCTTTGTGCGGAAGTGATGGCCAGTAGGAATCCGGTTTTAATAGAGAGCCACTTGATCTCAGCCTGCTCTAGTGGTTCAAAAGGTGGTGAGCACAACCCCTCCAGAACAACATTCAGGTCCCATGGGGCAAAGTCCACTCGAACACGGAAACCCGTCAGTACAATCTCGAAGTGGTTAAACGTCAGAATAACTGCCTGTAGCTTCAGAATGTTGATATGGCACTTTCGTAGGTACGGTTCCCACAGACCGTTCACCCACTGAAGTTGCCATATGCCCCCCCCGCCCTCCTGAGAGGGAGGGTCCATCGTGATCACCTCTCTGCGTGATGGGGGAGGCCCCATTTGTACACCCAACTGTAGAAAATCATCATGCCACCAAAAGGTGACGGAAAGGAGACAGCTCCCCGAGACCCGTACAAGGGTTCGCCAATTGCGAACCGCAGACAGGCGATGTGCAATTAGCCACCGCTGAAAGAGTACACAAGTGAAGTAGACCCAATTTAAAAAAAACAAATGTAACGCATTCTGTGCCCCATGAGGACATCTTGTAGCGCTCGATGAATCACTTCTCTCCTGACATCGGTGAGGGAAGCACGCATTGTTCATGAGTCCAGGTGCATACACCGTAAAATTCCAAACTGGCTTACCTGTTCGACAACTCAGCCGAAGTGACAGTAAAATCCGACAGTAATGTTTAACATGTGAGGGGACCCTGGAAACCAACATGTACCAAATCCAATATTAATCCAACCAATCTTGCAACAACTAAGTGGGGAGCAATTGCCAAGCCCAGGTAAGCTGCACAGTAGAACGAAGTTCTCACCAAGTGAGAATGAAAAAGAGAAAGATCATGACGTTGTGATATGCTTCATAATAGACTATTAGACATCATGAGGTCATGAGAAGACCACTAATTAATAAGTTCTTGTAGCCAATGTGCAAGCATATTTCCACTCTGTTTAAGCCTCTGGCGGTCTGAAGGTATGAAATAGAAGTCATTTTGAATTTTGATCATCAGAATGACTTTTAAACCAACCTGATCTCACGAATTTCTGTGGCAATTTTTTGCTAATTTTTCTGTGGCATTCTCATGGATCTCCGCATATTTCTGTGACCCTGCCACGTACTTTCTTTTCCGTGGCATTCTCACGGATTGGTTACTCAACTGTTTTGTCCTATTTTCTTACCATTGTCGCTTCGGTTTAGGGTTAGATTTACATAAAATGACATCCTTACCCAAACTCTAACCCCAACGCCAGGCGACAATTGATTAAAGTTTAGAAATTATAAAAGAATACATCAGAAAAAATAGTATAAACCAATACTTAAAGTGAAATACTAACGCAAACACCAAATCTAACCCTAAACCGAAGTGACAATGGTTTGAAAATAGGAAAAAGCAGTTGAGTAACCAATCCGTGAGAATGCCACGGAAAAGAAAGTCTGTGGCAGGGCCACGGAAATATGCAGAGGTACGTGAGAATGCCACGAAAAAATGAGCAAAAAATTCTGTGACTATCCCACGGAACTTTGTGAGATCATGTTGTTTATAGGGATGGGCAATATAAACAATATGCAATATAAACGATAGAAAAATGGCATACGATAGAGATTTTAAATCTATTGCACTATCGCGATAATGCGTGTTGATGACACAATCTACCCGCGAACTTTAGAGCCACGAGCTGCAGCCGAATAAACATGGATGAAAGCGTCAGCGAAACAGAGGAACTCGTGAAAAAGACAGATGCAACATTATTTGGATTTAAGCCGTCCAACAAGCAGCTGAAAAATATACTCTGTAGAGCAAGTTTGTCCAATACGGCAATGCTGGTAGATCGCACATAAGTTAACTGCTGCTCCACGCGGGAAATTGGCATTATGGTCTAGTAATTGTGAAACATGCAGTATATATATATGCAGTATAGTCCTTACAAGCATTTAAGGTGTTTAGTGTTATAAAAATAATTAACTGTGTTTTTTAGCAGATAGATCTTGTCGGCTTTATCATTTTAAAAGTAGATCACCACACAAAAAAGTCTGGACACCCCTGCTGTAGAGTGTGTCAGGCAAAAGTTCCAGCTAAGAGAGGTAACAAGACTAATCTGGCCCTAACGGTTTACTTTTACTTACTTTTTTAGCAGTTTTTTTTTAGCTTTTCTAAGGGTCTATATAACCTGTTCTGAAATCAGTCTATTGAAATTATTATATCGCAATACATATCGCTATCGCAAGAGGCTGCAATGTATAACGCAATATGGATTTTAGGCCATATCGCCCATCCCTAGTTGTTTAAACATGCTTTTCTTGAAGTGAAAAAAAATTATTTATGCCTTAAAATTGCTTGAATATGTTTACCATCTTAGACTACCTGATCCAGTCAGTTAACACATTGATGTGATTAGTTACAACATGCTTGTCACAGCAGATTTTTGGGGTGGTTTCAAAACGGGTATTTTTATATTATTTGAGACTGTCTTTGATAAACTACAGTTTTAAGATAAAGATCTTCAGTAATAGTGTTGATTTGATAAATTTGCACATTGTTTGTCAGAAAGCATTTACATCTAAGCAAATATATAACACCACATAGACATGCAAACAACATTAACCCTTGTGGGTTGTTCAAATTCACTTTTGGGTTGTTCGTGTACAAAAACGGCCACTAAAGAAAACGGCTGTAAACATGTATCAGATACATTTTTTTTCTATTTTTTTTCATAAATCTCAATCAACCTCAGAACTGATCAAAACTACCAAATGTTTACAAAATTTCCATGATTTTAACTCTTTAATTGCCAAGTTCATAAGTGGTGTCACTGATTTGGGGGGAAAAAAACACACAAATTGACAGATTTTCAATATAAAAAGTGATTGTGGACTGGATTTTTTAACCTTTCTCAGTCTAGGGCATGCCAAGGATTGGTAAAAACATTGGCTTTAAAGCATTTTTAGTTTTTGTGCAGCATCGGTTTTAATTTTTTTCTCCCTAATTAGTTGTTTGTGGGTTTTTTTTTTGCCCCATTGACTTCCATTATATTAAATTTTTTTATGGCAAAGCAATGACACCTTATTATCATGCATTCTTGATTGTTATATAATTTATACATTAACATTTATATTGTGCAACTGTTTTTTTTAAGTTGCCACCCAGTTTAAGTTTAATGCCTTACAGAATAATTATCTTCTTGAAATAAACATAAAATATCAAATGAAAGAACAGACCCTCCGCTTAAAAAAAACCCTGTTTCATACTACCTTCATTTGTTCTCTTATCACTTCTCAAATTTTCAGCTAAAAGCTGACATAATTCAATTTTTGTGAATAACTTTTGTAAGAGATCGGATTTAGAGCCTGATCAAAACTTACACAGTGTTTTTAGTGTTGAGTGAATGCATCAGTGTTTAAGTTGGGTAAGATCGCCACCCAGTGGATAGCAGAAATCTGAATTTGAGGTAGAAACTCCTCAGGGAACTTTTCTCTTTGTTGACGAGATGACTCAACAATATTTATTGACATTTATCTGGATATTGCCATTAATTGTGCAATTGTAGACACATAAAAATTGATTAAAGACTGCTGTGTTTATTTTCATAAATCAGTACGCAGCAACAGTGGCGCAGGGATATTTATGTAATGCGATCTGAACCGTGGGTTTACCGGGGTATTTTATCACGGCTTAGAACTTGTTTCAACCAATCAGAATGAAGAACCAGAACTGCTGGTTTTATAATTTGTCATTTTTACTGTTCATAACCATTTGGCACCATTAACCCTTTAGTAGGCCTGTGCAAAAACAGAGCTTGATTTCTGGGTTGTACATTAACTTATATGGAATATAACAGCATATTTGAGAGAGAGACTGTGTGTGTGTGTGTGTGTGTGTGCGCGCGCGTGCGTGCGTGCGTGCCTGCCTGCCTGTGTGAAAAAATCTTCTCTGCATCAGATTTATGAACAGTTATTATGAACCAAAATGCAAAAACAACTTCAAATAAATTGAACAATGAAGCAATAGTTGTCCACCACAACAGATGCAAGCGCTGACTGTTCTTTTTTTGTTCTGTGCACCACTTGTATGTTCCCCTCTTTATTCCTGAGCTGCTGTTGCCTGCTGGTGTCTGTGGCTTTGTGTCTGGGGACAGCTATAGGCTGAATCGCTCTCATCAGTGCAGTAGCAATGGGAGGTGATTCTGAAAACTAACCCTACACACACGTGCACACACACAGACACACACAATAATATGCTGTTATACTCCATATAACTCAATGTACAAGCCGGAAATTAGGCTCTGCTTTTTGCACAGGCCTACTAAAAGATTAATGTTGCCACATGGTGATGAAAAATGAACATTTTACATCTTAGCAAAAGGAAACATCACCAACGATCACGAATGCATGCATAATAAGGTGTCATTGCTTTGCAAACAAAAAATGTTGCCATAATGGAAGTCAATGGGGCAAAAAAGCCACAAACAACTAATTAGGGAGGAAAAAAAAAACTGATGCTGCACAAAAACTAAAAATGCATCAAAGCCAATGTTTTTACCAATCTTTGGCATGCCCTAGACAAGTCCATAATCACCTTTTATATTGAAAATCAGTAATTTTGTGTGTTTTTTTTTTCATCAAATCAGTGACACCACTTATGAACTTGGCAATTAAAGAATTAAAATAATGGAAATTTTGTAAGCATTTGGTAGTTTTGATCAGTACTGAGGGTGATTAACAGATTTATGGAAATAATTGGAAAATAACTGATACATTTTTACAGCCACTTAATTTAGTGGCTTTTTTTGTACATGAACAACCCAAAGGGGTAGTAAATTTGCCCACTGTATATTGTTGAGTTTTTGAAAAATTTCAAAGCATTTTCTCAAATTGTCACCAAAAATCATTCCATTTGCTGAAACAGAGAAAGCTGTTGCCAAAATTAAGACATAAAAACAACCCATAATGGTTAAATACTTGATTTTCATCAAAGGGGAATTTTAAATAGATTTCAAGTAAGTGGCATTTTAACATGCTAAATGCCACTGCTAATACAATTATAATTTTTTTTAGATCCTGGTTATTCCTTACCACCACTGAGTGATGTGACTTAGAACCAGTAAGTAAATACTTCATTTATTATTAATTATTATGCAGTTAGAGATTTAAGATGGGGAAACAACACCATGCTAAAATCTTTAATGGGTGTTACTTGGATGTAAAGGATATTTAACTTCATTTAACTTAAATAATATTTTTGCTGAGAATACCAGACTTTGTGATATACCCAGATTAGCATCATCATCTCCAACATTTTTGCTTGCCTGTAAATAAACATGTTATTATTTTTGTTTACATTAATGTCTTACAGGTACATAGTGTAAAAGGAAGCAAATAAAAACCTTGACCAATTTTAAGGGTCAGGGGGAATGTGGAAAATTTTAATGAAAATAAAATGTCTGTTTTTAAACCGTATAATGGTCTGATCTGTAACTCTCTGGTTTGTTTCAGCCACCAAATTAGGCATAAGTGGCTGCAATGGACTGTTAAGACAGCTGAGATGAAAATTGGGTTCCCCGGCCCAATCTCCATATTGTACCAGAGATGAGAACTCGAGTTTGAGACTTGGACTCTTGCACACACAGTGGTGGACCCGTGATTCGGGTCGCATGCGATTCGCTGATTAATATGCAATTTAAATAGGGAAAGTTTATCATTAACGTGTTTCTAATGCTTGCAAATGTTAACATTCAAGTGATTTAAAACAATTTAACCGCAAAAAGGTGCTAAAGTGAGCAGATTTCTGTACGCACATGCAGTTAAATTTGTCCGGTCCAGCTCCAGTCAGGTCTATAGTTGCGCTACTGTGTGTCATACTGTAGTCCATTAACATACATTTGCTGAATGGAGCAATGAAAAACAACATAACGTTTTTATGTGTAGCGACTGTTTATGCTGCATCTTCTTCCTGAAGCACTGTTTGGAATTCACCCTCCGCCGGTGTGTGAGCACGCGAAGTGCCCTTAGTAGTGCATATACGGATAGAAGTGTTTCAAAAAGTAAGCCAACATAATATCTTTCTGTTCTTGACAAGGCACATACACACACAAAATGACCTCACAGTATTCTTTTTCTAATAAAACATTTGTTTATGTCTTAAGTATATGTATAGATTACAGTCAGAAACCAATCTGTGCTTATTTGTACTTAAAGAGACAGTAACCTCAATTAACCTACTTCAGTCTGTGTCATTAATGTTAATCAAACAACATCAACAACAAACAAAATCACTTCTGTTGCTCTAATAATAATAATAATAATAATAATATTTAATTTGTACAATAAAGACAGTGTTATTATTCATTTAATTCAATTTCTGTATCTAATGCTAATTTTAGACCTTAATTAATGTGCAACTTTGTTCTTTTTTAAAAATGTTATTCAGTTTCTTGATCTGGTCTGAACCAACATTTTGTGCAGACGCAACCACAGCCTCCCAGGCACTGTTCAGAGAGGTGTACTGTTTACCTTCACTGTAAATGTCCTGCTTAAGAAGGGATCAAAAGGTCTCAATAGGGTTTAAGTCAGGTGAAGAAGGGGCCATGTCATTAGTTTTTTACCTTTAAGGCCTTTACTGGCCAGCCACTCAGTGGAGTACTTTGATGCATGTGCTGAAGCGTTGTCTTGCATAAAAAAGTCTTCTTGAAAGATGCAACTTTTTCCTGTACCACTGCTTGAAGAAAGTGTCTTCTAAAAATTAGCAGTAGGTCTGAGAGTTGTTGTTTTTTTATTTCCATTTTCAACCCAAAAAGGTCCAACAAGCTCATCTTTAATAATACCTGTCTGTGCCTGCCTGTATTGTATAAGACACTTTTTTCAAGCAGTGGTATATATACACGAGTCATCTTAATATGTATAATGTTAACATTAATGAGACTGCTATTTACAAATAATGAATCCAAACTGAATGTTCATCTTGTTTGTCTCAAAGCATGCACACAGAAAGCTGTCAGCATGCAGGTTCTGATTTTTGAGTCCTCTGTTGCACTTTAAAAAGCTTCACATGTCCAGATAGGTTTCATACAATACTTTCATGTGTTTTGTGTATTTTTAAAATACAAACTACTATATTGGTATGTACATTTTCCACACAGTATTTGATATTTTATTTTGAGACATTTTACTTGTATTTTTTTATTTTAAGTATATTGTCATGTATTTGTTCCCATCTCTGCTACTTTTAAAGAACAATACCCTGCTGAAAAAACCAGCATACCACCAAGACCAGCATATGTTGTTTGTTGGTGCTGGTTTGCTAGTGAACACCAGCTAAACCAGCACCAAACCAACATTAGCACCAGCTATACCAGCAACAAACCAGCATTAGCACCAGCTAAACCAGCATCAAACCAGCATAATTCCCATGCTGGTTTGATGCTGTTTTTTTCAACAGGGTACTAGTACATTTAAAGTGCAATATTCTATAGTGCAATTTACCACACTAACAAATACATATTTATATTTAACATTTGTAAACTGTACAATATACTTTGCACATGTGTAAATAACTATCATACTTACATCTTTGTATTATTTCCGTAATTTTAATGTTATGTTTTTAATTGAAATCTCTCCTGTCTAGGCTTTTGAAGAATGGTACATGTATAATATTGAGGAAATTAATTGTGTTTTTCTATTCAGTCAGACCCATGAGATGTATAACTCAAATATACACACCCGCATCAAGCTTTGATCTTATACTGTTAATATGAACAAAATAATTTATCACAAATGTAAAGCTGTTTTTTACCTATTGTAAGTCTAAAATTAAAACAATATATAATTAAATACAATTCTGTGCATAAATAGATTGATGCCATTATGTCTGTATTAGTTTTAATCGCATAATGTACAAGTATGTATTAAAAAGGCAAAATAAATAGGCCTTGGTCCTGCGATCTTCTCAATCCGCCGGTAAAAAAGAAAGAAGAAGAAGAAGATCTCCTCAAAATGGCGGTTTGGAGATGATAACAACGACGACGACAAAAGGGAGGACAAAAATGTTGGGTTTGTTTGTATTTCAAACTGAACATCATGAAAACCACGTTGGTTAAACTTCGCGTTGTCATTCGCGCATCAGGTACGGTCAAAAACAATGTGTTTCAGTTGTGTTGTCGGGAATATCGAACGACCACAACGGAAACATTTAGCATTTTCTAGCTAGCTAACGTTACGGTGACTTCAATTGAAAGTGAAACTACAAAAATATAGGACAAATTAAATGTAGCTTTTATGTTTGATCAAATATTGATAGATTAAATGATCAAAAGATATCCAAGCCACCAAATTAATCAACTAAAGGGAATATGTTGTATGAAATGTTGCCGATACAGGGCCTAACTTGCGTATTCATTTTCTCCGCAGTTCTGTACATTCTTGTCACATTTGGAAATACTTGTGGGCCAAGTGAATATAAATCATCTAAAGGTGAATGTTGTCCGATGTGTAATATAGGTAGGCAAAGAACACACAACACTTAATAAACTAACAATAAGGTGACCCAACATTAAAACTTACAATGTCTTTTATGACCTATGACATCTAAATCACCCACAAAGACTATAAATTACTCAAAAATCATTTTATTAACTGCTACTTTTTTCTTTAATCTTATACATAGTGATGGTCGTTTTCGAAGCACTGCTTCATGAGGCTTCGAAACATTTACGAATCGTTTGTTTCGAATCAGTGGTTCGGAGCTTGTTTCAAACTGGCCCAAGTCACGTGATTTTAGCAAACGAGGCTTCATTACGACGAGTCATAACTGTTATGACTGTACAACGAGTCATAACTGTTACGAAACGTTTCGAAAATCCGATGGTTCAAAAAAAAAAAAAAAAAATCCGATGGTTCACCACTAGGGGGAGTTGATCACATGACCAGTGTCTAATATGTTTAGGTGAACTCGGGTCAGTTTTATGATGAAAGTTCATAAAACATTTATCCTTTTGACTAATAATGACTAATAACACTGCCATTTTGTCTACTTTTTGTTTATAGACAGATTTAATGACAAAAATGTGCATAATTAAAAGGGTATTTAGTTTTAATGATTTGTTTGCCCTAAATAAAACTAAAAACACATAATAGACTTTTAACTATGTCTTAATTAAGTTAAATAATAAAAAAAAAGTGTAAAATGTTTGGACATATCTGCTTTTACACTATTTTGACCAGCAGGGGTTTGCCAGCGTGTGTGGTGTTTCGAAGTGCTTCGAAAAACTGAATCAATTTTCGAAGCAATTGGTTCAATTGATTCGAAGTTTCGAAAAGTTTCATTTCTTCCATCACTACTTATACAAGCCAAATAGTAGTCGTTTCATGGAGTATAGTTTTGGTTTCATGTACTCAATTGTACTTCTAACGTCACCCATAGCAGTACACTGAATCTCCCATGATCTTGTATGTTAATTGTCAGGTGTTTTTCTGTAGGGTTAGTGGTCTATCGTGAGTGCCTTGGGGATTCTAGCACAACATGTATACCATGCTCTCCAGGAACATATATGAATGAACCCAATGGCCTTTTTAAATGCTTAACATGCAGAAACTGTAGTAAAAGTAAGTTTATATTTTCCCACGTTTTTAAATGTCTTTATAATGTTTAGTTTTCACTTCTGCCTACACATAAGTGATCCTAAATGTGCTCTTGCAGGTCAAGGTCTTTACATTCAGAGTCTATGCAATACAATAAAGGACACCATCTGTGATGTGCTGGATGGGTATCACTGTGTTGATTACTCAAATTCACAGTGCCAACTTGCTCAAAAGCACACTGTATGCAATCCAGGACAAGAAATAAAAACACCAGGTCTTGTTTCAGAACACTTACAAAAACTATTTACATTTTTGTGCATAAATTTAAGCATTATTCTATAATTTAACTGTTATGTTGTTCAAAATCGTTGTAACAGGATAACTTAATGGGGCTTTTTTGACATTATAGAAAATGTCCTCATTAAATGTTATTATATTGTGAAAATGGGCCAGGATACTCTTAATGCCCTTTTGTGCCTAAAAAATACTGTTTTTGTGTTTTACAAAAGAAACATTCATAACAAGAATGTTTTTAATGACAATAAGATTAATAAACAATATTTATATGCAAATGTACATGTTTAAAGTATGTAGCTTCTCTGAGATCAGTATTTGTAATGCTTACAGGAACGAAGAGGTCAGATACAAAATGTGAGGACTGTCCTTCTGGCTTTTATTCTCCAACGGGTCTAAACTGCACCAGATGGACAGAGTAGGTTGAATGTCATTTGTGCTCTAGCTTGTTTGTGTAGTCTTGTTTTATGTTTTAATAAAGAAGTGCATTAACTCATGTATATTGGTTTTTGACCATAGTTGTGCAGCTAAAAATGAGATTGAGAAAGAAACTGGCAGCTCCATAAAAGATGTCACATGTACACCGAGACGGAGCAGATATGGTCTCTATATAGCAGCTGTAACTGCAGCTGTCACATTTATATTATGCTGCATGTGTCTATTCCTGGAGATGTGGATTACACGTGAGTACATGCAGGGTTCATCTGAATTGAATTTGTAGCTAAATTTAGTCTGAGTGATTTCATTTATGGTCTGTTTTGGTGACAGCTAATCTATGTCTGATTTAACCGGTGATTAAAATAGTTAATAATTTGGTATCTTCTCGAATTAATGACTTGATGTCATCCTGCTAATTTTGAGATCAGTTGATTCAACTTTAAAAATTTAACCTAAATACTTAAAGAGTTTTCAAAGAGAATTACAATATTGTGTTTCATTGTACTACTGTACTTGATTTTGTTTTCACCTAACAAATAATTTGCCTCTTACTCTTTTATAGGTTCTGCGCTTAAAGTAAGTCCTGAAATTCTTTGTTTTAAAAGTGTTGTATTTTTATACAATAGAAATTAGGAATGGCATCTAATACATTCTTAGCCTGGTATAACCAGACTCTCGTACATTCATTTCATTTGTACAGAGAGCCTGGCCACGCTCCATAGCAAAGCGTTACTTCCGTTAAGGAGGGTCCATTGTTGAAGTTTAAAACTATTGGATCTGCCCAGAGTCACTCAGGATCTGCCAAAGCCAATCGCTAACATGTGGTCGTGACGTATTTCATGCACCGAAACCGTCCGGAAACAAGAAGTCAGAATAATCAGACAAACAAAAGTTAGCAAACCTGGTTCTTGCTCCGGCTTTAACTTCTGTATATTCGGCAGTTTTGCAACAACGGACCGAATAGCTTTTCTCACGTCTTTCTCCGCTGCCATTACTGAACTACAACTCAAACTGACGCACGACCTCAACGTCATCGTTCTTAGCCACCCCCATCTGTTCGCTGATTGGTCCTGCAGATTTTTGCAGGAGAAAACGAAACTCTATAGAGAAATCCCAGACGTACTGCTGAAGCGAAATGAAAAATAAGCGGAAGCGCGTAGGAGGGCGGAGCCAGGCTAATACATTCTTTCTAAATTACATATTGTAGATTTCAATGTCTTTACTTTACTGTTGCATATATTACATAATTGCCTGCATTTTGACAAATTTTTTACTGGTGTCATACTGTACAGAATCCCACACCAGAAACGGACCAAAAGAAATCAACACAACAGACAGCGTAAGAATAAATATGTGCCCACTAGTTATGAAGGTGCCACAACCTTAAAATAAACCTAATACATACACATTGTTTGTTTACAGAGAGGAAAACGAGGATGATTTCCACAGTCAACCCGTGGTATCTTGTACAAGTACAGACCAGAATCCAATGTTGCTTCCAACGTGACATTGTCAGGTTAGGAGGCTGTGTCTGAAATGGACATTATATAAATTCTTTGTACAAAACCAAATCACGCTGTAATGTTGATTTACTATAACATGGACTGTAGATGTGCTCTGGTAGAGGGTTTAATCTTCTCCGTGTGGACCTTGTTGTGGTGGAGAAGATTTAGGGCCCTATTTTAACGATCTAAGCGCATTGTCTAAAGCGCACAGCGCAACGTCTAAATGGGCGTGTCCGAATCCACTTTTGCTAATTTAACGACGGGAAAAATGGTTTGTGCGCCGAGCGCATGGTCGAAAAGGGTTGGTCCTGTTGTAATGGGAGTATTTTGGGCGTAACGTGCAGTAAACCAATGAGAGACTCAGCTCTCATCCCCTTTAAAGGCAAGTTGCGCTGGCGCTATGTCTAATCCCTATTTAGATGACGGACTTTGTAAACTGAAAAACTAAGCGGAGGAGGAAGATCCCCAGTTTAAGATTAATGTTAAATAATTGTGTTGTTTTTCACTTGTATTGAAATTGTTATTTTTTTATTAAAACCTTTAAAACCCGTTTTCTTTTAGTCATGGAAGTAAAAAAGCAGGCTTATAATTGCTTTAAATGTATGGCTATCCAATATCATCAAAACATAATTTACAAGCATGTAAGATAAGGTTTGTACTCTAAAAATACTTTATTTGTAACAAACAGGAGATAAAGAATTTACAAACGGCTCTCCTCACGTTTCAGCACTTTGGACAGCGGTTTTTTAGCAAAGAGTTTTTTTAAGCATTACTTAAAAATGTTTCTCATCTCACCATATCCGCAGGTACAGAGTCATCATATACAATAAATCCATGAGGTAGCATAAAAAAACCATTTAAAAACAGACGCATTTGTTCAAAGCAAAGCATTTATTTACTTACCAGGCTGCAGGTGAAGCAGCTCTTTGTGCCTTCTAACGTCTCATAATTAGTCCTCATTTATGTCCAAGAGACTCAATAATAATCTTTTACATTCAATCCTTTAATCTTTCATATTTAAAAGCATTTTTGTTCTGCTGCGCATTCATGTACTTTGTGATAAGCAAACCTGCGTTGTCCTCCCGTTTATAGGCGCATTTTACTAATGCGCTCTTTAAATAACATAAAACACATTTAGACTTTAGACCAGGTTTTTGTTGGTCAATGGCGTAGTCTATTTTAGTTGCCTCAAAATAGCAACGCGCCAACAATGCGCCTTGAACACACCTCGTTTTTAGACCAGAACGCCCATGGGCGCAAAAGGGGGCGCAAATGCATTTGCTTTTTAAACAACGCGGCGCTAAACGTGAAAATTAGGGTGGAAACTAGCGAAAGACACTTGCGTCGCGCATTGCGCTGCATTGCGCCGGGTGTAAGATAGAGCCCTTAGTTCTTGATGAACTAAAGAAAGTGTTCATGGAAGCTTTCACTGCCACAAATTTCAACTGCTTCAAGGAGGGCAAACAACGACAGTAGGCCTTTGGCTCTAGAGTTGACTTAATATTAAAACATAACTATTAATATAGTTAACAGAGACAGACTAAGTAATTCCCAACATGAGAACAAAAAGACTGCAATTAAAAACATACTATAACTTTTAAAACTATGGTTGATTAACATTGATTTGATTGCATATGTCAATGTTAACTTTAAAAATATTTAAACAAGTAAAATTTTTTGTTTCATTTGCCTTAAAACTCACTCCTCTTTTAAATGTGAAAATGACATTGTTCTCCTATAACTAAAGCCTTGATTTGGATCAGTAGATAGTATGACTTTTCTGTATCATCCTCTACCAGATGAGCTTCAGAAAAGCTATGTAATGTTTAGCTTATATTAAGCAAAATTTTTACCTAAAGTTATTGTAACATATATTTCATTTTGTATGAGTATAGTCGTCTTGTTTAAATGCGACATTTTCTAACTTTGAGTAAATATGTGGTGGGGATTGATCAGTGGGAAATTACAACATTCAAATAGCAGAACAGCAGACATTTTCTTTTTGAAAAGATAAAACTTTGTTATTGTATTAATTTCTACTTGTAAATGTGCATTTACTTACATTTTTATTGTATGTACTGATTTACTATGTAGTACCTTCAAGTTTTAAATTACAAGTATTGTTTTAAAGATTTATAAAACTTCTCCACTCTAAAACAAGTTGTTGTTTCAATTGTTATAAAATGTATACATTTAAGTGTTTCCAAATACTTTTTGGACTCATTGCACAATAAAAGATTGTGAGACAGTTACATATCTGTTTAATATGGCAATTTGGAAGCTACAAAAATGTGCACTGTGTATTTCCTGATATACCAGCAGCAAGCCTCTAACCCTCAACAACAATAACTCAATTACCATAGATTAAATCTGATTTAACACAGAGCTGCAGATACAAAAAATTTGTTTAATGGACACTTGTGAGAGAGGCATAGACCACTTGAGTGGTGATAATAACATTAACTGTATCACTTTTAACACAACATAATAGAATAATATATAAAGTAGCCTACAGTATGTGTTTGCACTAATGTCTATCAATAAAAGGTTCATGTTAAAGGGATAGTTCACCCAAAAATAAAAATTCTGTCATCATTTACTCACCCTCATGTTGTTCTAAACCTGTAGGCCTATAAGTTTTTTTGATAAACACAAATTAAGACATTTTAATACACAGCTGATTGTAACCATTGACTTTCATAGTAATAATATTTTAGTATTTAGTATTTTGATAAATGATAGTAACCACACAGTTGATGGCACCCATTGAATTCCATCATATTGTTTTATTTCTACTATGAAATTCAATGGTTATTTTCAGCTGTGTGCTTAACATCATTTATCAAAATATCTTTGTTTGTATTTATCAGAAAAAATAAATTCATACATATTTAGAACAACATACAAATGAGAAAATGACAGATTTTTCTTTTTTGAACAAAATTCTAATTTTTGAGTGATTTATCCCTTTAATCCACTCACAAGTTTCCAATGTCAAATAATTTAACAATAATGATGACACATTTAATCATGTTTCCATTACAAGCACCCTGAAAATTCCAGCAGCGCGTGTAATCCAAATAACATTTCTTAATAAAATTGTGGTTTTCTTTTGTAACCTAAATGATATGAATCAACCAAGATTGACATTTGTCAACAACACTGTCTAAAAGGTCAAATTAAATATTAAGTTAACTGTAACTTCAAGATAAGCATGTGAAAATCAGGAAACTGTAGCCACAGGGTAACCTGGCATTAGGTTAGCAAAAATCTAAATGTTTAGGTAAAATGAATTTTTAATAATATTGCCTATTATATAATTTCCTACACAGGCAGGCTATTAACCTTATGTGAAAAAACAATATAGTTAAGTGCACACAAAGTAATTATTTTCAATGCTTCACACAAATAGCTTAAGTTTTTAAGCTTTAGTTTGAAATAAAACCATCTTTAGAGAAATCTAGTTTTATTAGGCTTGCAAACAATTACGGCTATCAGAAAAGACAGAAACCTTAAGTTGTAATATTGACCTTCATCTATCACATCAGATATCATGGTCATGTAGATGAACGTTATACAACATAAGCAAAACCACACCTTACCTTACTGAGGATGCTGTGTGGCTCCTCATCCAGTCATTTAGAGACTTCTTATTGACTACTGTAATGCTGTTTCAAGCATGTTTTCCAGCATGTAGCTTTAAATCTTTACAGATGATCTTTTGAAGCATCTTTTCATCTCTCTTCACCGGCTACTGGCAAGTTCTCTCATTACATAATTTTCTGCCCGTGTCACGGGCCCATTGTCTTGCATGCACTGTACTACACTTCCTAAAAGCTCGCAATTGCTGAAAGAGCGACCCCTTGTGGTGACATAACTTTACCGTTCATTCAACTTCACTACAAGGCCTCGCATTTGGATAATCCTTACAGACTAGTACCTCCCTGTATTTAAGAAACACCCAGAAACATCTTATTAGTGAACGCTTGACAGGAACATGGCCGTCAGGGAATCTTACAGTATGTAGCCTATTTTATTAAATAATGACTTTTTGAGAGCATAATAAAAATAATTAAAAGTGTTTATATGTCAGGAGAGATGTAAAAAAAGAGTGTGATGGCAATATTACACACAGACAATATTACTCACCATTGGTACCTTGTGATCTAGAAATGAGCAAGCCCTCATGGCCATAAAAAACACAAACCTTTTACTCATAATACTTTAATTCTTCTACAACCACATTCAAAAGAGCATTCTTAGTAGTTATTTCTCAGAAAATATATTAAATGCTCTAAAAAGTTAAAAGTATTTAAAGTAATTTTAGGAGCCTGTTCTTTGTCTTATTAGTTACTTCCTCTTAGTGAGCAATCACAGGTTCAACTGTAAAAGTGTAAAAACCTGAAAGGCCTTTAGATATACAAAAGCCTGTCAATGAGTGATTAAAAATGTAAAAAAGAACACTAAAAAATATTCTTGTCTCTTTATATTCGAAGGTACACATACATATACAAACAATGAAAACTACACTGGGTTTCAGCATTAAGTATTTATTTATTTATAAATGTAATTCCAGCAAATATGGCTATAGGCCTATTCATGTCAAGAACTGGTTAATCTACATACAAGTTGGGGAAAGGACAATTTGGCATCACGGTTGACTGCAATGTTTACCAATGCACACATTGGCAGAAACGAGTCTGCATGAAATTAATTAATAGTTTAGATTCCTGTCATTATTACTTTGTTACTGTCATTATTGTTTTGTTATATTATTACTTGAGTGGTGGTTGCATTTGATTGTTATTACTGTGAAGATGTTTCTGACTGGCAATACAAATTTAGGGCTGCAAAATGAAACTCTAAATTTAAAAGTCTAACCACAAAATGCTGCAGTTCCTGTTGGCATTTGGTCTTGTGATTAGTACTTGTATTTTTAAGGGACTCAAGATGGGAGTTTGGAGAAGACGATAACAACAAAAAGAATGCAGAGTTTTCGTCTTTCAAACTCAATACAATGAACATGACATTTGTAAAACTTGCTGTTATTCACATATCGGGTAAGGTCGACAACATTGTGCGATTGTTTTTTAAAAGGAAACATGTAATGTTAGTTCTATTAAATGTCTGTCTTGATTTAGAAGTTAAAAAGAATCAAAATTTTTAGTTACCAAAATAAATCTACTATATTGAATGTGTTGTATAAAATGTTGAACGGTTGCAAATTTATTTAACAAGGGCGTTGCTTTTCTCCACAGTTCTTTACATTTTTCTTCCAGTTGGAAATACTTGTGGTCCATATGAATACAGATCTGGTCAAGGGTTATGCTGTCCTATGTGCAATAAGGTACACAGCAAAATCACCAGTGTTAAATATTCAGGGATGTTGTTAAATACACAGTGTTAATGCTGTTTTAACACTAACATAACACTGCCATTGTTATATCCAAGACAGTGTCAGTGTAAAACAAGGGTGCTACCAGATTTAACTATAAGTGGTGTAAATCAAACTACGCCTCCACTTAAGGTATTTTTACCTTAAGGATTTTACCACCATTTTCTTTTATAGGAGGACCTGAAGAGAGCAGGTAAATTAGTCTCATAATATATACATGGTTTAGCTAAATTAAATTGTTATTTCTCTGTCTGATTATATGCAGCCAAGGCTATGGGCTATGCAAAAACTCCAACAACGAAATAAGCCATTTCCCCAACTACTTAATTCATCACAGTTTAATTAGAACTTGTTACTTCGTTCCCTTGTTTAATTAATTTACGTTAAACGGTTGGTATAAAACAATTTTAACCAAGAATTATAATATACACAGGAGATATGACTGAAACACTTGAACCCTCAATTATTCATTAATTTCAAGGCTCTCAAGTTTTACCAAAAGTTTGGAGTGAGATTACCTGGGTGGGGCCCCTCAGGTATTTGCAGCAGCAGGCCCTCGACCCCAACCAATTCTCTCAAGTTTTAGCTAGCAGTTTAGTTTTACCTATTGTTTATAATTAACCAGCACAAAAAGAAAATGTATTTAGTTACCACTTGTAGTAAACTTTTCAATTTTCATTTACTACAAATGGTACATACATACATTTTTCAATACATATTTAGCACATTTTAGTCATAGTGTCTCAAAATAGCACAGTACACTTAGATGTTCTTAAGATTATCTTTACACGTCCTAAAGAATTTTTAGCATGAAGTACAAAACTAGTATGTGAAAATAAAGCACTTGAAGTACTTTATGGAAGTGTACTTCAACCTGCACATACAGTATTGCAGATCTTCCCCTCAGTGTCTATGTCAAGCTCTCTTTGTGTGAGAGAGATATAATAGGCTATACATTTTAGCTTATGAATGGTGCTTTGCGCTGTTTGTTGCACATTTGATGCCTTGATAAAAGGGCAATATTAAATAAAAATCTCTACTCCTTTCATTCATTTCAGGCAGCCTCTAAGTTATTACTCTTATAGTTTCAGTTAAGCTAAAGTGATTGGTTGCAAAACAGTTGCTAATAAAATTATTAGGCCTATTTAGAGAGAGAGACGTTTAATGTGACAAAATGTCAATCATCGTGTGATAACGAAAATATAATTAGGCCTAGCTAGACCTGTTCTGAGCAGTTGTTGTCAGTGAACAGGCTGTAAAACTGTTGGCTACAGACACTCATGAAAAACTGATGCTGATTATCTGGGAAACCTTCTCTAACAGGCTCAAGTTGCCATTGTTTGTGTCAAACAAGTTGTGAATTTGTTGTAACATATAGGGCCCTATTTTAACCGTCTAAGCGGATTGTCTAAAGCGCACGGTCTAAATGGGCGTGTCTGATGCCACTTTTGCTAATTTAACGATGGGAAAAATGGTTTGTGGGCCGAGCACACAGTCGAAAAGGGTTGTACATAATGATTAATGGGTGTGTTTTGGGCGTAACGTGCAATACCCCAATGAGAGTCTTATCTCTCATCCCCTTTAAAAACCAGTTGCGCTGGCGCGTTTAATCCCTATTTAGATGACAGGCTTTGTAAACTGAAAAACTAAGTGGAGGAAGAAGACCACCAGTTTAAGAATAATGTTAAAAAATATGTTGTTTTAACTTTTTTAATTAAACCTTTAAAAGCACATAATAACTTGTAATTTACAAAGCTTTTTGGAATGTAGTTTAGAGCAATGGAAGAGATATAGAGTCATTATTAAATTTATTAAAGAAATAGGGTTATATGGGATAATTTAGTTTTTTTTTTCTTTACTCTCGCTTTTCCTTGTATATCGGTGCTCCACACTCCAGTTTAGTAGGTGGCGGTAGTGCACCATAAGCTGGTTTGCCAACCGCCATAAAATTACAGAAGAAGAAACAGGCGTTGGTCTTGTGATCTAATGCTCCTAAATGGCGTTTAAAGCGTAACTAAACCCCTGGTCAGAGGCTGACTCCACCCACTGCAATATTTGAAAAATGCAAGAAAAGTGGGCAGATCCCAACGGAGATAGAGGGGACGAACTAAGCTCGTATCAAGTGTGTGGTGAGATCGTAACAAGGGCGTGGTGAGCTTGAACCTGCTTACGTCACGAGTCATTTCTTGGACCCAACATCCAATAGGAAAATTCACCTGCAGTAGCCACCGTTCAACCTCAAGAGGGCAGCACTCAGACGTTTTTACACCATATATTGTAGTATTGAAACACTTTATATCCAAATGTCAAAAAACTTACTAAAATCAATGAACAGCACTAATAAAGCGTCATTCTTACAGATCATTAACTAAAAAAAGTTGGTTTGGGGTTAAGTTACTCTTTAAGAGATGATGATGACGACGACGACGGAAATGTTGGGTTTGTTTGTTTTTCAAACTGAACATCATGAAAACCACGTTGGTTAAACTTCGCGTTATCATTCGCGCAACAGGTACAGTCAAACGCAATGTTTTCCAGTTGTGTTGTCGGGAATATCGGGACCACAACGGAAACATTTAGCATGTTCTAGCTAGCTAACGTTACGGTGACTTCAGTTGAAAGTGAAACTACCAAATTATAGGACAAATTAAATGTAGGTTTTTCCAGGATTTAAGTGCTGACACAAATATAGTCTACACACCCACTTCAAGCTTTGATCCTTACTGTTTAATATAAACAAAATAATTTATCACAAATGTAAAGCTGTTTTTTGCCTATTGTAAGCCTAAAATTAAAACAATATATAAATAAATATAATTAGCATGGATAGATTGATGCCATTCTGTCTGTATTAGCTTTAACCGCATAATGTACAGCAGGGGTGTCCAAAGTCGGTCCTGGAGGGCCTGTGTCCTGCAGAGTTTAGCTAAAACTTCCCTCAACACATCTGCCTCAAAGTATCTAGTCTGTCTAGTAAGACCTTGATTAGCTGGATCAGGTGTGTTTGATTAGGGTTGGAATAAAACTCTGCAGAGACACCGGCCCTCCAGGAGCGGACACCCATAATGTACAGTATGTATTAAAAAGGCAAAATAAAAAGGCCTTTGTCCTGTGATATAAATGCTCAAAATGGCGGTTTGGAGATGATGATGACCATAGATGATGACTACGACGACAAAAGGGAGGACAAACTGAACATCATGAAAACCACGTCGGTTAAACTTCGTGTTATCATTCGAGCAACAGGTACAGTCAAACGGAATGTGTTGTCCGGAATATCGAACGACCACAACGGAAACATTTGGCACAGAGTCGTATAATAATAGAGTTACGACACTCACATAGACGTCCGTTGTAAGAATGGAATGCGGAAGTAACAGCGTTTCATGTAGTGACCGGTAGTGACGCATAGTTCCAAACGCAGCACTGAAGCCCATTCATTTCAATGGCACCTGCTGGTAAATCGATGAAATTACCGTTTCTCTTTACATTTTCGGACATTTCATTAATATAGTCAACAGTGATATTTTATGAACTCTGCTGTAGGTAATGATTATCGTTAATAATAACTAGTAAAATGTTTATATTTTAATGAGTTGTGTATAATGTGTGAATAATATAGATTTAATGGTTTAATATTTTATTACTGGTGGCCATCTACTTTATACTTATCTTTTTTATATATTACGAGTAACACTAGGGGGCAACAGCGACAAGCTAAATGCCTTATAAGAAAGTCACACTGCTTACAATGCTGCTATGTGTTTCATTGTGTTTGGTAAGTAATACGAGTGATGTATCCTCGAAAATCATGTATGATTATATTAACATTTAATGTATGTACTATAAATACAATTAAATATTAATTTAGTGTGTTTATCTTATGCTTCACTGTTACAAATAACCGCGTTGGCGATCTTTTTTGTGATTTTAATATAGTAAAAGTGTAGGAATTATGTTTTTAGCAGGTTGATAGCCATTTATATAGCCATATTTTGCTACAAAAATAAAAGATAAACTGTGTTGCTGTAGTTGGTATAGATAACCACAGTTATCTTTGGGCCACAATTAACTGTTTATCTTTATTAACTGTTTTACTATATTTACATCACTCCCTAGTAAAAAAAAACGTTATAAACATAGTAAGTATAGTGATCAATTCACATTACAAGCTAATATTTATCTAAAATAGCTGAAAACCTATGCAAACAGATTGACAGCCCTGCTTGGTTTGGAACTGCAGAACGTTACATGAATCACGTGACCGCACGGCCAGTGGCGGAGCCAGAGGGGTGTCCAGGGTGGCACTGGCCACCCCGTGTGCCACCCCAAATTTAATGCGCTACTTTCACTTAATCGCTATGTTTATTTTCGACGTGCGGCAGCGCAGCACATTGTTTAAAACATTATGAATATTAACCCTCCCTGCGGTCGCGGCGCAAACTCTTTATTTTTCAATCACTGCGCAAAGAGACTTGGATTACTCTGCTGATTTTGGACATACAGATATGATTTATACATCATTTAAAACGTTAAAGTGTCATTTTTTGTATAAAAACTGAATGTTGTGCTTTTCACATAATTAAGAAAATATACATACTGCGCGTTCTGTTATCTCTCCATCAGTGACGTCTTTTCAAAAACGGGTCAGAAAAAAATACTGTAACTTAACGAATACTTTTCATAACATCAGAAGATAAATGTCATGTCTACATGCTTGGAATCTCTTAAAATGATTGTGGACTGAATAAAGTCTAAGATTGCCAATTCTTTTTACAACAAAACCCAGCACCATGTTTTCATTCTTGACGTGATCTTTATAGGCTACTGTATTATTGTTAATTCGACTGGATTGCCAAATTGAACTTGAAAGCGCGTTGCGCATATCCGATAGTGCGCGTGCACAGCAAGAGCTTAAACGCCTTCATGATCGCAACTTCGCGTCTTTTTGGTTTAAACGGACAAATGCTCATACAGGTATGTCAAAATAGCTGTCTTGGTGATTTTCATACTAAACATTTGGTTACTGTACGTCTTGAACGAATAAACATTTTATTGCATTCGGTCTTAGCCTAACCTGTTGAAGTCTCTCTGTCATTAAAGTTAATTAAATATCAAAAGAAAAAAGAAAAAATGTTGCATCTTCTGTATCTTCGTAAATAAACATTGTGTTGAGCTCTGCTATTTGAAGTAAGTTTAAGGTTTATCATGGAGTTTAGATTTCCTGATCTTTTGCTTCATTAAAGGGATAGTTCACAAAATGAAAATCATTTTTACATCCTTATGTTGTTCTAAACCTGTACGAATTTCTTTTTTCTGATGAACACAAAAGAAGATATTTTGATAAATGATGGTATGCAGACAGCTGTAACCATTGACTTCCATAGTAGGAATAAAAACAACATGATGGAATTCAATGGATATACCATTAATTGTGTGCTTACCATCATTTATCAAAATATCTTCTTTTGTGTTTATTAAAATAAAATACAGGTTTAGAACAACATAAGGGTGAGTAAATGATGACAGAATTTTCATTTTTGGGTGAATCCCTTTAACAGACAGTAAATCAGATGTAAGAAATACAGTAGAAAGATTTAAAATTCACCCTTATTATGTTTACATCTAATGCGATCAAAAGATTCATTTATGCTTTCTTGATACATGGTTACACGTCATTTTCTTTTATGGACTATGGACCCCCTAAAGTAGCTTTGGCCACCCCCTGGCCACCCCATTAAAAAAATCCTAGTTCCGCCACTGCGCACGGCGGCGAGATCAAAGCGTTTCGTAACTCTGTTATTATACGACTCTGATTTGGCATGTTCTAGCTAGCTAACGTTACGGTGACTACAGTTGAAAGTGAAACAAATTATAGGACAAATTAAATGTAGGTTTTTCCATGATTTAAGTGCTGACACAAATATAGTCTACACACCCACTTCAAGCTTTGATCCTACTGTTTAATATAAACAAAATAATTTATCACAAATGTAAAGCCGACCACAACGGAAACATTTAGCATTTTGTAGCTAGCTAACGTTACGGTGACTTGAGTTGAAAGTGAAACTACAAATAGGACATTTAAACGTAGCTTTTATATTTAATAGTAACAAATGATCAAAACATATCAAAGTCACCAAATTAATCAACTAACTGTTAAAGGGAATTTGTTCTAGGCTATGAAATGTTGACTTATTTAGCTGGTGTTGTTTACTAATACAGGGCCTAACGTTATTTATTTTCTCCACAGTTCTTTACATTCTTGTCACATTTGGAAATACTTGTGGGCCAAGTGAATATAAGTCATCTAAAGGGGAATGTTGTCCGATGTGTTATATAGGTAGGCAAAGAACACACAACACTTTATAAACTAAGGTGACCCAATAGTAGAGTTCTCAACAGGTCGGGCCGGCCCGACGGGACCCGCGGATTCTGGTAAATAATATAAGCAAATGAGTCAGGTCGGACCTCGGGCATAATCTTTCACTGCGTGCACGCCTACTGCCTGGAGAAGAGGAGTTGGAGAAAAGTAAACTTGCCGCAGGTGAATTCACAGTTGCTTGCTGCTACTACCAGGGGAGCAGGGTTTTATATTTTATTGAAGCTCCGCCATTGATTAGCCGACCCCCACCTGCTGTTAGCATTACATTGACTCTCATTCATTTTGCCGTCACTTTGACCGCGAATAACTTTCTGAGGCGTTTAAAAACTCCATTTGTCCATTGATTATTTCTAAAGAAACACGAAAATGTATAAAAGGCTCCATCACCATGTATCTTACGTTATGGCCAAGTAGAAGCAGTTTTTGTAAAAAAAAAAAAAAAAAATAGGCTAACGATTGCGCCATAACCTGCGACTCTCTGTCGCACAGTAGAGAAATTACCGTATGGACAGGAGGAGAAGCTCGTAGGGAATTATTTACTGTCTATGAGGCAATCGGGTGGACGTGGAGGCATAAAGTCAAGGGAGATTATTAATTAGAATACTTACCAAAATTTGCTCCTGTTCAAGCTCGCCGTCTCTGAAAGATTCGGTGGGTGATTCAAATTTCTCTTGGCACGGCTATTAGAAGACTTACAATTGTCAGACAGGTTGCTCACGTCACGTGACATCTTCTTCTTTGAGCTTATTGGCGGCTCGGATTCCTACAAGAGCATTACCGCCATCTACTGTGGGTAATGGATCAGAGACACTATCCTTACCCCAGACCATCGGGTCGGGTTGTAATTTTCAGGCCCGTTGAGAACTCTATCCAACAGCACTACACTGTTTGTCTTTTATGACCTATGACATCTAAATTACCCACAAAGAAAATACATTCTTTAAAAAATTTTTTATTAACGGCACATTTTTTTTCTTTAATCTTATACAAGTCGAATAGTCATTTTATGCAGGTATAGCTTTGGTTTCAATTTCATGTACTTGTTTCTGACGTCATCCACAGTAGCAGCACACTGAATACCTCCCATGATCTTGTATGCTTATTGTCAGGTGTTTTTTTTCTGTAGGGTCAGTGGTCTACCGTGAATGTAGTAAAAATGTTAGCACAGCATGCATACTATGCTCTCCAGGAACTTTCATGAATGAACCCAATGGCCTTTATGAATGCATAACATGCAGAAACTGTAGTAAAAGTAAGTTTATATTTTCCCACATTTTTTAAATGTCTTTAGAATGTTTAGTTTTCATTTCTGCCTACATGCAAGTGATCTTAAATGTGATCTTGCAGGTCAAGGTCTTTACATTCAGATTCAATGCAATACAATAAAGGACGCCGTCTGTGGTGTGCTGGATGGTTATTACTGTGTCGAATACTTCTATTCACATTGCCAACGTACTCAAAAGCACCGTGTTTGCAATCCAGGACAAGGAATAAAAACACCAGGTCTTGTTTCAGAACACTTACAAAAACTATTTACATTTTTGCACATGAATTCAAGCATTATTCTATAATTTAACTGTTGTGATGTTCAAAATCTGTGTAACGGAGGTAACTTAATCACCTAATGATGTTTTTTTTTTGACATTATAGATAACAGCCCTATAGTACTTATTAAATGTCATTATATTGTAAAAATGGGCAGGATACTCTTAATGCCCTTTTGTGCCTAAATAACACATCTTTGTGTTTCTCAGAAGATATAGTCAGAATGTTTTTAATTACAATAAGATTGACTATATTTTTAAATGTATATGCAAATGTACATGTTTAAAGTATGTAGCCTCTTTGAGATCAGTATCTGTGATGCTTACAGGAATGAAGAGGTCCGATACAAAATGTGAGGACTGCCCTTCTGGCTTTTACTCTCCAATGGGTCTAAACTGCACCAGATGGACGAAGTAGGTTAAATGTCATTTGTGTTCTGGCTTGTTTGTGTTTTTATTTTATCTGTTATGTTTTGATAAAGAAGTGCACTAACTTGTGGTTATTGTTTTTTTACCTTAGTTGTGCAGCTAAAAATGAGATTGAGATAGAAACTGGCAGCTCTATAAAAGATGTCACATGTACACCGAGACGGAGCAGATATGGTCTCTATATAGCAGCTGTACCTGCAGCTGTCACATTCATATTAATTTGCATGCATCTATTCCTGAAGCCTGGGATTACACGTAAGTACATGCAGGGTGCATCTGAATTGAATTTGTAGCTAAATTTAGTCTGAGTGATTTCATTTATGGTCCGTTTTGGTAACAGCTAATCTATGTCTGATTTAACCGGTGATTAAAATTGTTAATAATTTGGTATCTTCTCGAATTAATGACTTGATGTCATCCTGCAAATTTTGAGATCAGTTGATTCAACTTTAAAAATTTAACCTAAATACTTAAGAGTTTTCAAAGAGAATTACAATATTGTGTTTCTTTGTACTACTGTAGTTGTTTTTATTTTCACCTAACAAATAATTTGTCTCTTACTCTTTTATAGGTTCTGCACTTAAAGTAAGTCCTGAAATTCTTTGTTTTAAAAGTGTTGTATTTTTATACAATAGAAATTGGGTATGGCAATCTAATACATTCTTTCTAAATTACATATTGTAGATTTCAATGTCTATTTTTTATTTTACTGTTGCATATATTACATAATTGCCTGGATTTTGACTAATTTTTTACTGGTGTCATACTGTACAGCATCCCACACCAGAAACGGACCCAGAGAAATCAACACACCAGACAGCGTAAGAATAAATATGTGCCCACTAGTTTTGAAGGTGCCACAACCTTAAAATAAACCTAATACATACACATTGTTTGTTTACAGAGAGGATGATTTCCACAGTTCCACATCTAGCGTGGTATCTTGTGCAAGTACAGACCAAAAGCCAGTGTTGCTTTCAACGTGACATTGTCAGGTTAGGAGGCTGTGTCTGGAATAGACATTATACAAATTCTTTGTACAAAACCAAATCACGCTGTAATGTTGATTTACTATAAAATTGGACTGTAGATGTGCTCTGGTAGAGAGTTTATCTTCTCCGTGTGCTGTTGACCTTGTCGTGGTGGAGAAGCTTCAGTTCTTCCAGGACTTGATGAACTAAAGGAAGTTTTCACGGACAAAGCTTTCACTACAACAAGTTTCAACTACATCAAGGAGGGCAAACCAACAACAGCAGACCTTTGGCTCTATAGTAGACTTAATATTAATACAGGAGTATTAATACAGTTAACAGAGACAAAGTAATTCCCAACATGAGAACGAAAAGACTGCATTTTAAAACTATGGTTGATTAACTGGAATTACATACATCAATGTTAATTTTATTATTATATAAATCCTTAAAGAGCATTTTACAATTCCTTTGGTGTGTAAGTGTGTATTAGTACATGTTAATGATATGAAAAAGGTACAAATCCCAAAGTAAACGATGATGCAAGTTATCACTTCCAACTTAAATATTTTTTTCTTGGACTACCGCAAACACATGGATTGTAAGCAACAAGCTACTTCCTGGGCCTCCTGTCAGTATTGCTTTGGAAGTAATCGTCCAAACATGGAGCGTCACATTTTCAGCTGAAGGCAGAGATATTCAGGCCAATCACAACACACTGTTTAGTTCTGGCCAATCAGAGGACACTGCGCTTTTCAGAACGATGAGCTCTGTACAAAATCAACACGTTTCAGAGAGGCAGAGGCAGAGCATAGAGGAGCAACAATGTACAGTATGTGGAAACATTATACATTCTTGATTTGGATCAGTGGATAGTCTATACTACATTTATGCTTCACTGGCCCTGTCCCAAATGGCACACTCCGGACATTTGGACTTCCTCAGAGTCCACACTTTGATGACATCATGTAGTGCAGACTTTAGGGACCCTTGACGTGAGTTCACAAGGGTGCACTGGAGTCGTATTTTGGGACAGACTCGAGCCGGAACGTGCGGAAGGTGCGTATCTCCTCCCATCCACCATCTGATTGGTGCTCTTTCACAAGGACTTCTGGATTGGTAAAGTGTGTGTAGCCTGCAGCAATCCGGGCTTCGCCGAAGACCGCATCAAGGGTGTGCTGATGAGCACACTTTGGGGTGTAAAACACCCTACGGACTCGTAGACTAAGCGAGCATGCACTTGAGAGGAACGGGTGACAGTTAACAGGTTAAACGCATTATATTGTACTTTGATGTAAATATGTGGTGAGGATTGATCAGTGGGAAATTACAACTTTGTAATAGCAAAATTAATTTTTTTAATTTTAGTATTAATTGTTACTTGTTCTTGTGTATTTACTTACATCTGTTTTGTATGTACTGATGTATTAATATACTAAAAACTATTTTTTAAACATTTATAAATTTCTCCACTCTATAACAGTGCTTGTTTGTTTCAATTGTTGTAAGACAGTAACATAGTCCAACTACTTTTGGACTCATTGCACCTAAAAAGATTGTGAGACAGTAACATTGCTGTTTAATGTGGCAATTTGGAAGCTACAAAAATGTGCAGCACGTGTACACCAGAAATATGCACTGTTAATTTACTGATATACTAGCAAGCCTGTAACCCTTGGTAATAATAAGTCAATGACCATATATTAAATCGGATTTAACACAGAGCTGCAGATACCGAAAGAAATTCAATGGAAACTTATGAGAGTGCCAAAAAACACTTGAGTCCTTACATTTGCATGTTACAGTGATTGTGAGCTTAACATTCACTGTGTATTACTTTTAACACAGCAAAACAGAAAAATAAGAATTAAAAGTACAGTATGTGTTTGCACTAATGTCTATCAATAGAAGGTTAATGTTAATCCACTCACTGGTTTCCATTGTCAAATTATTTAACCATTATGATGACACATTTGATCATGTTTCCATTACAAGCGCCATGAAAAATCCAGCAGCGTGTGTAATTCGAGCAACATGTTTTCATAAAATTGTGGTTTTCTTGAGATCGATGTGTAACCTAAATGGTATTTGAATCAACCAAGACTGGCATTTGCCAACAGCACTGTCTAAAAAGGTCAAAATGTAATATTTTATAAGTTAACTTTAACTACAAGAGAATCGTGTGAAAAGCAGGAAACTGTAGCCGCATGGTAACAAGGCATTAGCTTAGCATCTGAGGCGGTTTCTTGCACTGACCTATCTTAAAATACATCAATGCCCCTTTTTTGCCTCAAAATAAACACAAGTAATGTTTTTAATGTTTGTTCAAACTAGTTATATTTTCTAATTAAACTTAGGCCTAGTCCTGGTTTAAGATAATCCCTGTCCGGGAAACCACTCCGACATGTTAGGGTAGGATTTCAGCTCTACAAAAATCATAATAGTTTATTGTAAAACACATACAGGTCTAAACAAATCCTTTATTAGTGGTGCTTGCATTTATGCAAAGCATCACTATTACTATCTTGCATACTTATTATTATTAGTGGTGCTTGCATTTATGCAAAGCATCACTATTACTATCTTGCATACTTATTATTATTATTAGTGGTGCTTGCATTTATGCAAAGCATCACTATTATTATTGCTCAGGGATATTATTATTATTATTATTATTATTATTATTATTCTTATGTCTGCACATTTTTCGGCGCGTAACTCGTCCCGCACGGTTTGCCGTAGTCCCATGAAAGAGGGCTCAAATCGACCGGTTTTTTGAGGAGATGGTGGCTATGACTTTTATAAGCGGTCGGGTGCAGAATTTCCGAAAGGGGGGCGAAAAACCACCCGAAAAATCCCATTGACTTAACATTACGCCAAACTTTGACAAGTCATAGCTCCGCTCGAGGATTT
The DNA here is from genome assembly GCF_030506205.2 of Paramisgurnus dabryanus. NCBI lineage: Eukaryota > Metazoa > Chordata > Actinopteri > Cypriniformes > Cobitidae > Paramisgurnus > Paramisgurnus dabryanus. The sequence goes on from NC_133347.1 coordinate 13,708,536, forward strand.
TGTAGAAACATGTGGGTTACAACATTTGAAGAGGGTGGTAGACTCTGTAAGAACATACATCGCAATGGGGTGTAAGTTGTACCCCTGGGGTGTAAGAGGTGCCCAAAAATGCCCAATGAAAAGTCAATGGGGGAAAATACCATAGACTTAACATTGCAAAAACTTTGACGGGTCATAGGTCCGAGCGAGGATTTCGTAGAAGCATGTGGGTTACTAAATTTGAAGAGGGTGCTAGACTCTGTCAGGACGTCCCCCGCAATGGGGTGTAAGGTTACCCTAGCAACCATTTTGGGCACCCTAGCAACCTATCCCATAGACTGCCATTACAAAATGCCCAGAGGGATATCTTTGCACCACAGTGTCACAGAGACATGGGGGTGGGCTCATTTTACTCAGGCATCCAATCAGCCTCTCAGGACCCTTGCAGAGTTACTAAGCCACGCCCCTAGCAACCACTTTTGAACACCCTAGCAACATAAAATTCAAACAGTTATATCTCGGCATCAGAACATCGTAGCGACACGGGGGTTGGACCGTTTTACTTGTGACTCGGAGTGTAATCACTTGCCACATCATTGGCCACTCCCAAGCCACGCCCCTAGCAACCAAATATGAGCACCCTAGCAACGGAATAAACAAATCGTTATATCTCCGCATCAGAAAATCGTAGAGACACGGGGTTGGACCATATTACTCATGACTCAGAGGGTAATCATTAGTGGATGCCAAGAGGTATTAAGCCACGCCCCTAGCAACCAAATATGAGCACCCTAGCAACCGAATAAACAAAGCCTTATATCTCCGCATCAGAAAATCGTAGAGGCACGGGGGTTGGACCGTTTTACTCGTGACTCAGAGGGTAATCATTAGTGGATGCCAAGAGGTATTAAGCCACGCCCCTAGCAACCAAATATGAGCACCCTAGCAACTGAATAAACAAAGCCTTATATCTCCGCATCAGAAAATCGTAGAGACACGGGGGTTGGACCGTTTTACTCATGACTCAGAGGGTAATCACTAGTGGATGCCATTTTTTTCCCTAGCAACCAAATAAAGTACCCTAGCAACAGAGTAAACAAAACTTATATCTCCGCATTAGAACATCGTAGAGACACGGGGTTTGGACCGTTTGACTCGTGACTCGGAGGGTAATCACTAGTGGATGCCATTTTTTTCCTAGCAACCAAATACAGTACCCTAGCAACAGAGTAAACAAAGCCTTATATCTCCGCATTAGAACATCGTAGAGACACGGGGTTTGGACCGTTTGACTCGTGACTCGGAGGGTAATCACTAAAGGATGCCATTTTTTCCCTAGCAACCAAATACAGTACCCTAGCAACAGAGTAAACAAAGCCTTATATCTCCGCATCAGAACATCGTAGAGACACGGGGGTTGGACCGTTTGACTCGTGACTCGGAGTGTAATCATTATGGGATGCCAATTTTTTCCCTAGCAACCAAATACAGTACCCTAGCAACAGAGTAAACAAAGCCTTATATCTCCGCATCAGAACATCGTAGAGACACGGGGGTTGGACCGTTTGACTCGTGACTCAGAGTGTAATCATTATGGGATGCCATTTTTTTCCCTAGCAACCAAATACAGTACCCTAGCAACAGAGTAAACAAAGCCTTATATCTCCGCATCAGAACATCGTAGAGACACGGGGGTTGGACCGTTTGACTCGTGAATCAGAGTGTAATCACTATGGGATGCCATTTTTCCATAGCAACCAAATACAGTACCCTAGCAACAGAGTAAACAAAGCCTTATATCTCCGCACCAGAACATCGTAGAGACACGGGGGTTGGACCGTTTGACTCGTGACTCGGAGTGTAATCATTATGGGATGCCATTTTTTCCCTAGCAACCAAATACAGTACCCTAGCAACAGAGTAAACAAAGCCTTATTTCTCCGCACCAGAACATCATAGAGACACGGGGGTTGGACCGTTTGACTCGTGACTCGGAGTGAAATCATTATGGGATGCCAATTTTTGCCTAGCAACCAAATACAGTACCCTAGCAACAGAGTAAACAAAGCCTTATATCTCCACGTCAGAACATCGTAGAGACACGGGGGTTGGACCATTTTACTTTTGGGTTGGAGTATAATCATATATTGTCCCGGGAATTTTGCCACGGCAAGCACCACTTCACATTTTCTTCAGGAAATGTACCTATCTAGTTATTATTAGTGGTGCTTGCATTTATGCAAGGCATCACTATTACTATCTTGCATACTTATTATTATTATTATTATTATTATTATTATTATTCTTTTTCTGGACACTTTTTCGGCGCGTAACTCGTCCCGCACGGTTTAACGTAGTCCCATGAAAGAGGGCTCAAATCGACCGGATTATTGAGGAGAGGTGTGCTATGACTTTTATAAGCGATCGGGTGCAGGATTTCTGAAAGGGGGGCGAAAAACCACCCGAAAAATCCCATTGACTTAACATTGCGCCCAACTTTGACGAGTCATAGCTCCTCTCAAGGATTTTGTTGAAACATGTGGGTTACAACTTTTGAAGAGGGTGGTAGGCTCTGTAAAAACATGGATCACAGTGGGGTGTAAGTTGTACCCCTGGGGTGTAAGAGGTGCCCAAAAATGCCCAATGAAAAGTCAATGGGGCAAAATCCCATAGACTTACCATTGCAAAAATTTTGACGGGTTATAGGTACGAGTGAGGATTCCTTAGAAACATGTGGGTTACTAAATTTGAAGAGGGTGGTAGACTCTGTAAGAACATGGATCACCATGGGGTGTAAGTTGTACCCCTGGGGTGTAAGAGGCCCCCAAAATTTCCTAATGACTTATAATGGGGCAGGGAACACGCCCATATAAGGCAATAAAACCGTTCCAGATGGGATATCTTTGCTTTACAGTGTCGTAGAGATAAGTGGGTGGGCTCATTTTACTCGGGCATCCAATCAGTCTCTCAGGATCATCCCAGAGCTATTAAGCCACGCCCCTAGCAACAATTTTGGGCACCCTAGCAACATCTCCCATAGAGTGCCATTATAAAATGCCCAGATGGATATCTTTGCACCACAGTGTCATAGAGACATGGGGGTGGGCTCATTTTACTCAAGCATCCAATCAGTCTCTCAGGATCCTTAAAGACTTACTAAGCCACGCCCCTAGCAACCACTTTTGAGCACCCTAGCAACATAAAATTCAAACAGTTATATCTCGGCATCAGAACATCGTAGAGACACGGGGGTTGGACCGTTTTACTTGTGACTAGGCGTGTAACAATTGGGCACATCATTGGCCACTCCCAAGCCACGCCCCTAGCAACCAAATTTGAGCACCCTAGCAACTGAATAAACAAAGCCTTATATCTCCGCATCAGAACATCGTAGAGACACGGGGGTTGGACCGTTTTATTCGTGACTCGAAGGGTTATCACTAGTTAATGCCAAGAGGTGTTAAGCCACGCCCCTAGCAACCAAATATGAACACCCTAGCAACGGAATAAACAAAGCCTTATATCTCTGGATCCGAACATCATAGAGACATGGGGGTTGGGTGTTTGGGTCATGTTAGCTTCATGCTAGCTTCATGCTAGGTCATACTAGCTTCATGCTAGTTTCATGCTAGCTTTATGCTAATTTCATAATATATCTTGCTAACTTCATGCTAAATAATGTTAGCATCATGCTAGCTTGATGCTTATTTATGTTAGCATCATGCTAGCTTCATGCTAATTTATGTTAGCATCATGCTAGCTTCATGCTAATTCATGTTAACATAATGCTAGCTTCATGCTTCTTCATTTTAGCATTGTGCTAGCTTCATGCTAATTCATGTTAACATCGTGCTAGCTTCATGCTAATTCATGTTAGCATCGTGCTAGCTTCATGCTAATTCATGTTAGCATCGTGCTAGCTTCATGCTAATTCATGTTAACATCATGCTAGCTTTATGCTAATTCATGTTAGCTTCATGCTAGCTTTATGTTAATTCATGTTAGCATCATGCTAACTTCATGCTAATTCATGTTAGCTTCATGCTAATTCATGTTAGCATAATGGTAGCTTTATGCTAATTCATGCTAGCTTCATGCTAATTCATGTTAGCATCATGCTAGCTTCATGCTAATTCATGTTAGCATCATGCTAGCTTCATGCTAATCATGTTAGCTTCGTGTTAATCATGCTAGCTTCATGTTAGCATCATGCTAATCATGCTAGCTTCATGTTAATCATGTTAGCTTCATGCTAATCATTCTAGCTTCATGCTAGCTTCATGCTAATCATGCTAGCATCATGCTAGCTTCATGCTAATCATGTTAGCTTCATGCTTATCATTCTAGCTTCATGCTAGCTTCATGCTAATCATGCTAGCATCATGCTAGCTTCATGCTAATCATGCTAGCATCATGGTAGCTTCATGCAAATCATGCTAGCTTCATGCTAGCTTCATGCTAATCATGCTACCATCATGCTAGCTTCATGCTAATCATGCTATCATCATGCTAGCTTCATGCTAATCATGTTAGCTTCATGCTAATCATGCTAGCATCATGCTAGCTTCATGCTAATCATGCTAGCATCATGCTAGCTTCATGCTAATCATGCTAGCATCATGCTAGCTTCATGCTAATCATGCTATCATCATGCTAGCTTCATGCTAATAATGCTAGCATCATGCTAGCTTCATGTTAATCATGCTAGCTTCATGCTAGCTTCATGCTAATCATGCTACCATCATGCTAGCTTCATGCTAATCATGCTAGCATCATGCTAGCTTCATGCTAATCATGTTAGCTTCATGCTAATCATGCTAGCTTCATGTTAGCATCATGCTAATCATGCTAGCTTCATGCTAATCATGCTAACATCATGCTAGCTTCATGCTAATCATACTAGCATCATGCTAGCTTCATGCTAATCATGTTAGCTTCATGCTAATAATGCTAACTTCATGTTAGCATCATGTTAGCATCATGCTAACTTCATGCTAATCATGCTAGCTTCATGCTAGCTTCATGCTAATCATGCTAGCTTCATGCTATCATCAGGTAGCTTCATGCTAATCATGTTAGCATCATGCTAGCTTAATGCTAATCATGCTAGCTTCATGCTAGCTTCATGCTAATCATGGTAGCTTCATGCTAGCTTCATGCTAATCGTGGTAGCATCATGCAAATCATGCTAGCATCATGCTAGCTTCATGCTAACTTCATGCTAATCATGTTAGCATCATGCTAGCTTCATGCTAGCTTCATGCTAATCATGCTAGCTTCATGTTAAATTCATGGTAATCATGCTAGCTTCATGCTAACTTCATGGTAATCATGCTAGCTTCATGCTAACTTCATGGTAATCATGCTAATGTTAATCATGCTTAATGTTAATCATGCAAGCTTCATGTTAGCTTCATGGTAATCATGCTAACTTCATGCTAACTTCATGCTAATCATGCTAGCTTCATGCTAATTATGCTCGCTTCATGCTAATCATGCTAGCTTCATTATCTCCGCATCAGAACATTGTAGGGACACGGGGGTTGGACCGTTTGACTCGTGACTCGGAGTGTAATCATTATGGGATGCCTATTTTTTCCCTAGCAACCAAATACAGTACCCTAGCAACAGAGTAAACAAAGCCTTATATCTCCGCATCAGAACATCGTAGAGACACGGGGGTTGGATCCTTTGACTCGTGACTCGGAGGGTAATCCCTAGTGGATGCCATTTTTTTTCCTTAGCAACCAAATACAGTACCCTAGCAACAGAGTAAACAAAGCCTTATATCTCCGCATCAGAACATCGTAGAGACACGGGGGTTGGACCGTTTGACTCATGACTCGGAGGGTAATCACTAGTGGATGCCATTTTTTCCCTAGCAACCAAATACAGTACCCTAGCAACAGAGTAAACAAACCCTTATATCTCCGCATCAGAACATCGTAGAGACAAGGGGTTTGGACCGTTTGACTTGTGACTCGGAGTGTAATCACTAGTGGATGCCAATTTTCTCCCTAGCAACCAAATACAGTACCCTAGCAACCGAATAAACAAAGCCTTATATCTTCGCATTAGAATATCGTAGAGACATGTGGGTTGAATTGTTTTACTTTTGGCTTGGAGTATAATCATATATTGTCCCCCGAAATTTGCCACGGCAAGCACCACTTCACATTTTCTTCAGGAAATGTACCTATCTAGTTATTATTCTTCTTTTTCTGGACACTTTTTCGGCGCGTAACTCGTCCCGCACGCTTCGTCGTAGACCCATAAATTAGGGCTCAAATCGACCGGCTTATTGAGGAGAGGTGTGCTATGACTTTTATAAGCGATCGGGTGCAGGATTTCCGAAAGGGGGGCGAAAAACCACCCAAAAAATCCCATTGACTTAACATTGCGCCCAACTTTGACGAGTCATAGCTCCGCTCGAGGATTTTGTAGAAACATGTGGGTTACAACATTTGAAGAGGGTGGTAGGCTCTGTAAGAACATGGATCACAATGGGGTGTAAGTTGTACCCCTGGGGTGTAAGAGGTGCCCAAAAGTGCCCCAATGAAAAGTCAATGGGGCAAAATCCCATAGACTTACCATTGCAAAAATTTTGACGGGTCATAGGTCCGAGCCAGGATTTCATAGAAACATGTGGGTTACTAAATTTGAAGAGGGTGCTAGACTCTGTCAGGACGTCCCCCACAATGGGGTGTAAGGTTACCATAGCAACCATTTTGGGCACCCTAGCAACCTATACCATAGACTGCCATTATAAAATGCCCGGATGGATATCTTTGCACCACAATGTCATAGAGACATGGGGGTGGGCTCATTTTACTCAGGCATCCAATCAGTCTCACAGGATCCTTACAGACTTACTAAGCCACGCCCCTAGCAACCACTTTTGAGCACCCTAGCAACATAAAATACAAACAGTTATATCTCGGCATCAGAACATCGTAGAGACACGGGGGTTGGACCGTTTTACTTGTGACTCGGAGTGTAATCACTGGGCACATAATTGGCCACTCCCAAGCCACGCCCCTAGCAACCAAATACAGTACCCTAGCAACAGAGTAAACAAAGCCTTATATCTCCGCATCAGAACATCGTAGAGACACGGGGGTTGAACCGTTTTACTTGTGACTCGGAGTGTAATCACTAGGCACATCATTGGCCACTCCCAAGCCACGCCCCTAGCAACCAAATACAGTACCCTAGCAACAGAGTAAACAAAGCCTTATATCTCCACATCAGAACATCGTAGAGACACGGGGGTTGGACCGTTTTACTTGTGACTCGGAGTGTAATCACTGGGCACATCATTGGCCACTCCCAAGCCACGCCCCTAGCAACCAAATACAGTACCCTAGCAACAGAGTAAACAAAGCCTTATAACTCCGCATCAGAACATCGTAAAGACATGGGGGTTGGACCGTTTGACTCGTGACTCGGAGGGTAATCACTAGTGGATGCCATTTTTTCCCCTAGCAACCAAATACAGTACCCTAGCAACAGAGTAAACAAAGCCTTATATCTCTGCTTCAGAACATCGTAGAGACACGGGGGTTGGACCGTTTTACTTTTGGCTTGGAGTATAATCATAAATTGTCCCCTGAAATTTGCCATGGCAAGCACCACTCACATTTTCTTCAGGAAATGTACCTATCTAGTTATTATTATTATTCTTTTTCTGGACACTTTTTCGGCGCGTAACTCGTCTCGCACGGTTTGGCGTAGTGCCATGAAAGAGGGCTCAAATCGACCGGATTATTGAGGAGAGGTGTGCTATGACTTTTATAAGCGATCGGGTGCAGGATTTCCGAAAGGGGCGCGAAAAACCTCCCGAAAACGTCCCATTGACTTTACATTGCGTCGAACTTTGGCAGGTCATAGCTCCACTCTAGGATTTTGTAGAAAAATGTGGGTTACAGCTTTTGAAGAGGGTGGTAGGCTCTGTAAGAACATGGATCACATTGGGGTGTAAGTTGTACCCCTGGGGTGTAAGAGGTGCCCAAAAGTGCCCTAATGGAAAGTCAATGGGGCGAAAATCCCATAGACTAACATTGCCAAAAAAAATTGACAGGTCACAGGTCCAAGTGAGGATTTCATAGAAACATGTGGGTTACTAAAATTGAAGAGGGTGCTAGACTCTGTCAGGACGTCCCCCACAATGGGGTGTAAGGTTACCCTAGCAACCGTTTTGGGCACCCTAGCAACATCTCCCATAGACTGCCATTATAAAATGCCCAGGTGGATATCTTTGCAGCACAGTGTCATAGAGACATGGGGGTGGGCTCATTTTACTTAGGTATCCAATCAGTATCTTAGGATCCTTAAAGACAAACTAAGCCACGCCCCTAGCAACCACTTTTGAGCACCCTAGCAACATAAAGGTCAAACAGTTATATCTCGGCATCAGAACATCGTAGAGACACGGGGGTTGGACCGGTTTACTTGTGACTAGGGGTGTAACAATTGGGCACATCATTGGCAACTCCCAAGCCACGCCCCTAGCAACCAAATTTGAGCACCCTAGCAACGGAATAAACATAGCCTTATATCTCTGCATCAGAACATCGTAGAGACACGGGGGTTGGACCATTTTACTCGTGACTCGAAGGGTAATCACTAGTTAATGCCAAGAGGTGTTAAGCCACGCCCCTAGCAACCAAATATGAACACCCTAGCAACCGAATAAACAAAGCCTTATAACGTCGCATCAGAACATCGTAGAGACACGGGGGTTGGACCGTTTTACTCGTGACTCGTAGGGTAATCACTAGTGGAAGCCAAGAGGTGTTAAGCCACGCCCCTAGCAACCAAATATGAACACCTAGCAACGGAATAAACAAAGCCTTATATCTCCACATCAGAACATCGTAAAGACACGGGGGTTGGACCGTATTACTTGTGACTCGGGGTGTAATCACTGGCCAAATCATTGGCCACTCCCAAGCCACGCCCCTAGCAACCAAATTTGAGCACCCTAGCAACGGAATAAACAAAGCCTTATATCTCTGCATCAGAACATCGTAGAGACACGGGGGTTGGACCGTTTTACTCGTGACTCGAAGGGTAATCACTAGTTAATGCAAAGAGGTGTTAAGCCACGCCCCTAGCAACCAAATATGAACACCCTAGCAACCAAATAAACAAAGCCTTATAACGTCGCATCAGAACATCGTAGGGACACGGGGGTTGGACCGTTTTACTCGTGACTCGAAGGGTAATCACTAGTGGAAGCCAAGAGGTGTTAAGCCACGCCCCTAGCAACCAAATATGAACACCTAGCAACGGAATAAACAAAGCCTTATATCTCCTAATAATCACTAGTGGATCACTAGTGGATCACTAGTGGATGCCATTTTTCCCTAGCAACCAAATACAGTACCCTAGCAACAGAGTAAACAAAGCCTTATATCTCCGCATCAGAACATCGTAGAGACACGGGGGTTGGACCGTTTGACTCGTGACTCGGAGGGTAATCACTAGTGGGTGCCATTTTTTTCCCTAGCAACCAAATACAGTACCCTAGCAACAGAGTAAACAAAGCCTTATATCTCCGCATCAGAACATCGTAGAGACACGGGGTTTGGACCGTTTGACTCGTGACTCGGAGGGTAATCACTAGTGGATGCCATTTTTTTCCCTAGCAACCAAATACAGTACCCTAGCAACAGAGTAAACAAAGCCTTATATCTCTGCATCAGAACATCGTAGAGACACGGGGGTTGGACCGTTTTACTTTTGGCATGGAGTATAATCATAAATTGTCCCTTGAATTTTGCCACGGCAAGCACCACTCACATTTTCTTCAGGAAATGTACCTATCTAGTTATTATTATTATTCTTCTTTTTCTGGACACTTTTTCGGCGCGTAACTCGTCCCGCACGCTTTGTCGTAGACCCATAAATTAGGGCTCAAATCGAGCGGCTTATTGAGGAGAGGTGTGCTATGACTTTTATAAGTGATCGGGTGCAGGATTTCCGAAAGGGGGGCGAAAAACCACCCAAAAAATCCCATTGACTTAACATTGCGCCCAACTTTGACGAGTCATAGCTCCGCTCGAGGATTTTGTAGAAACATGTGGGTTACAACATTTGAAGAGGGTGGTAGGCTCTGTAAGAACATGGATCACAACGGGGTGTAAGTTGTACCCCTGGGGTGTAAGAGGTGCCCAAAAGTGCCCCAATGAAAAGTCAATGGGGCAAAATCCCATAGACTTACCATTGCAAAAATTTTGACGGGTCATAGGTCCGAGCCAGGATTTCATAGAAACATGTGGGTTACTAAATTTGAAGAGGGTGCTAGACTCTGTCAGGACGTCCCCCACAATGGGGTGTAAGGTTACCATAGCAACCATTTTGGGCACCCTAGCAACCTATACCATAGACTGCCATTATAAAATGCCCGGATGGATATCTTTGCACCACAGTGTCATAGAGACATGGGGGTGGGCTCATTTTACTCAGGCATCCAATCAGTCTCTCAGGATCCTTACAGACTTACTAAGCCACGCCCCTAGCAACCACTTTTGAGCACCCTAGCAACATAAAATACAAACAGTTATATCTCGGCATCAGAACATCGTAGAGACACGGGGGTTGGACCGTTTTACTTGTGACTAGGGGTGTAACAATTGGGCACATCATTGGCCACTCCCAAGCCACGCCCCTAGCAACCAAATTTGAGCACCCTAGCAACCGAATAAACAAAGCCTTATATCTCCGCATCAGAACATCGTAGAGACACGGGGTTTGGACCGTTTTACTTGTGACTCGGAGTGTAATCACTGGGCACATCATTGGCCACTCCCAAGCCACGCCCCTAGCAACCAAATACAGTACCCTAGCAACAGAGTAAACAAAGCCTTATATCTCCACATCAGAACATCGTAGAGACACGGGGGTTGGACCGTTTTACTTGTGACTCGGAGTGTAATCACTGGGCACATCATTGGCCACTCCCAAGCCACGCCCCTAGCAACCAAATACAGTACCCTAGCAACAGAGTAAACAAAGCCTTATATCTCCACATCAGAACATCGTAGAGACATGGGGGTTGGACCGTTTGACTCATGACTCGGAGGGTAATCACTAGTGGATGCCATTTTTTTCCCTAGCAACCAAATACAGTACCCTAGCAACAGAGTAAACAAAGCCTTATATCTCCACATCAGAACATCGTAGAGACACGGGGGTTGGACCGTTTGACTCATGACTCGGAGGGTAATCACTAGTGGATGCAATTTTTTTCCCTAGCAACCAAATACAGTACCCTAGCAACAGAGTAAACAAAGCCTTATATCTCCGCATCAGAACATCGTAGAGACACGAGGGTTGGACCGTTTGACTCGTGACTCGGAGGGTAATCACTAGTGGATGCCATTTTTTCCCTAGCAACCAAATACAGTACCCTAGCAACAGAGTAAACAAACCCTTATATCTCCGCATCAGAACATCGTAGAGACATGGGGTTTGGACCGTTTGACTCGTGACTCGGAGTGTAATCACTAGTGGATGCCAATTTTCTCCCTAGCAACCAAATACATTACCCTAGCAACAGAGTAAACAAAGCCTTTTATCTCCACATCAGAACATCGTAGAGACACGGGGGTTGGACCGTTTGACTTGTGACTCGAAGTGTAATCTCTAGTGGATGCCATTTTTTTCCCTAGCAACCAAATACAGTACCCTAGCAACCGAATAAACAAAGCCTAATATCTCCTCATCAGAACATCGTAGAGACATGGGGGTTGGACCGTTTGACACATGACTCGGACTGTAATGACTGGTGGATGCCATTTTTTCCCTAGCAACCAAATACAGTACCCTAGCAACGGAATAAACAAAGCCTTATATCTCCACATCAGAACATCGTAGAGACACTGGGGTTGGACCGTTTGACTCGTGACTCGAAGTGTAATCACTAGTGTATGCCAATTTTTCCCCTAGCAACCAAATACAGTACCCTAGCAACAGAGTAAACAAAGCCTTATATCTCCGCATTAGAACATCGTAGAGACACGGGGGTTGGACCGTTTTACTTTTGGCTTGGAGTATAATCATAAATTGTCCCCCGAAACTTGCCACGGCAAGCACCACTCACATTTTCTTCAGGAAATGTACCTATCTAGTTTTTAATACTATTGTCAATTATTATATAATTGCATACACAGGCAGGCTATTAAACCTAAAGTGAAAAAACAATATAGTTAAGTACATACAAAAAAAAATTATTTCCAATGCTTCACACAAATAGAATAAATGTGTTAAAATAATTTTTTTTACAGAAATCTAGTTTAATTAGGCTTGCAAAAATTAACGACTATCATAACAGGCAGAAACCTTGAGTTGTAGTATTAAACTTTATCTATCACATCACAAAGACATGACGGTCATGTAGATGCACGTTATACAACATGAAGGAAAACCACACCTTACCTTACTGAGGATGCTGTGTGGCTCCTCATCCAGTAATTTCTAGACTTCTTATTGACTACTACTGCAATGCTGTTTCAAGCATGTTTTCCAGCATGTAGTATCCAATCTTAACAGATGAATTTTTGAAGCATCTGTTCATCTCTCATCGCCGGCTGCTGGCCGAATGCGCCGATAATGTATCTTATTATAACATTTACTGACTGCGTCAACGCCCAAATCTGCATTGTCATCATAAATCCACTGTCCACTTCCTTAAAGCTTGCATTGTAATTGAGCGACCCCTTGATATTAAATGATATTAAAAGGCACAACATAACTTTACCGTTCGTTCATTCAACTTCACTTCAAGGCCTCGCATCTAAATCCATACAGACTCGTTCATCACAGTATTTTAAAAGGACAACTTGGGATCACCTTTGACTCCACTGTGCACTGCACACATTGGGAGAAACGAGTCTGAACTGGTTGTGTATGCATTATATTACGAAAATCTACATCATATCACTCAGCACCATTTGAGCAATTATAAACAAAGTTGACTGATCAAAAATTGTGGTTACCTATTTGAAAGACAGCAAGAGATAGCAAGAAACTGGTCTTAAAACAGCTACTCCCAACAAGATAGTACAAAGAGAATCACCAATTACAAAAGACTAATAAAACAGCCAAAAATACAAACAGAAACATTCTTAAAGAATGTTGTTACATTCCAGATGTTGTAGAGGTATGCTAGATTAACTTGAGTCAAACTATTTTAAAATATGAAATTAATTAATAGTTTAGATTCATGCAATTTTTATTTTTTTGCTTGTGATTGGTTATAACTGTGAAGAAGTTTTTGACTGGTAGTACGAAGTTAGAGCTGCATAATGAAACTCTTAAGTATAAAAAAGTCTAACCACAAAATGCTGTTGGCATTTGGTCTTGTGATCAGTACTTGTATTTTTAAGGGACTCAAGTTGGGGGTTTGGAGAAGACGATAACAACAAAAAGAGTGCAGAGAGTTTTTGTCTTTCAAACTCAATACAATGAAGATGACATTTGTAAAACTTGCTGTTATTCACATATCGGGTAAGGTCAACGACATTGTTACAATTGTGTTGTAAAAGGAAATGTGCAATGTTACTAGTTCCATTAAATGTATGTCTTGATTTAGAAGTTAAAAAGAATCAAACATTTAAGTTACCAAAATAAATCTACTATGCTGAATGTGTTTTTGATTTATTTAACAAGGGCGTTGCTTTTCTCCACAGTTCTTTACATTTTCTTCCTGTTGGAAATACTTGTGGTCCAACTGAATTCAGATCTAGTCAAGGTGAATGTTGTCCTAAGTGCAATATAGGTAGGCAAGAAAATATACTTACACATGTTATAAAAAGTTACTAACTTGTCTTGATCTATCTCTATGACATTTAAATCACTTACAAATGCATTTAATGCATTTTTTTATTATATCAAATAATTGCTGATTTAATTGTACAAACCACATGGAAGTAATGTTATACAAAAAAAGGGTGCAAATTAAATGCCTGGGTGTTTTTGTAGGGTCAGTTGTTTATCGTGACTGCAGCGGGGATTTTAGCACCACCTGCATACCATGCTCCCCAGGAACATTCATGAATGAACCCAATGGCCTTTATAAATGCTTTAGGTGCAGAAAATGTAATGAAAGTAAGTTTATATTTGACCACTTTTTAAATGTTTGCAGAACTTTTAGTTTTGATTATTGACTACATATACTGTAAGTGATTCTGTGTTCTTTTAGCTCAAGGCATTTACATTCAGAGTCAGTGCAATACAATAAAAGACACCATCTGTGATGTGCTGGATGATTATTCAAATTCACAGTGTCTACTTGGTCAAAAGCACAGCATATGCAAACCAGGACAAGAAACCAAAGCACCAGGTATAGTTTAGTTTTCAAGGCTTTAACATTTATTTACTAAATGTAAAAATAGGAATTTTCCCACAAGGTTAAGTTTCTATTCTTTCTGCTTACAGGCACAAAAATCTCTGATACAGTATGTGAGGACTGTCCATATGGGTTTTATTCACCAGCAGGTCTGAAATGCATCAGGTGGACAGAGTAAGTTTAATCTCATTCACGCTGTCTGTCATATTTTCTTTTCTTTTCTGTTTGTTTGTTATTTATTAATTTGTTATCATTTAATTTACTTAAGTTGTGCAGCTAAAAATAAAGTACAGACAGAAGATGGCAGTTCTGTAAAGGATGTCACGTGCACACCGAGCAGATATTGTATACAGCAGCAGTTTTAACAGCCATGACACGGTACAATCATTCAGTTAGTTCTGTTTAAATAGTTTGATATTTATGGTTTGCATTTTATCTTGCAAATAATTTATCTTATAATGTTTTACAGGTTTTGTAGCAATAGATCGTATAAAGATTTTTAATTTTGAGTTTTATTATTGCTGTTTTCAACAAAATAAACAATTCTCTCAAAGTCACTCAATATTTCTATTGTATATTTCACATATTATGTTATATTTAATAATTTGTCCAACTTTTAATTTATATGTAAGGGCTATCTTTATTAGGTGTCTTAATTTTTTTACTGATTTTGTTTGCTGTTTTAACAGCCTATCAAAGACATAAGTCCTGTAAATACAATATATCAAACACTGTATGGAGAAAGATGGAGAAACAGACAACAAAAAAACAAGACAGGAAAATGTAGAAGAAAGACAATCAACTGTAACTTGTGTGATAGAAAGTTCAATATTTTCTGTGTGCGTTGTGACTTTTGTGTGGTACAATTTTGTTTAATTAACCATATAGTTGCATTTACTGACAGTTACAAAATTTTGTGTACTCCTTTTATTTTATATTTGCATTCATATTATCATTCATTATTTTTTATAATTCAATACTGTTTAATTTTATGTTGCTGCTGTATTGTCTTTAATTGATATGGGCTCTGGCTCAAAGTTTTTGAATTTTGTCTCTAGAAAATGCTGTGAAGATTTATGTAACACAAATCTGTTTAAAAGTCAGACTGAGTATTGAGAAGACATTTAAGATTATTCAATACACTCTGCTCATTTTATTCAATCATTCTGCTAATCACTTTGTCTCCTGCCTGGTTTAATCCCTCCAACTCGATATCTGCCTCGTGGAGGTGGTAAACTGAGAAAAAAAAAATATTTATTCAATTTATTTATAATCAATTTACTTAAGCTACATTTAAACAAAAGTTTTTGAAGGGGGTTTTGTCTAATTTTTTTTATTTAAATGTAGCTTAAATAAATTTATTGCGACCACTTACCTTTAAAAAATGTAGTAAATTAAATGAATTTTTTGTTTTCAGTGTAGCTCACAATTTATACTATGGTGTGTAACAGACAACAATAATTTTCTTGACAAAGGGATTTAGTGAGACCTATAAGGCAGCTGCAATTAAACTGTTGTTTCAGCCCAAAATGATTGTTATATCTATTGTTGCATCAAATATAAACATTTTCTTGGTTCTTAACACAACAGCTTGTTTTTTTAAAGTGTATTCTTACATGAACTGTATGTGTTTGAACTAATGTTTACGTGAGAATTGTCCAGAAAGCAAGAAATTGTAACTGACATGATAACAAGCATTAATTTAAGTAATATTTTCACAGTTTTTATTGCATTAAACTTGTCCAGAGAATAGATATAAAAAGGTGGAACCACAGCATCTCAATATAAGCTAAATTATTTGAAAACATATATAAGGTTAGCAGTTGTAATAAAATTCACAACATACAGAAAACAGGAAAAAAATTCTGAGGGCCTAGCACAAAAACAATTGATTGATTTTTATTTATTGAGCTTATTAAGTAGGCTTTAGTACTTCATTGTAAACTACAGAAGAAACATATTAACACAGTATTTATAAATGCAAATAAAAACCATACAATCATAAAGATGACAGATCTCATCTAAAACTACTTAAAAATACAGCCAACAGGTTAAAATAAGACAAACACTTAACGCACTTAAGTACTCAAAAATGTAATAAAATATGACAATGCAATCTCATAAATGTATTAAAAAGAGAAAATGTTAATAGGAAATTAGATACTGTGCAACTATATACACTTCTTCTTCTTCTATACGTGATGGCATTATTGCCAATTAATATTCAGTCATCAGATGACGGTAATGCAGTGTACAGTCTGAGTCTTTGAAACAAAAACAGACATGACTAAAAGTTCATACTTTGTCTCATTCTCTCCAGCGCCGCTTCCTTCTCTTTCAGAAGATCCTTTAACCGTTTGATTCTCTCTTGTCGTTTAATTTCCTCAGCATCCAGCACTTCCACAGAGTACAAGTCTTGGGTTGTAAATGTATTTACTATAGATTCATGCTGTTCACTAGAAGATGGCATGCCGGTTTCATTTGATATTATTTGTACCTGGCTGGCGTCTTGCTCTGAGCTGTGATCCTCTGTGTGGCTGCTGGGTGAAATATTGCATTCTGTTTCATTTGAGGACGGAGAAATCGCTTTGTCGCTCTCCTGCAGGCCAGATAAAGAAGCAGCGTTCATCGATGTTGTAACATTCAGTAAACTATCAGGAGAAGCGTTGCGGTGGGATATTTTACTAATAGTCTTTGTTGATGGAGATTTCTTTTTACGTGATGAACGCTGCTTCTTCGCTTTCTTACCAGTACTGTGATCTCCTATTGGTTGAGGACTCTCCCCAGGTGTTTTAATGCAGCAGGTTGTTCTTGTACCTTTGTTTGACTCAACAACAACGGGTTGCGTCTCTTGTGATTGGAGTGATGATGAGGTCGCTGTAACCCCTAACACAGTCCCACAGGGACAGGCTGTGCACATCTTGCTTTTCTTCGAGCGTGGTGATGCCTTCCTTAATGCAGAAGAATGTGGGATGGTATGGGTGCTAGTCCTTGTTACATTTGGTTCAGACGATGGAGTAAGACAACATGTGTCAGAAGTCAAATCTGTGGATGTTTCAGACTGCATATGAACCTTACTAACTGTAGATACTGCTATTTTGTCAGTATTATAACTAGATGAACAAACATCTTCTTGACAAGTCTGTAAGATCAAACTGTTTTCCATGGGAAAAACTGAGTTATTAATGTTGCGTTTGGAGGGAGATGAAACATTTGTAGTGATGAGAGACGGATTATCTTGAGGTACATCCTCTCCATCTTGCTCCAGCTTTTTTCTTTTAACTTCTTTCAGGCCTTCATCGTCCTCTGTATTTTTGTGAGTCACCTTCAAGTAAAACAAATCAATTCAGTTGTGTTTCATTTTTTTTTTGCCAGGTATGTTATATTAGGGTGCTTTCAAACATAGGGCTGGGTACCGAACGTTGATACTTTAATTGTATCGAACGAAAACCTCCGATACTTTGAGTATCTAAAAATGGCTTTTTTCGATTCCAAAAGCCAAGCGGCTGGGTCTGTGTGAGCCTGTCCTTGCGTCTAAGGACCTAAAGCGCCGGCGATTGGCTGTCCACCACCACGTGACGGGGAGGATTTCTAAAAAAAACTCGCAGTCCAACTCGCAGTCACCCAACACAAGTGTAGAAAGGATGCCATATGAGAAATATACATAAAGGCTTTTTGACAGTTGTCTTAGCAATAGAGTTAGCGCAAGTATGGCCGTGTTGTCTCCGTGAAAGGCACGTCAACCAAAACGCTGCTTCTCCTAAAGTGACAAGGGGTTTAAATTTAAAGCATGCGCAGCCTGTGTCTCTGCTTATTTACTCGCGACTGGTTCCGCACGCGCGCGCGTCTCCCACAACAGTCTTGACAAGGTGTTTAAACATGACCCACGCGCGCAGCTTGTGTCTCTCAATGCTTATGAAATACTCACGCCTGTCTCTCCACATCGCAAAGCCTTTATGCTCTCATCTACCAAAATGGACGATGCGTTTAAACCTATTTTTTACAGTCTATGGTTTAAACTTGACGCACATGCGCAGCCCAACACTGCTTACTGTGCATTCAGACCGCCACCGGCGAGAGCGTCAAAGTGGCCAGAAGTCATTCATTTTCAATGAGAGCCGGCGACGAGCTCCGGCGAGCAGCGGCGCGTCACGTCATGTACAGCGTGAGCGTCAAGGAGAGTTGAAATCAGCTCAACTTTATGGTAATGAGATATGACGCGGTTCGGCGGCAACCAATCGGAAGGCGGAAATGTTCGGCGGCAACCAATCGGAAGGCGGAAACCTCCGCCTGAGAGGAGTTCAGAGAATGCAGTCGAGCGTCGGCGCGTCCACTACACCTTTGCTTTAGCGTCGTTGGGAGGGCAGCCAGAGCTTCTATTGACGCTCTCGCCAGTGGCGGTGTGAATGCACAGTTACAAGCCTAACTCGTTATTTAAAACAAACTAAAATACCTTTCAACTGGTTTGCTAATTTCACTTGAATGAAATGACATTGAACGCATTTTCTACTCTATTTTAAAAATCCCAAATGTATTTAATATTTGATAATTATGAAGTTGAGTATTGTTTACAAAAAACAAACATGCATACAAATCTTCCCAGTAAAACTCAGTCACCCATTTCAATATTTTAACTTTTTGTCAAAGTTGCAGCTATAATGTACCCACTTATTTAAATACTGTTAGTCCAAGCTAAAACTATTTTACATTTCATAAAATAAAGCAGTATTAATTATGGTATATATGGTCCGAGTACGGTTCGTTTGGGTCAGTGTGAACACAACAGCCGTACTCTGTCACAGAACTCTGGTGCGACCCATCTGTGGTGTGAACGGGAACGCTGCTCGACCTCGGGCCGACCAAATACAGGAAGTCCTCCACATGTTTGAGCCATTCGTGACGTGAGCCGGGTGTTATATTGTGGGTCAACAACAAACAGGGAAATCCTGGTCTGTTCCAGAGATTCGCTGTCTCCTGGAGGTATGAGCTGATGATTTCATAAATGTATTGCTGCCCTTCACACACACACAAATAGTGACATTTACGTGATTTTTTGCAAACGGCTCCGAGATAAGGGCTTTAATAGAGCAATTTTGCATTAAAGCAAAGAAACTTCGCAAAGACATGCATCGTTTATCTCCATATCTTGTTACCCTCGCTCTTTCTGTCAGGCTGGTTATCGTGAAAAGGTGGGGGGTGGTCATGGGGGTAAGTGCTGTCAAGGACCAATGACAGCGCTGACCGTTGTCACATGGTGTACGGTGCGGTGTTTCGAGTACAGTAAAAACAACATATGTCAACATGAACCGCACTGAAAAATGATACAATGTAATTTGGTGCGCACCAACATGTGTGAAAACACCCTTAGAAATCAAGACAACATCTAAACACAAACAACAGCATGTCCTTCTATTTACATACAGCAAATATATACTAGTCAACATTTGAAGTGGATCAAAAAAAAATTCAAAGTTGTCCAAAGACAAGAACGGGTATTGTGTATTAGTTTTAAGACAACTTTTATAAAAGGTTTTGATCCACTTAAAATGTTGACTAGTGTAGTATAATACATAATAAACACATTGTAAATGTATTGTTGACTGACTGATTTGAGTCTAACTTATTACCATGTACTTTTAATAAACTGGTAAAACCCATGATCTTAAAACCCTTAGCCTCTTACTAACCAGATGTTTAATGAGGTGGATTCAGCAGGAAACACAAGCTATGTTTCCATCCCCCTGCTTTTATGCACATTTTGAAATATTGATCAAAAACAAGTGATGGAAAAAATCCCTTAATTTGCAAAAAAAGTTTTTACACTCGCTTGAGGTGGTTTTTGTTTTGTGCAAGAAAATTGTGAAATCATGCAGATCTTTATGACTCTGGCTTCTGTCATTTCCGGTTCAGGTTATTGCTTTGTTTTGTTTACTGCTGGTCAGAGTTCTGCAAAGGGTTGGGTACCCGCAGATACCCGCATTAAAGTGTCTAAAACGGGTGGATTGTGACATTCCTAAAATTTGTTGATTCGTAGCCTAGTTGGAAAGAACGTTGCAGAAGTTGCATAAGTTTTGCCCGTTGATAGCTGGAAGCTGGGAACGTCTTCTCTTAGAAAGCATTTTGAGACGAGACTAAGCAGCACAGCAGGGGTTGTGTAGGTAGGTTGTATTTTTTTCTTGTTCTCTTTTTCATTAATAGGTCTATTTGTGTATAGTTAGGGTTGGATTTAATTTTTATATTTATCACTGTTGATGGGTCGGATCTGGGTCGGGAGCGGGTCTCCAAAAATGGACCCGTGCAGGGCTGATGGTTACTAGGTTACCAATACCACCATTATCCGTTCGAAGAACTGAATGGAAGCGCACCTTATTCACATTACTTTTCTTTTCTGTCTTTGCAAACTTTAAAAAGATTCCCTTCACGTTGGATGCAAACCCAGCTAGTGGCATGTTTCATTTAGATCTGTGCATGTGTAACTCACCTGCATTATCTTCTGGATTTTTGACTGTAGCTGTGACTCCTGAATCACTTTACGCAGGCCGTCTAAAGTCCGTTTATTTATGATTAGCTTCTCTGCTTGTCGATCTTGCTTTTCAGTTTCTCTTATTTTTTCCACACAAATCTGTACATCAGAGGTGATACCAAATTCTTTTCTCAGCTGGCAGTCACTCTTTTCCTGAGTCTTCTGATCAGGAGCTAGATTTCCAAAAGTCTAAAACAAAAGTGAAAGAAAGCATTAAATACATGGCAGACTTTTAAAAATATGTAGTTTAATAAGGCATAGTTCCTATCTTAAAACATACCTTTTCTGTGTTATCAGTGGCTGGAACACAGACGTAATGAAAATCTCCCAACACATCATCTCTGGTATTGACAGTTTCACCAACAGCTGCATCATCACCATTTGGTATATCCGTGGTAATTGGTGGAATTCCCCTTTCTAATTGCTCTTCTTCCTCCGTATTCACATTTTCTAAAAGAGAACTCGCGTTCCTCTCAGCTGGTGCAGATACATTGACCTGCACCTGTATATCCATCAGAGCATTATTCTGTCTGGCAGCAGTATTTTCTTGAACTCCATCAATTTCCATCCCTGCATGCGTTGTTTCTTCCCTTTCACTTTGAGTAGCAGATTTCTCATTTATTTCCATTTCCGGAGGTGCTACATCTTTCCTTTCATTCCGAGAAGCACAATTTGTGCCTTTCTCACTAGCAGTGGTTTCTGACTTTGGTGGAATATATGATACAAATATTACGTTGGAGTCCTCATTGCTCTCGTCCACCTCTGTTTGACTTTGTGTGGGCAAATTTCCAGACGCACCTCCCAGGCTTGTGGAACTCTCCTCCTCATCGTCACAGAGATCAATGATTTCACTTACTTTCCTTTTTGGGTCCTGATCTATTGTTGCTTTTGAAGAGTTTGATCCCAATGCAGAGCTGGCGGGTAGGGCTGGAGAGATGCAAAGATACCCTTTTCTCCCACCTTCACTGACCATCACATCCTTGGCGATCTCTGAATTTTTCTTGGCCACGAAGTACACTTTCCCATTGCACATGACAAGGGCGTTGTCTTTACCTTGCGTGATCTTTTCTTGGCCGATCTGAGCAGGGGTGGGTTTGCTTGATACAACCTCACTAGAACTGGAGACTGATTCTACATGCTTGACTGATTTTATAGTGATGGGGTTCATTTGTGGTGATGACGCAGGTACGAGGCAAGGACCAGATGCACCCATCTCCTCCTGGACTATCCATTTAATAGGACGGCTTTGCTCTTCACTAATTTTAGAACTTAATAGGGAAGACAGAGGTGAGCTTGTTCCAGTGTTTGAAGGCAGATGTTGAGACAAAGTCTTTTGTACTTGACTTGGTTTTGTAACAGAGAACACTTGTTGGTCAGAGTTTAGCTTTACTGAATTCACAGGGGACACCATAAGAAAAGTTGGTTGAACTTTTGCATTGGTAGGGGTGATGCTCACAGAGTTCAATATCTGGCTTTTGATGGACTGTGGGAGTGCAGAGGCTGGGAGTGTCCTAACTTGTGCATAGGGAGGGATCTGAAGGCAATGTCCATTTGGTAAAACAGGTGACTTCACAGTAACCGGTAGTGTCTGGACCACTGGCATTGTGTGTCCATTGTTTTGTAGCGCATTTTGATAAACTGTGGGTTTGTTTTGAAGTGCATTCTGTAGGGCACTTTGATAAACTGTGGGTTTGTTTTGTAGCACATTCTGTAGCACACTTTGAGTAACTGTGGGATTGTTCTGTAGCGCATTCTGTAGGGCACTTTGAGGAACTGTGGGTTTGCTTTGTAGCGCATATTGTAGCGCACTTTGAGGAACTGTGGGTTTGTTTTGTAGGGCACTTTGATGAACTGTGGGTTTTGCAAGAGGAGGATGCAATGGCTTAAGAATTCCATGTAATATTTTAGTTCCATTGTGTTGAACTTTGGGGGAATTAAATAAAGTACTAAGCTGCGGCGAGGTTTTTAGGACATATCGTCCGTCTGCTATGGGCTGTAGGGAAGGGAGTCTAGTCTGTGACTGAGATGAAGAGGCAACAGATGGATAAACAGGCTTAGGGTGGCCTTTAACTTGTAATTCCACATTGTCCATTTCTGTATTAAACATTGTTTGAAAAAACTGTCCATTCACTTTCTGGACAGGAATCAACTTCATGACATTTTTCCCATCTGGTCCCACAGCAGGCATTGCTTGGTAGTAGACTCCAGTTCCGCTATGAGAATAAATAATAACAATTAAAATTGAAGTAATAAAATAAATAAACAGTGTATATAATAAATTATCCAAAAAAATATAAATAAACTTAAGAATAACAAATAAGAGATAGATTTAAGTATAATTCTATTTTTTCCCCAATTTTTACAGAAGCCTGTAACAAACCTATATTACTCAACTAGATAAATATCCACAATAAACTAAAGAAATGAGAGAAAAGTACACAATAAACAACCTACAGTATATGGGTCAGTGACAAAAACGGTTTGGCAAGATGAAAAATTCAAAAAACTTTTAAAAAGCATTCATCAAGTTTATTTCAATGCACATTGCACATAGTGTATTTATGTTAATTTTATGCAATAAAAATTACATTTGCACCATTTTATGAAAGTTAAGACTGAACGAATCTGAAAATGTCAAATGTGTAACCGCCAATTGCGTCACTCAAAATAAGAAAATATTAAATATTTTATCCACCTTGATGGCATGCAAGCGTACCCATAAAAATCATTTTAAATATAATTTTATTAGTTTTTTTTTCTAAATTTAAATTTTAATGCGTTTTTGTAATATTTGTCCTGACATATGCTGAAAATAGCTCTGTTTTCTAAATGATCTTTGACAAATGATGTAAAAATCTATGTAAAAAATCATATTACACCAAACTAGATGATTATATTTTATTCCACATTTTTATGAGTATATGAGTATATTTATATTTTCATTTAAAAAAATACTAGTTACGTTACACCAATTGACACAGACCGATTACACCACATTGACATTTTTGCAATTATACCCCAATTATTCTTTTAAAATGAAATAAAACCAGAAATTTTAGACTTGGTCCTCAAAAAAGAAAATGTATGCAAGTAATCTGCAAATTTATTTTGAAATTTAACTCTTTTACTTTTAATTGAACACAAAATAATTAAGGTCACGTCATTGACCCATATATTACACATATGTAAACAATTTTTACGGTCACTGATAAAATATTTTATAACAATGACAGTGAGTGCAAAATGTACACCTGCTTATAAATGTAAAGTATGTTATTTACCTCACCAATCCTGTGTAAAAATCCAGCTACTGCAAATATATTATTATCCATTTTTATATTATCTCCTAGCGAGTACTAATAAAACCAAACCTAAACGGTCAACTGTCACATAATTACTAGTAAATTTCGATCTTTTTTTCCAGAACAGTACACAGGTTTTGTTGATGTATTTAATGTAATTTTTCTGAGTTAACTGAAGCGCTTGCGACTGATACTTCCAAAACACGCGCCATCTTAGAGGTGCTTACAACGGTCGACCAAAAAAAACACAATTATAAACCTTTGTGACACACGCTAAAAAACTTACCCCTCCATGGCGATTATCCGTAGACATTACACTACAAGAAACAACACTTGACAATATTTTCTTAAGCGCACGGTAAGATTTTGCACATCAACTTGAAGACAGAATTCTTGAGTGTGTATGTAGTACAGTAACCGGAAGTAAGGTATTTCAAAATAAAAGACACCGATATTATAGAGAAATCTCTGTTGAAAGAATGTACTATATATAAAAGTCCTATAAAATAAATAATTCAAAGCATCTCGTTTTAATAACTTGCCTTTACACATGCTTTAATGTCATTACATAAAATTATATTTTATTTTGACCCTTCAAAATCTGCCACATACCTGAAGTACAGTAAAAGTATGTAACGTTATTGAGAAAGGGGCCCACCAGAATAAAATAACAACATTTACACTCAGTACCTAAGGGAAAAATGAAGAGGACAAAAAGGGCACAAATTGGTACAATACTGAAATGCACAAAAACCATGTTGGAAAATCGTTTTATTTGTACAGTACAATTATTTGTATATTCTATTTCTATGTGTAAAATAATATACATATAATTCAAACAAATACAAAAACACTAAAAACAGTATGCATCGAGTTAATCTACTTCCCTTTATCAACCCAGGCAAAAAAATTACATCTGGCCTGAGGATTGGAGGCATGACCTTGTGGACGGGCACATACAAAAAACTGACGGCCTAAATTAGGTCCTGCTTTTTTTACAGTCCGAAGAACACAGGGCTCATTGTGTGACTTGCAGGGAGGGGGCTGAGGGGGCCCATGCAAAATCTCTTTCCAAAAGCTAGACGGCCCTTTCCTACAGTTCTCTACAGGTGTAGCTTCTTTGTCTTGTTGATCCTGTTTTTTAATCTGTTTCTCCATTACCATGGAAACATGCGTGTCCTCCTCCACACCACTGGGGCAGCTTCTGGTCTGGGTTGTATTGCAGTCTGTTTCATCATCAAGCCTCGCATGAGTTCTATGACACCCTGAGCTCTCTGTGCTGGGTACATGTTTAGGACATTCTGCTTGTTTTGGGTTTACGTTTAAAGTGGCAGTGTTAAATATTGTTTGCTTAGGCTTAAAAAAACTTAAAAGGTTGCCTTTGGGTGTACTTTCTGGTTTTGTCTGCTTGCTTCTTTTAGGTTTGTTTGCAGTGGTCTCTGCCTCTCTATCTGCAGGTCTCTTCTTTACAATATTGTTTCCCTTTACCACAGGATTCAAGTTTTCACAAATCTCCCCAGCCTCCTGTGATCCTGGAAGCCTCCCGTCAGAAACTTTGACAAGGAAACGTGAAAGTTTTTGCTGTCTGCCAGCAAATTCCGGCATGTGACGTGTGCATAGAGGTGGGTACTTGGGACTTGGTAGGAGGGTACAGCTTAGCTGTGCCCATACGGGACAGTGATCAGATCCTTCTACTTCAGGCATGATGTCGACTCCACTGAAAATGTTCTCCACCAGAAAGCGACTGGAGAAGATGTAGTCAATACGTGTGCCGTAGTTGGTCTGCCTGGCACCAGTCATTGTGGACCAGCACGTAAAGGCATCAGTGCGCTCTGGGTGGAAATGGCGGAACGTGTCAACAAACTTGCCACCAGAGGCCGATTTGTGTGAGACGTCTTCGAATTCATCTCCACAGTCACCATTTTCTGATGATCCAAACAGGAAATGGTCCAGCCACTTTCTCCCAGGGTTATCCTCAAAGTTATCCTACATGACATTAAAGTAATACTATTGGGTTTGTAGCATCTTAACAGAGAAGATATTGGAGAAACATGGATAAAGGGCTCACCACGTCATCTGGGTCACAGTGGTCTATGGGTCGATGAGAAGTGTTCACATCCCCTAAAACGATGACATGACTGAAGGGAAGCAAACAGATGCATTGATCAAGCAAAACAAAATATGAATCTTAGATGTGATTTAAAAAGAAAAAAAAATTTAATCTCTAAATCTCCAATATATTGGATACAAAACATGCCAATATATGTGACATCGTCTGTAAAAATCCTGGCTAATGATGAGATAAGGGGCATCAAAGTTTAATCATTCGTTGAATTCACATTGCTTTTAATCTTTGAAATGGCCTTACTCGTTCAATATTAAATATAGATCAAGGTTATATTTTCTTTACATTATATAGGATGACTTTAACAGTATCAGTCAGAAAAAAATGCCTGTGTTTTCACATACAGGGTCACGTCACGTGTGTAAGATCACTGCATTTGTTAATAAATTTAAAATAAAATTCATAAGTTGTGCTCTCTCCTTCTCACCTCCCTGAGCTCAAGATGGCTTCTGCTCTGCTTTGGAGGAGCTTATAAAACTGGAGCTTGTACTGTTTTCGCTCAGGTTTGTCTGGATCGGCACGTGGGCAGTAAACATTTATCACAGTCAGCTTTTGTGGTCCATCTGCACTCCTACGAGAAAAACATAAAACATCCTAAAAATACCAATGCATAAAAAACAGGTGGAAAAATTAAATCATTGTAAAACAACATTATCTTCTGAATCATGAAACATACATGAAGTGATGCTGAGTGATGACAGCCCTTCCCTCATTGTCTAGTGCCAGCAACTCTTCACTTGAAAAGTCAAGATGGTCACTATAGCAACCCACAGCCTCTTCATGAGTGTTGAGAAGACCTGTCAATCCTTCCTCTGCCAGGAATGGTGCAGCACTGTCTTTGCAGTAGGTTACAACACCTGACCATGGTAAAAAGATGATGATTATAAAATGTCTTGCAGATTTTAATCTATATAGACCCGTTTAATTCTGGAGTGAAATCAGTCGTTTTTAATTAAATACCTTACTGACTTACTAGGGTTATCAATTATACAACACGTGCTTATTGAAACAATGACACTGTAAAATGGTTTACCCGAGTATCCACTTCGTCCACGGCTAAAACTAAAGTATGAATTGTAGCCATCAACAATCGCCGTCTTTTCATCGAGCAAGTCACCTAGAAAAAATACATTCAAAACCGATGTTGTTTAAGATATCAAATCGTCAAATATGGAGGTCGTATTGTAATTCATTATGCAGAGAGCATCATAGCGTCTTCAGACAAGATTACAAATCCCGCGTTTCTTTAAACACTCACGAGTAACTTTAGTTTCTTGGGCGCATATTATATCAGCATCAAATGAATCCAGAATTTTCTTGATGCCACTTTTAAATGTTCGTATGCCATTTATGTTCCATGTTACAATCTTCATGTTTATCTGTCAAACAACGTCGCACGAAATGAATAAACAACAGCAAGACATATGATGATCTTTGAAGCGGAAATCTAACGTTTTTCAAAATAAAAGCCCCCACGCTTTCTTGCATTGGGGTAAAATGTTAAAATTATGGAATGTTTAGCAGCATAGTTTTATAAAATATTTATTTACTGCATATGCGTATTATATTGTAGTATTATATCATATTATATAACTGAAAATCTTAATATTTTTTATATAAATTTAAAAAGCAGTAAATAATCCCCACATTTATAAAAGAAACACCTGTTGAATATGTGCTGTGTACATTAAGAATACATACAAATAATATTTCTTCAGGAAATATAAAAAACAAGAAAAACAGTTAGCATGGTGTTATTTCTGGTAATATATATATATATATATATTTTACAATTAAATGTATTGACTAAAAATATAATGTAAACTTTATGATGCCTATTCATTTTAAACAGAAATATGAAGACACTTGAAAAGTAAAGCATGACTAAAATGCTTGTGAAAATCCATTGTAAACATGTTTTCAAAATAATTAGCATACAAATCTTGTCTTGGGAAAACATGCACCAGACACAAACACTCACACCAATGTCTGCAGGCAACTTTTTCTTATCATGCTGATCTGAGTGTTTACTGAAGGGAAGGGTTTGTGAATGTTCAGCTAAGTCAAGGATGACAAGAAGACTTTTCCATATACAAGACAACATATACCCCGCTGCACCTCACATAAATGCAAGGATATTGCTACAGGTCTTATTTCATCTAAAAGAATTACATTTATATTTATGCATTTGCTCTTTTATCCAAAGTGACTTACAGTGAGATACTTGAAAGAAATCTTGTGGTCATCAGCAGAACAGGTACAGAACATCTTCCATAACAAATCTAGAAACTTTGTACTTGATCGAAATAAATTTGATTATGTGTAAAACTAATTATTAACTTATTTTAATTAATTTATTTATGTACTACTTAATTTGATAAATATAGTCTTTATTCTTTAAAATATTTATAGTACAACAAATTAGTGCTCATATATCAGATTACAAACTGCTGTAAATATCATGGACAAGATGAACATTAAAAATTATATATTTATGTTAAATATAAACGGTGGTGGATTGGTGGATTATTTTTGGTTTGTTTATTTTCTTCATAACAAAAATGCTCTAAAAGTTGACATTAGGAAATATGCATTAGTAGTCTGCAGTGAATGGGGATATTTCTCCTTTAGGATGGAGGTAAAGGTGTATGTTGAAGGAGTCCAGCGCATTGTTTGTGGAGTCACTGAAAAAACAACATGTCAGGAGGTGGTCATCGCTTTAGCACAGGCAGTCGGTAAGAAAATCGCTTATGTATATCACAAATTCAGAAAACAATTATTAATGTACAACAAAACAATGGTGCCAGATAGCACTTAAAGTGGTTCCCTGGCTCAAAATCATAGGGGAACCATTTTTAGTGCCAAAGATTACCTATAAAGAACCTGTGTAGCACCTGTGTAGAACCATATTGTGCTAAGTTAAACCATAAGTGGTGCTATAGTCATGCGTTAGCACCACTTATGGTTCTTCAGAGGTGCTCTGTAGCGCTAAAATGGTTCCTCTATGATTACAATTTTGTAGTATTATGTAGCACCATTGTTTTTTAGCAAAACCCATATACAGTAGCAGCAATGATTACGACTAAAAAACCATAGAATTACTATAATTAAATATTACTATAGACTCTTAATAAATTTTATGGAAAACTAAACTAGCAAATTTTAAACAAGAAAAATGTAAAACATTTGTAATATTTTCGCTTTTAGGTCGCACTGGACGATATACTATGAGAGAGAAGTTCAAAGAATATGAACGTAACGTAACTCCAGATGAAAGGCTCCTGGAGTCTTTGGAAAAATATGGTGAGCAAGCTAAGGAAGTCCAGCTCATTCTGAAACATATCGGTCCTTCCCTTGGGGAAGAACCAATGCCCAGGGCCCAAATGAGGCGTGTAGAAGGAGCAGGGAGGGTCCGTAGAGGCAGCGGGATACTCGCCCTACACCGCCAGAGTCTTCCACCGCTATCACGTCTCTGCCTCCACTCCGAGCCACCCCCTGAGGAACCAAAGAGACCCAAGAGGAAGTCCCTGACCCTAATGGAGGAAGCATGGGGCTGGCTGGAAAACTTGGGTAGAGGCGGGAAACAACCATCAGGACGAGATAAGGGAAAAGACAAGGAGGGCAATAAAGGAAATGGGCACTCAGACAGCACATCTCTGAAATCAGCCAAGAGTTCCCCAGCCTCTGGGGTATCACAGGGAAAGGACAAAAAAGATAAAAATAGAGTCACACATCAGCCTTTGATCAGTTGCCTTGGAAACCGTGGTAGATGCAATGATGACAGTGTCTTATCTGAAAGTAAAGAGGAAGAGGTGCAAAAAGGTGCAGAGAAGGATGTGAAGACCATCACAACCGGCAAACCTCCAGCGGCTCAGGTTCAGATGAGCAGTCCTGAAACTGACAGTGAGGAGATAGTAGCATTAAGGAGACAGATCATCAAACAACAGACTACTCTGCAAGAACTAACAGTGAAAATAGATTCAACCGATCAGATGATTCGTGAACTTGAGGAGCAAGAAGCAGCCAGACAGAGTTCAGAGTCAGAAGATGAGGAACAGCTCAAGTTTTGGCTAAATGAGCTGAAAGCAGAGGAGGGCTACGAGAGGGATCTGCAGCAGCAGTTCTTTCAGATAAAAGAGGAAGCTGCCAAGTGCAAAGCCCAAATAGAAGAATACAAACAGAAAGTGCTAACAATGGATCTAAAAAACGTTGAGTACAAAAACACCACTGGACAAACAGACGCACCAAATCCTGAACTGAACCATTCTGAACCAAGCATCAAACAAATAGAGAGCTCTATGGAAGGATCACGTGGAGACAGTAAAATTGAAAAGGTGGTCACGACACTCGACTCCAAAGTCCCATATGTGGTTGTTTCTGCAAACCAGATATCTCATCCTCCACTGAGTGGACCAGCGGAGCTGAGGGAATGGTGGACACGATGGTCACAGTCTCAAAATCAGACACCAGGGACAAAACCCAAAATAGTGCATCGCTCTGAAATCACCATTCATCTGGGAAGCACTAGAGTTTAAGCACATGGAACACTGCAAAGATTTTGTATATAGAAACGTAAAAAAATTCAACACCACCTCGTTCATTTAAGCCCAGTGGATTATGAACTTTTCATTGCATGAGGACCACTGCCATGATGAAACACGGTGGTCCTGTATTTGTTTTTCATGTATTATGCTGTTAAAAAATAAAAAGTAACACATCACTGATTCTCATAAAATGTTTATTTCAATTGTTTCATTCAAGACCTTTAACAAAAGTATATAGGAGAACCTTGAGGTTCAACACAAACCCAGAGTGCTCCCAGAAATAATGATAGCAACAGCTCCATGTGTCATAAGAAGCACGGCAAAAGTCTATCCACTTAATTGAATTCCAGCTCATTATTTTTTAACGTTCCTAGTTGTTTCCCCACACTTGTCAAGTTTTGCATGTATTTAGATTTTCAAAATAAATCCACCAAGTAAAAGCACACATGAAAAGGGTGTTTTTCAACCCAGGTATGAGGGATGCACACCGGTATTTTCTGTTTGGGGAAACCACCATAATTGCTTTTATACTTTGGTGGCCATTTTCAGATAGAGGTTTTACATTTTGCTTGTTTTTAGGCACCTTTTCTTTAATTTACTCATTAGCAGACATTGAGTTTAAACAGAACTCAAAAGAGAGAGGAGAAAAAAACATGAGCAGAGTAAAAAAAAATCTATATAAAGGACTGCAGGCTACAAGATGCCATTAGGAATTCTGCACTTGCCTAAAAATACAGACTAAACGTGTGAAATCAAAATTTAAAACCGCTCCTAAAAAAAAAAGGAAAACCCAACTTGAGAAAAAAACTGATAATTTTCACAATCAAAATAAAAACATACACAAGTTTTGAACCCAAACTGTTTATTTTATTTTTCAGATTCACGTTATTAAAACCTACTCTAGAAATGGAATTGGGTATGAAACCAGTGAGTGAGAAATAAACTAGGTTCTAGGTTGTTTTCACTCACAAGAGTCTAGAAATATTTGGGTGAGGAACTCAAAATAAGGTAGATGATTCAAGTGATACAGGAAGAGTAAAATACAGAAGTCAAAAACACAGACAAGCAAAGCTGTTTTAAAACAACAACTCACATGGCAGCAGGTGCAGAATTCCCAGCATTTCAATTTAAGCAGAAATGAAAACTGGTGAAATAGGCCTCGCATCTCTAACTTAATGGGTGCGAGAACTACGAACCATTTTCCTCTCATCCTCTGCATAACAATCACACCCTTACAGATTTTCAAACAAACATGTGATGCATTAAACAAACACACTCATCATGTGGGGGTTCCTCAAAATTACAACCGCACAAGAACATCACACATACCATGAAGACAAATGAGATGAGAATTTTCTTTAGCATGGTCAAGGACAGAGAAAGGGACTTGAGTGCGTACATGCTAATTTTCAAGTCTTGAAGTGTTTGTTAACCTGTGAAATGTGTATGTTGGTGAGAGAAAGAGAGAGAGAATGAGCGAGAGACACACAGAAATCCTTTTCTCTGTTCTTCTATGATTGCTTTTCTTCTCGAGGTGTTTCTCCACACTCAGGAGGAGAGGGGTGAACAGTACTCAGTCAATAACACCAGGTTGGCGTGATTTTCTCTCTACATTGAAGCCCTGTGTGAAAAAAAAATCAATGAGAACAGGTCTAAAAATGTCCGAAATCCTGCCTGGTTCCAGTTTAGGACTGGCTGTCTAAGAGCAGGAAGTGTTTTCGTAGTGTGTATTCCACTTTATGATTGTTATTTTCTAAGTGTGCATTCAGGTTTTGAAAATCAATATTAAGTCAATGTAAGGAACAATACACTAGAAAGTGACTGAAAAGTAACCTTTACATTAACTTCTGTTTACCTTTGAATTGTCTGGGCCACGTGGTTGCCTGATAATGACCAGACGAGGGGCGTTGGTATCATCCAGAGTGATGCTCTTCAAGCGATTGACAAGTCGGTCAGGTCGAGGTGTTGCTACTAGTTTAGGGCCCTCACTGGAAAAAAAAAATGTAAGCTAAAATTAAAACGGAACAAAACTGGCAATGTGGTACCATAACAGATGCATCATTTGAAGGACTATAAATCACAATTTGCTCTAACACAAGATGGACAATCGGACATTTTGTTGCATCTCAGACACTCTGTTACAGACACAAAGCTGTAATTGCAAATGTGCCTCTGAAAGAAACACCTTGTAAAAGTAGATTTTGCATTAGATATGGGCTTTAATGAAAAAAAATCTGAATCGGCCATGAAAATCCTGATTGGTGCATCCCTATACTACAAGACTAAATGAAGAGTTTGGTTCCAAAACGCAATAAATCCATTTTGACTAATTTCGGTAAAAACATGTTTTCTATACCAAGAAAGTGACAAGATGAAAACCACCATTTTCTGTTACAAACTTTTACATAGCATCTTTAGATTATAAAAACAAAAAATTCAAATGCTTAATTTCATTCTCAAAGATTTATTATAAAACCTAATTATTTTTTCCACAAAATGCAAAAAATCCAAACAAGTTCTTCTTCAAAACGCTATAAATCTATTAAATCAATATATAAATGTGCATTCATCTTTGCCATGTTGTATTCATTTAGTTGACTAGTGATATACACTGAAAAAAAAATTAGTGTCATTAAGAACACTGTCATTGCTGCGGTTATTCTTGGGACGTCGTCACTGAACATTTTTAAAGCAATCATCTGTAAAATATGTTTTGGTCCTTCTCGATTTTCGTTGGTTTTGAGTAAAATAATAGAAAGTTTTTCATAAGATCCCCTGGGGTCAACGTGTTAGCATGACAGAAGCTTGATGCTGCCGGGAGAACAAGCAACACCTGACATTTTTCCATCTCCTAAGTGCCGCTCATGTAAATTATTAGATTTTGATGGCTTACGTTTCTTCCCTGCCACAAAAAACCACCACAGGTTTATCAATGCCCAAGTATTATTTTGTTTTGTTTGTTTCTTGATCATGAAGTACAAAGTTGATGAGGAAAACTAGGATTCATTCCATGTGTATTCAACACGCCGCCATTGCTGTTTACAATGCGTGGAATGGTGTGATTGGTTAAGCGGATTTATTGCATTGTGCAGAAAAAAAGTAGTGGCGTTTATCATGTTTTGGGAAAAAAGTGAGAAAAAAAAAAGACAGAATAACACTGCGGATATTGGATTTTGCGTAAAATTAAGAATTTCCTTTTTAATAATGACATGATACAATACTGATTTTGGTGGTAAAATTTTTTTTTTAAATGGAATTTAGCACGTTTTAGAACCAAAATCTTAAAATAAACATTTTAAATCCCAGAATCTACTAAAGCAACCAACCATTTGGGTTTTAGTTCCAAATCCTAACAAAATGCAAGTCCAGTAATCTCACCTGACTCTGCGGACATTGCAGGCACTACATTTGCCCGTGCGTTGGTTAAAGATGACAGCAAATTCCACTTCGTCTCCGGCCTGCAGTTCCAGCCCATCCTGCACCTCCTTAACATGGAAAAACAGCTTCTTGCTTTCCCCAACCTCATATGTGATGAATCCAAACTGAGACACAAAAAAAATCAGACCACAGATTTTTATTTTTATACACTGAAAGCATTTTTTTGTTGTGTGCATCATTAAATTGAAAGTGGATGTGTACCAATACCTGGTCTTTGACGCACTCTACCAGAGCTCTGCGCTGAGGCATGATGTTACAGGCCATCGTTTGTCCTGTCTGGGCCACTGTATTCAACTGAAACTTCACCATCTCACCCTTCTGCAGACAATCACCTTTATTGGCCATACCAACGATGCCAAATGGATAACTTTGACCCTTACTGGAGCCTGATTAAGGATTGATCAGAAAACGAAATTAAATTATTAAGTGCAACACATGATATGAGGGGATAGAAAAAGTAAAATAGACATGCACACTATGCAACAAGAGAACTATGATAGTTTCTATTTCCATTTGCCAGGTCAAAAGCTTGCATCGCTCACCGTCCTCTGTGATCTCAATGAGGCCTTGATACTCAGTCTGAGAAGGGTCCACACTGCGCAGGGGTCGAACCACCTTTCCAAGTAACACTGTATTACTGATATCCTCTCCCACTCCATTCACTGTCAGAGAGAGACACAGACATGTACAAAGTAGTATTTATAAAAAAGCTGATATAAAATAGCTTATTCCAGGATATAGCGACAAAAAAAAAAAAAAAAAAAAAAAAAAAAGTAGAAACATACCAGCAGCAACTTTGGTGACTTTCTCCGCACTTATTTTGTTTCCTTTGCCTTTGGACAGCATGTATTCCACTGTATCACCCAGGTCCAGGTTATCCACATCCCCACAAACCTCACTGTAAACACAGAACATAAAAAATAATGAAACTATACAGAATAAAAACCCCAACACATTATTATGACAGATAAACATCCATTACCTGTAGTGAAAGAAAATCTCCTGATCATGATTGGCAGTCTCTATGAAACCAAAGTTATCCTTCAGTGTGGCTATGTATCCCAGAAGCCTCTTGGTGCCAACAGAACGATTAAGGACCTTGATGGATACCGCACTTTGCTGTCCAGTCCGTTTCACTTCACTGATGGAGAACTCCACCTAGTGGACATATGGAGTTTAGATCACCCAAGTGCTTTTCACACTGGAGTAGTGCACACATTTACACTTAAAATTGCTTCATAACATCTCTCCAAAATCACATTATATTTAAATTTCAAAGAAGGCTTCATGCACCACCAAGAAATAGCAAAGTTGTCCAAAAGTACCTTATCTCCAAGCTGTGGGTAAATGCCTCCATCTAAGTCTTTAACATGGTAGGGAATAGATTGCTTTTCTCCTTCATCTTCATATGTAATCAAGCCTTCCTCTGCATCCTGCTGAATACACACAGATATCCACTTATGTAGCTTTTGACATTACATCCAAAATTTCGAGTTTCAGTTTAGTAATCGGACCTAGCAGTACACAAACACAATTATATTCATGTGATGAATTTCAGCCTATTTGATCATCATCATCAAAGCATGTTATTAACAACTGGAGATGCATGGGACTGCAAAAGTGAGCACTTGTTTGAGTAAAGAATTCTGAAAACTTGGCTTTGCTGAGCAAAAACCTAAAGGAAATGGCTTGAGATTTGGCATTCACATGTGAATAAGAGGCAAACACAAACATCGCTTGATGATTGAGTCATCATGCATTCACTGAGTGCCAGTGCTTAGTTGAGTTGGCATGATTGTTAGGTTAACATTTATGACTTTAAGATGTTAAATCAATCAATGCCAATAGCCTTTAAGTCAAACAGGCATGACAAAACAAACTGACCTTTTCAACTTTAGCCTTTAATAAAAGAAAAGAGGATTATGACACATCTGTGACTTCTATAAGCAGGGCGTGTGTGTGTTCAATTGGCAGACATATGCAGGTAAATTAAATAAAACTGTACCAAAATAATACAGCAACAGACTAAACCACATCCTGGCTACTCTTAATCCACATGCCTCTTCATCAGTCTTAAAGGAACACGCCGACTTTTGGGGACTTTAGCTTATTCACCGTATCCCCAAGAGTTAGATAAGTCCATCCATACCCTTTTCATCTCTGTGTGTCCCGTAACTGACTCACCCACCGCTAGCCTAGCTTAGCACAAAGACTGGAAGTAAATGGCTCCAGCTAGCATACTGCTCCCAATAAGTGACAAAATAGCGCCAACATTTTCCTATTTATATGTTGTGATTTATATAGATCAGAGTTACTTTAATCACGTCCAAGTAGCAGTGCTTCACCTTCTGAGAATATAGTTCTCAGTATGTATACGGTTATTAAAAGATGGCTGTGTCCCATATGACCTTTTTATATGTACATGGTGTGACTATACAAAATCACAACAAATAAATGGAAAATGTTGGCATAATTTTGTCACCTTTGGGAGAAAGCATGCTAGCTGGAGCCATTAACTTCCAGTCTTTGTGCTAAGCTAGGCTAGCGGTGGGTGCGTCAGTTACGGGACACACGGAGATGAAAAGGGTATGGATGGATTTATCTAACTCTTGGGGAT
Source organism: Paramisgurnus dabryanus (assembly GCF_030506205.2). Lineage (NCBI taxonomy): Eukaryota > Metazoa > Chordata > Actinopteri > Cypriniformes > Cobitidae > Paramisgurnus > Paramisgurnus dabryanus. Next base: position 13,745,417 of record NC_133347.1, read on the forward strand.
ACGGTGAATAAGCTAAAGTCCCAAAAAGTTGCCGTGTTGCTTTAAGTTTTAGACTCCTGCTCTATGAATTGATGACTAAACGGTCTACACTGTAAAGGAGAGGCAGCATGCAGAGAACAGCAGCCTACCTTGTCTTTTTTCTAATGAAGAGGAGCATGTTCAAAAACAAGGAAGAAGACAGGAAAGAACATCAGAAAATTGAATGAGCAGAAAAACATTATGAAGAGCTTGTTAAAATAAAGAAAGGAAGAATTCTTATTCAGTCAATTTGGTTCTATGGATCTTCTGAAAATCTTTCCCTAATACATTTGTACCCATGAAGAAATATGCCTACAAATTTAGTATAAGCCTACGAATACTTAAAGTATAATGTTAACACACCTTCTCTTTGCCCTTGCTGGGGCTGGAGTTCTTGGTGGTACTGGTGATGGCAGGCACAGCTTCTTTCTCTAAAAGCCCAACAAAACGTAGCTCAGATTGAGTGTGGAATGACACCGTGCCCTTGGGTAGCTTTTTGATCCTCACGGCGTGGTTCCTCTGCGCAGACAGCATATCCTGGTGAAGGTGAGATTTATTAGAACTGGATACAGCAACATTCAGAAGTCAACCTGTTGAGGCTTTATATTAATAGGAAACCCCATAAAGTGCATCCAATAAATCTAAATTAAAATGTATTAGTTAACAAAAAGATAAACAAGTTGATGAAATGGGCAGTCTGAAGGACTACAGCACAAAGGGTATAACAAGCAAGTCTACTTTAGTTTGCAGATGTCTAGGAACTCACAGGGACAACGGTGAATTCCACTTCATCAGAAATGTGTAGCTGGGTCTCCTCCAGCACCTCACTGAAATGGAAGAACATTCGAGCATCACGGTCCACACACTTGATGAAGCCAAAACCTTCACGCATGGCAGCTATCACACCCTGCAAAAGACAGCTGATATTAGACAAAGACAGAAAAACTGACCAACAGGCCGGCCTTAAGGCTTTTCAGTCATACCATTTCACGAGTCTCCTTTGTGAAATGGAAGGTGTCAGGTAGGATATCAATATTTGTCGCCCTCTCCAGTTTGTCTCGGCGGTCGGTGGAAATGTTAAACTGGACGTGGTCTCCCTCCAGCAGCGTAACTTTGGACTTGGTGTCCTTTTCCCCAAATAGCAGCTCTTTGTCAGTGAAATTAATTCGGGCACCGATTCTCCCAGGCAGAGGGTCGTTCTGAGCAAGACACATGTGAAATCCAGGATTATTCATTTTAAACAACAAGACATTGACACTACTACATGGGAATGCAATGACAAGAGCTTTAAACACAAACCTGATTCTTGGAGGGGGCCTTGGGAATAATCTTGGCGACAGTCCCTTCAAAAGTTTCAATACTGATGTCCTCAAATATTACAGTTCCCTGAGGCAACAGTCTTACATCCGTAGCCACTTCCTTTCCCTGTGTTTCGAACAGAAACAAAAGCTTTAGAGCAGTGTCTACATATAGCTGCTTGAAAACACAATGCATCTCATGACTGGTAATGAATGGGTAAACAAAAAGAAAAATAGCTTGATCTGTAATTTTTCAGAATTTCAAAATACTTAATTCGTTCTTGAATTCAACAGGAAAGAATTGAAGAATGAGTGCTGTTCAATTGAATGCTTTTAGATGTCATTTACGCCCAAGTATGCTTACGTTTCTCTCTTTGATGGTGAATTCCACATCATCTCCAGCCTGTAGAGCCTCCAGATCTCCTTTAAACTCACTGTAGTGAAAGAAAATCTCCTTCACCACATCCCCACGTTCAATGAATCCAAAGGCCTCCTTCAAAACACAATAAAAACATTTCAAAATACGGTTGCAAATGCGTCTTTGTGACTACATGCATCAATAACTAAAATTATAGTAAGGAGTAGGTGACAATTTTTGGTTTCAAGGGTGCATTAGTCAATACATTATAAATGTGATGTTACATGCAATCTAACCACTTCAAAATATGGTTTCAAATTGACACTAGCAGTTTTTATTAAGGGGGATCAGTAAGATTAGGGACAGTTCGGATATTAATAATCCTTTCTGTTAGACACAAAATAAACTTCAGTATTTATAACGTTTTGTCTTTATTTATCCTCCGATAACATCCGCTCCAACACGAGCTCAAAAACAACAACCGGCTTTTCCGCCCGGGCTTCATAATAAAAGTCCCATTTTAGCTTCGGTAAAAGGTTATGTGAAATAATAAACAATATTTAGCATGGAGCTATAATATACATAAACACATTTTAATGTCTTAAACTTAACAAACTCCCACTCTTTAAAAAAAAAATAATAATGAAATAAATAACTTTACATTAAACATACTAACAGGTCATACTGAAAAACAACATTCTTGAACAAAAAAATACGACCTAGTATATTTCAACAAGCTCTCAAGTTTAACTCAAAGACAGACTTTGTTTTAATTCAGTTTCCACTGTCCTTCACTCAGTGCCTTGAGTAACTGACAAGCTGATGCCCCCTTTTTGGTAAGGCAGTCTGCAAGTTGTTCTTTTGTGTTGTACCACAGTACTCGCTCAACTCTCTTTGTTTGGACAAGTTCTTTGATACTACTTATCTCCAGGCGGAGTCTTTTCTCTGAGACTGACTTTGTGGACTTAATTGCATCAGCAAGCGAATGATTGTCAGTGACGCATATTATTGGTGGAGCATGTTCAGCATTACCAGTAGTTAGTTCTGAGAACAGTATGGACAGAAAAATAGAATTGTCAATTCCATCAGACATTGCCAATGTTTCACCCGCAAGTGTGCTCCGCACAACCCTCTTGACTCTCTTTGATTGCCAAGAAAGAGGTGAGAATTTTCCGTTCTCTCCCATTAAAAGAATCAGGTGCCCTCCTTGGGTGCCTCCATCTGAAAGATTTCCAAACGAAGCGTCGCTGAACACAATCATCTTAAGGGCACTGTCTCTGCCCAAGTGTTGGAAGTTTAGAATTACCTTCTTGGACTTAAGTTTGCACACTATTCGGTTTGCTTCATGGATTGTCTGCACAGTTGCATTTTTTGTTTGATGTCAAATTGCTAGCATCAAATATGACATCTGGTCTGCTCTGTCTTGCCACCCAAAGAATTTGACCTATTTTGGACCTGAGCTGATCCTTTTCCTCCTCACAGAGAGGTGAGTCCTGTTCCACAGCTCGTGAAGGATCCATATGAATGGGTTGCATGTGTTGAATGTAGCTTTCCTGGTGTATTTGTACTTTTCTGTCAACAGTCGCAAAATCTATTCCCACATAACAAAAGTGATCATGTTCCTCACGTCCAATTTGAAAAACAGATCTTAGATGTGGTACTACGGTGGTGGAGAAACTTTGTGTACCCCCCCATAAGAAGTCATCCACATGACAGGCAAGCACCCCAGTTACAATACAGTCCTGGTCTAGCCAATAAAAAACAGCTGGATCGACCTTGGACATTTTTCCTCCTGCTTTCAGCACTATGTCTTTTACTTTATTGTACCAGTACAATGAAGCGTCTGCCAGACCATATACACACTTTTTTAGCTTCCATAATATTCCCTCACAGATAGCCTCAGGGGGAGGCCTGATGTAAATGTCACGTGACAGTTCTATTCCCTGCAGAAATGCTGATTTTATGTCCATAGAATGAAGTGTCCACTGTTTTTGACAAATAACCGCAACCAGCAGTCGAAGAGACTCAGAAGCACATGTGGGAGAATCTTTTTGTAGCTCTGACACATTTAACTCCTCAAAACCTCTGGCCACCAATCGTGCTTTCGGTACTATTCCAGTTAGTGTTTCTTTGAGAGTGCACACCCATCTGGTAGAGATGCACTTTTGTCCCTCATCCTGAACTTCCTCAAACACACTGTTATCTCTCCAGCTCTTCATCTCTTCTTGTTTGGCTAGGTCAAAGGATAGATCTTTTGTTACCAATACATCCTCACTGACATTTGTGGCACTAACATCAGTAACAGCGGGCTCAATTTGAAGACCGTCTAAACATGATACATCAACTGAATCTTTACTGCCTGCAACATTAGTTGGTTCAATGAGCAGAAGGTTGTACCAGTTTTTGTATTTGCCTGTGGCTTTGCCTGCACGCCCTAGTACTTTTGCTGTGTGCAAAGCCCCACTGTCTCTGTCTTTGTATTTTAGAACTTGCCCTGTTTTTAAACGAACATCAGTTCCCTGCTCCGTATCACTTTGTGCCACTATGTCGTCACTAGTGTGTTGTGCTGCCACATTCAGATCTAAAGTTGATGCTCCTGTGTCCTCAGTTTGTATTGAACTCTGCTGTATTTCAGGTACAGTTTCTGTTCCCTCTGTGTTGTTGACAGCAGATCCTGTCATCTCCTGTCTTTGCATATTGTTTGTGTCAATTTCAGCATCATCCCTAGTGACATGTTGATCTCCGCTGTCTGTGTTTACTTTTCTTAGTCTGAGGTAGTGTACCCTAATGCAGGTTCCTCCATGTCTGACAAACACCACTGCACCGTCCTTGCCAATGACAACTCCTGGTCCTTTCCACTCTTGACAGTCAACTCTTTTGTAGTACACTTTGTCACCTCTTTCATATGTCTCATCTGTCTGACGCAGTTGTTTACGTAGTGCTCTCCGTATTCTTTCCGAGCATTCTGCTTCTGTGAACGCCTTTCTCGATGCATGTAATGCAGAGATGTGTTTTGCCACCCACTCACTTTTCGTTGTGCCCTCTAAAGCTGGGGGCTTGTCGGTTAACACGGAGGGCAGGTTGGGATTCTGTCCAAACACCAACTGATGAGGACTATAGCCATGGACATTTTGCATGGTGTTCTTTGCCATAAGTGCCCAGTCCAATGCAGTGTCCCAGTCACAGCCGTTACTTGACTTCACTTTCATTATGATCTCTGTAAGTGTTTGGTTGTGTCGCTCTATAAGTCCATTGCTCCACGGGCTGTATGCTGCTGTTGTCTTTATTTCTATATTGAAATTTTCTGCCATGTCTCTAACCTCATCATTATTAAATTCTCCCCCATTGTCGCTAAACAGTTTCTGAGGTGGACCATGGACACTTATCCACACATGGACAAAGTGTTTCACTATTTCAGAGGACTTCTTAGTGGTCAGTATGCTGCCTGCACTAAACCTTGTGAACTGGTCAATAATATGGAGATACCACATACCTGGTTTAAGTTCATGTAGATCTACTGCAACAGTTTCATTGTACTGAGATGCCAGTGGTAGGCCAACAGCAGGCTTTGGTTTGGTCTTACTGTATTTTTGACACGTTTCACATTCACTCACAATTTTCTCCAGAATGAAACTACATTCTGTATCTTTATTTCCAGAGTTAGTAAGAAGTCTTTGCAGTCTGTCAACAGAAGCATGACCAAATTGTCTGTGAAGCTTCATCAGGATTTTGTGTTTTTCTGCTGAGCTCATTTTGTCTGAAATTGTCAGTATTTCCTCGTCACACTGACTTTGTGCATCCGCATTCTTTTGTTCCGTAAGAGTGACATCTTCATCAGCTACCAAGACACAGTCATCACTTTGAATGTTTTTCTTTTCATTGTCCATAATGTTGACACAGTAATGACCAGAGCTTGTAAAGTCTAGTTTTACAGGTTGACTGAACATCACCGCACTGTCATTTTCCATATCTAGCACTGTCCCTGCTCTTTTCATGGATGCCTTGCTCAAGAGTAATGGAATGTTCGCTGGCACCACTTCAGTTTCAATATGACACCTAGTTTTTCCAATCTTTGCAGGAATTTTTAACTTTCTGTTGGAATAGACCACTTTTCCATCACCAAACTTAAAGGGTCTGTGACTGTGAGTTTCTGTTTTCCTCAGGTCTTTTATCTCATTTTGGCTTAGTTCAGCGATGTAGCTATTTATCCATTCCTGTCCACACACAGTCCGTGTGCATGCGGTGTCTATTATTGCTGAGCCGAAACACTCTGTCATAAATATTTCTGCTTCAGTGGGTGACTCTTTTGTATACAGAGTAATGTTGCACTCCTCCATATCATTTGTTTCACAATCTTCAGTAAGTTTGACTTGCTCACCTCTGTGTGGACAGTCTTTGGCCCAGTGGAAAGTGCTTTGACAAACAGCACATTTTGATCTGCGTCCATACCTGTCCAGGGGGTTAGTGCCAGGCAGTGGTGTCTTTTGCTGAACATTTTGCGACCATGGCTTGCTCCTTTGTCGCCTTTGTTCTGTTACATATGCTGTTTCCTGATTAATCCCCACTGTAGAAGCAGACTTTCCTCCAAAAATCCTCTTCAGTGCTGACTTCATTGACGCAAAATTCAAATCTGTACATGCTGTCAGTGCCAACTGTCGATCTTTCACTTCTAAGCACGCAGTGTCCAGCAGTTTGAATGCCAATACTGCATCGGGAAGCTCCATCTTATATTTGCGCATCCGCGAGTACCGCTGTTCAAAATCAATGATATAGTCTGTCATGGAAACACTGCTATCTTTGATAATCCGGTCAAAGCTCGAGTACGCCTCGTAAACTTGATCCTTTTCTTCTTTGAGAAACAAGTCATCGAGTTTCGTAAGTAAAGTGTTCATGCCAGTGTCCTCATTCAGATCGTCTACCGGTATTTCCATCGCCGTTTCTCTCGCTCTTCCCGACAGAGCCAAAGCCACAGCGAGCGCCTGTTTTTTCTTTTCGAGTTCTGTAACTCTGGTCCAAATCGCGACTTCATTCTTCCAACTTTCATATGATTTTCCTTCATCAAAGGTTGGCGGTACTCTATAGTTGCTAACCATCCTCTGCTACCAATGTTAGACACAAAATAAACTTCAGTAATTATAACGTTTTGTCTTTATTTATCCTCCGATAACATCCGCTCCAACACGAGCTCAAAAACAACAACCGGCTTTTCCGCCCGGGCTTCATAATAAAAGTCCCATTTTAGCTTCGGTAAAAGGTTATGTGAAATAATAAACAATATTTAGCATGGAGCTATAATATACATAAACACATTTTAATGTCTTAAACTTAACACTTTCTTCATTAAAAGATCTTCAGATGAGAGGCATTTATAAAGCTATTTTAAAGCATTTGCAGGGCTCAACGCAAAAAAAAATTTATACTGGCCCAGTCGGGCCAGTGGTTCAAATTTTCACTTGCCCTGCCAAAATTTTTACTGGCTCCAATAAAAAAAAACTGTCAGTGTCATATTTAAAAATAATAATTCAAAAGTCAAATATAATTGTATACATAGACTTTTCTGCTTTACCTGTAAACTGACAGCAAACTGCAAAATATTGCATGGTTTCTTTTGTTGTGTTTTACCCAAGAAAATGTCTGCGTCCAAAATGTTAAAAAATATACATTGATGAAAATATATTTTAGTGACTGAGGGTGAAGCACTGGCCCGATCAGGCAAGTGACAATACTTTTTACTTGCCCGAACGTCTCTCATGCTTGCCCCGGGCCACCGGGCAGTCTGTTATGTTGAGCCCCCTGATTTGCCATTTACTTTAAAAAATTTTTTTTACATGGTACTACTAAATCAAGCAACTATTTAAAAAAAAAAAGATTAATTCTGATTCATACCTTGGTAGCACACACCACTCCCTGGCATCTTGACTGTTTATTCTTCAACACAATGTTGTGGGCACTTACAGCACCAGTACTGAAATAAAAATACAATTTCAGTCATTGTAACACTTACATTTCACCTTTTACAGACTATTTATAGATACACTTACTGCTTGTTGGTTTCCATGTAAAAGCTGACTTTATCTCCAGTATCTAATGTAACATTTCCTTCCACATCCTCAGGGGTGTAGGTCAAATAAAACACTTCCTGTGAGAAGATTAAAACAATTTATAACAATGCTTAATCGTTAAAAGTGCTTTTGTACAAATTGAAGGAAAATTGGTATTTTGATTAGAAAATAGCAGTGGCAAAATATATTAACATGTGTATATTATACATAGGAGAAAGACACTGACCCCATTCCTCTCGTAACACACACTGCCTGTGGGCACCTGGCCAGGTGCTGACTTCCCATCCAGGTGAGAAGGTATAGCTGACACTACCTAAAGAAAGTGACCATGCAGACATGCAGATGAGGTTAGAGACTGAGACATGGATCACCTAAACAAAATCTAACAGAAGGTTCCTGAACACAGATGTTAGACAATCCCTGACCCTAAAATAACACAAATTACTAATCAAAAAGCTTCAAAACTTGATTTACATACAGTGTTCAAGAAACCAGCCTTACATTTACTAAACTTAAGCAGAGATTTAAATAGAAGATAACTTAAAGTTTATTTTGTCATAAACTGCTATTTAAATGAAGATGAGGAATCCCCCAACAACAAAACACAGACAACCAAGCTCATTGTGAACCCACAAACAATCTTAGCATTAGATTAGTTAAAGAGCCCAGCAGTAAGAAACTGTCAGGCCACATTTATACCTGGTATTAAAAGAATACGTCATCCAAAAATGAAAATCCTGTCATAATTTACTAAAACTTGTTGTTTTAGACATGTATGAATTTCTTTTTTCTGATGAACACAAAAGGAAGCATTGTGATAACGGAAGATATTTTATTAAAATATGATAAGCAGAGTTGACGGTTCCCATTGAATTCCAAAGGAATTGTTTTTCCTACTATAGAAGTCAATGTTTTTCCCCACCAGTTTGTGCTTATTATGTATCAAAATGTCTTTGGTGTTTATCAGAAAAAAAGAAATTCAAACAGGTCTAGAACAACATGAGGGTGAGTAAATTAAAATTAAAACAAAATTCTCATTTTTGGGTGAACTATCCCTTTAAGATGCGTTGTGGTCAATTGAATCACAAGTGGATGATAGAGAGAGACATCCGCTCACACCTGGTGTTAGTTTCTTTCATCCACTTTTGACTGCTTTTGCGTTAATCTAGCGTTTTCCACTACCTCTGAATGTGGTCAAAGGGGACGAGCTCAAAACCATCACACCATTTTCACCATTATCCTTCTCCACTTGTAATCCGATCGACCAGGTCAGCATGGATTAAAAATGAGCTTGAAACCCCAACACTCACATTAATGGGACAAAGACGAAAAACATGAAAGTAAAACGTGTTCCTTAACTGGATGAATAAAACCATGCAGCACAGTTAAGGGAGAGGCGTGCAAGTCAGGGCCCACCTGCCCAGAGATTCGCTCTTCTGGCAACATTTCTGCCTTGATTTTTACCAGCTTCACCGCGATTGGCTTGCCGGTGCGTCTATCAGACGACACCTCAAACTCCACATCATCTAAAAAAAGGGGTGGGACAAACAATGAAGTGAATAAGTCAACTCTTGCATTAACAATATAGGACACTGCAATGCAGAAAATATCCTGGCAGCCTTTCCTCAAGGTGTTGCAACCCATACCTCCAACTTTAAGCTCCTGCAGGTTTCCGTTGTACTGTGAGCAGTGAAAGAAGAGGCGGGCTTGTCTCTCAGAGCATTGAATAAATCCGTATGATGCCAACAGTTTCTCGACCACGCCGGTCTCCCGGATGCCCATGCCGGTCCCGTTTGCAAAGCCACTATGGCCGTTATTATGCAGCAGACTGGGATCAAAACTCATCTGTGGGGAAAACAGTGAGAACATTAACCCTGCAACATTTTCAGACATTGAATCACACCTCAAAAGATCGTAAGATTGTATGTATGAAAATGGTAAAATGGGATGAAATTGGAAACTTCTATATTTAATTTAAATATTTACAATTAAAGGAAATATTTAAAGCACAAACATGGCCAACAAACATAACTTTCACATGATCTCTTTTTGCTATGGTTTGTTAATGCTAGTTTTCAGTTTAAAGTCGAAGTTTAACTTCAGTTACATATGCACAATACTAAAGCACGTCACACGTTACAACCTCCAATAATTTCATATCAATTTTCTAGTTTAATCATCATGCATTAAACGAGCATCTAGTCACATATTAGGAGACACACAAACTCAATCATTACATTCTTGGCTAAAACTTGGCCTTTCTGTGGACATCAAATAGCAAACTGTGTAAATTATGTGTGAAAAAAATCAGCAGGCATGTGGTCAAATAAAACAAATTTGCTTAATTCAAACCTATAAGGCATGCTGTTAATAGGATAGGTGAACTCTTGTCAGTAGGGACCATTGGGCCAGCACACACTAGTTCAAAGGGACTGGGCACACACTGTCCCATCATGCCCACTTACAGATCGCTGGTACAGGGGTGTTCGTTTTTGCTTTTTGCCCCCTGCTGCACGGGAGGTATGACATGAAACTGAGGCAGAGCGAGGGATTGGCTGGCTTGAGGTGGAAGGGGTAGGGGCAGGAACTAGGGTATCAGGGACCGCCGGGAGCTCCATCTTCAGATGAGGGTAGGAGGAAGTGGGGCACTGGGGGATAGGGTATTAGATTTATATATAAATACAAAATTAATCATTAACTTATCAGCGTATACTATTCTCTGTAAAATGCTAGAATTTAATGTCTCAGAGGCCATGGACTCCCTAAATGATGTTAAAGGGCAGATATAGCAATATGCTTGTTTTTTTTTTGAGGTGATGGAAACTATCATCATCACTAACTATTAGAAGTAGTTTAAGGTCATGTTATCCAAACTTTCCTGCCACGGATTTCACTTTCACATATTCCTGAAATGTTACTTTGACATGAATGATTACAGCTCATTTTGCTTTTGTTCAGATATTTAAACTGACGCAAATCTTCTTTGCACAGTGGAAATAGTTCTGGTACAAACTATTATGATTAAATAATTTTGTTTGTTTTAATTTCAATTTAAATACCACTGCCCTGTGCTGGTAGACATGCGAGGAAAATCACAATGATGTGTTAGTTTGATGAAGCAACTAGAAATGGGATTTCTACATGGTAACAGCAAATGGTTAGATGAAACAGACTTGACCAGCCTCGACCACTCTGTGGCATAGATACCGAACTATCACAGATAAATCCTTCAAATATGGTTCAATAGTAGTTATGCCCAAGACTGATAAACGCACATGCAACTGTAGCCATCTGACACTGCCTAATACATTAACCATTTATTACACAATCAAGGTTTAATTTGTCGCTGTTTTTTAGAAAACTTCTCTAAATTGTAAGATTAAAATATTAAATCAGAAAGCGTTGGAGCAAACCACTTTACATATTATGTGCATCTGGCAGATCCTTTTATCGAAAGCGACTTACAATAAACCCAATCAATAGATTTTTTATCAATATTTGTTTTCCCTGAGAATCAAATCCACAACCGGTGCATTGCTAACACAACGCTCCACCAACTGAGCTACAGGAACTGCAACATTTAAATATCCAATAGTCGCTATATCAGTCTTCCAATGGCATATCACGGTTCCTGCTCTGCCTCCTCTCTGACCTTGTTTACGGCAAGTGATCGAGGCCAGCCTCCAAGCCTGCTGATCAGGATGATGGAGGAAAGGAATAGCTTTGAGAGGGGCGGGAGAGGCGAAGTGAGGTGGAGGACGGATGTCAAGGCACTTACGGATCGGCCGTAGGGAGACAGGCTGAGCCCGACGGGTGACGTGCTGTTCAGGTCAGCACTAACGAACGCTGCAGGTGGCGACGCCGGCAAGGTAAACTCGACAAAACCTTTCCAGGGACTACCCATAATTCTCCCATAAACAGTGGCCAAATCTACTACACTTGAGATTGATCGGATTGCGCACGTTTTGGGCGTCAAGCTTTTAAAAATTCAGTTGATGTGTGGCAGCTCGTCCCTTCACTTTCCCTTCTCCTTTTCGTTACGTACCAAACAAAACACCACTGGATTTCTGCGAAGTGAAGAAAGGAGGGAAGGGGTGAAAACTGTGGGAGAGGCAACAAGAACAGCCAGTGAACATAGCAGCACATTAAGGGCCAGTCAAGGGCTGTGGGTTTGTGAGGACCTTACAGACATGAAAGTTTGCTTCCTCTTTACAGAAAGCAGACTTAAATCAGATATCAATTATTTCTTTCACTCAAGGCACAAATCTGGAGTGTTGCAGGGACTTCATTGGCTAACGGAGATGTGTTTACTTTTCCTGTAATGTCTGCAAACTTGCAAAGTGGTCACATCTTAGCCAAGACTGACAAAGGGTGACATTCTTACAATTACAAAAAAAGCACTTTAGCCATTTGTATAGTTTAAGGTTTTGACAAGATTTTATGATCTTCTCAACCTTCCCTGTCTCCACAGTCTTGAAATAAAACCTGGTGAGCTGTTCACATAAGCAGCATTTAGATATGACCACAAACAACATATTGCGGCCTACATGCTAGCTGTAAACTCTCAGAAAAAACAAACCGAGTTGCTGACAATAAAGAACGTTTGAAGATCAGTCACTTATGAGGTTGAATATTTAGCACACTGGACTTTGAAAAATGATTAATAAACCTCTCCTAACAGTTCACTTAAGAAACAGCATGACTTAAGCATCATGAACAACTAGCTTATTTGTGCACTTTTACATTGTTAATGAATACAAGTCAACAAAACGTTAGGTGTTTGTCATGGCTTACCTTGTTCTGTTGTCTTGGAAGGCTGTAATGATTTGGACCAAATTTGATGAAATCACTTTGATCAAAACACTGAAACGATGCTTCAGACTCCGTTCACACGCGCACGCACACACACCCCTGTAAGCTTTAGCTTCCAGGCACACGTTTAATTACAAAAGTTGCAAAAAAGGACAAAAAGTCAAAACAAAAAAATAATCGAATAAAAAGGCAAGTGCAGGTGTATAAACGCTGCTCTTGGAAAAGTGAATGAACACAAATGCAGGGGGAAAAATTGAGGGCGGGATTCTGTCTGAAACTGACAGAAAGAAAAGGTCAAAAATGAAAAAAGACTAGCAGACAGCAGCCCTCTCCGCACCCCGGAGGAGGAAGAGGTGCGGGGAGGATGAGAAGGGCTTGGTGCAGCGTTGGGACGTGTGCTTTATCAAAGCTGTTGAGTAGGCACAAACTTCTTGTTTCAGATCAGGTCTCGCCTTCGCCGTTAACGATGATGGTTGGTTGCTTCGCTAGTTGCGGCCTGGTTCTGTTTCTTAAATCTTTGGTTTGGTCGTTTGGTTGTTTCGTGTTGCTTTAATTTTCTCTTTGTAGCAGTGCAGGTCTTCGTCTCGTCTTCAGAGTTGTTGTACCGCTGGGTCAATTTGGGGATGTTCGTTAATTTTGTTGATGTTTCTTCTGACCGATTGATGATCTGAACTTGAAGTAGGTTTCAGATGGTACAAAAATCAAATCTGTTTCACTTCATACTGTTTGGGGAAGAAAAAAAACAGCAGATCAGTTGATATATCATCAACAATCATATATAAAATATTCGCTATATTTGATGTAGTACAATATACGTTTACATGCAACCTAATGTGAGATAACAATTACCTTTATTGAAACAGCATACAATAAAAACAATATTCGAGGAGGTTTAGGATCATATCAGACCATATCAATACAGAAGACGATATAATCTCATCCAATTTTCATTTATGCATTTTTTATGCATATCCCTCTGGGAAAAATACAAATACAACACCAAAACTCAATATACCACCCAGTCATATCCCTTCAATGATCACTTAATATTGTTAAAACAGTGTTATCGTCCTGTTGATGCACATGCCTAAAAATAAAGTTTGGTTCTGTGGTCTGTAAAGGCAGCAAGGGCAGCTGAACGAACAAACACAAGCTGAGGATCAACAAGTCTTGGCTTGAACCAGCAGTTGGCTGGTTGAGTATTTATGGGATAGACTAAATTCAAGCAGTCAACAACTGCGGATATCCAGCATGCCAATCATTCACTTCTCTCCACTCCATTACATATGAAATGGAGGGATCAAAGAGATTGATATTAAGGGACAGTTCATGACTTGCTTTGAATGATAAAGTATGAGTGTTTCTGTGGCTTAGTGGGTAGAATATAGAGTTGGCAAAAATTTAATTGTAAAATGTAACGTCAACAACAAAAATGATGAGACTGACATTTGTGCATTTGGCAGATGCTTTTATGCAGAGTGATTTTATGCATTGATTTTCAGTATGCGTGTTCCCTGTAATTTTATCATAAAACCTTTGTGCTACTATAGCAATACTCTACCAATTGAACTAATTTAACAACGTATTCAGGGAAAAATAACCATTGTTATGCACATGTGGGTAGTAACTTCATATCATGTCAAACAATAGATTTTTAAGAACTGCGTGTACTCAGAAGGACAATATTTATCTCTATTAAAAGCGATTTGGAATTTTATGGGAACAGTACGTGACGTAGACGCGCTGTGAGAGCGCGTGGGCCTCAGCTATGCTTGACTCAAATATACAAATTAAGAACAAACAGTGCATGGAAATGACAGTTGTTCGTTAACAAAAGCATAACGCCTATTAAACGGCGCTCTATAGTTGTTTTGCAATATAAAACGAGGACATGGGGTGAAGTGACGCAACAGTGATTGAGCAACAGCTGGGATCGGATCCACCTGGAGTTCATCCAGACGAACAACAAATCACGGACTGTGTCAAAGACAACTTGAATACACGGTACTGTATAAGTTAAACTAGGTTAAACAACCTAAACGTGGTTAAATATCAAGTGAGTGGATTGAAGCTGATCCAAATGAGAGAATTGGTATTGTCTCGTTTGGGGTGTAAACTACTTTAATGAAAGCAGATTTGTAAAAGACTACATTCCTGTTTAAAAAAAGCTACTTTTTAAATGAACCAGAAAAAGTGAATGTGCGAGTGTGTACTTATAAAACAGGGCAGTCGGGCTTAAAATAATCACTCAGCTCGACAACAAAGACACACGGTGGCTGTCGGGTCACACAGGGCCTCCGTTACTTTTCCTCACACCATCTCATCTCCATTACAAGCGATTCGTCATGAATTCCCATGATGGCATGCTGTGAAACATCTAACGTAAATATAAAGTCTGGTTATTTAAGTTAAGTACTTGCCGCAAATCCACTAATTGTGCCTATATCGCGGTCTAGCATGCTAACCCGCTACAGCACACGCAGAGGAAACGCCGTCCCCACCCTAGACCGTTTAACTGTTAAAACACACTGAATTTTAAGACACAAACCTAAATACAAGTAGCAAAACATAACATTGTAAATTAACCGTGCAAAAGTTAAGTAACATCTGTACATTTAAAGAAAAACTCACCCCAACAGCTTTCAGCACTGTCACCAGCGCCGCCATAAGCAGCACGGCACATTACGTAGTGAGCTTTGCGATTTCTCGCGATATTTCACAGCACACCGCGAGCTGTGGGACACACGCAACTGGGTTAAGGGTCACATTTGACAGTATATCATTTTTTATAAGTGGGTCTCTGCTGCTGTGCCAAGCCCCCACCTAATTTTTATATTGCTTACTGGCCCAGATTTATTCAATTACCAAAGCCACGCATTGATGGATGCGGTTTTGTGTGTAAAGCATAATTTTATCCAATATTATGCACAATGCTGTGTTACTGTATTTGATTCAAAATCTTCCAGTAAAGATTTTTTGTGCCATAATACCTTACGCTTTTGATTGTGTACTTTAATAATACATACATTGTATCATTTTAAGTAGTACTTATCACCACATTAAATTTTATAAGAGCTGCTTAATGTGACAGTCTACTACAGTCTATGGTGATAATCAAAAGATAAAAAGCATATGATAAACAATATAGAACATAGTATAGTATTTAGGCCTGTAGTTCCAAGAATGGCCACTCCCTATCTGGATATAAACATAACAGTCCATTAAAAAAGAATGGTAAAAGGTGGAAAAATAGGCATGGTGAAAAATTTTATTTGAAAAAAATAAAATAAATAGTACCATCAGACATTGTCTATACATTTTTGCAAAATTGTGTGTGTTTACAGGCCGAAGACATATGCTATAATGGTCACATAAATCAGTCTACTAAATCTAAAACGACAATGACGACAACAAACAAAAAAACGATACAAATGAATGACACTTCGTGTGTAGTTCGCACAGTAATAGTTTCTTTAGCTTTTGCTTATCCCATAACTGTTCCTACTATACATCAAAATAAAAAGAACAATTGTTCTTACATTATACATGAGTCCTGTAACAATATGATTTATAACAAGGCACTTTCTGTTCTCCATGTAAAGGGTGAATGTAGTAACTCTGGTGGTCCCTTAGCAGCTAAAATCTCCCACATCTTCCAAGTTCAATGACAGTGGTTCTCCAACTGGTGAATACTACAGTATGGTTTAAATGAGCCAGTAAAAAACAAAACAGCCAAACATCACAAAGTGGCTGGCCCAGTTTAACTCCGACCATTTCTGAATGGTGTGACTGGCCATATAACCCTAAATGGAGATAAAAAAAACTGTGATACAGGATCTAAAAATTATTTTACATTTCTTATTCTTTTTAAAAGCATAGACCAACATAATGTCAAGTAAATTCAGTGTATAAATTATTTTGTGGGAAATGATTACCTCCTCAGCATTCATGTTGTCCATTTCCGAGTCAAACAATGAGCCCAGGTATGTAAGATGGAATATGGATAGAGCACTGAAAAGCAGGTTAACACCGTACACCCACACAGTCTATAATAAAAGTATAAAAATAGCTCCAAATTAAATTCATAACATTTAACAGGTACATTTGTGAAGCATAGATCTCACACATCACTAAAACATTATGAAATCATAATCTGAAACCTCATTTGATCCTGTAACACAGGAATAGGTAGGAAATATTTCTCTATCTACAGCAATCACCACTGAAAGGACAAAATCCTACAAAATACAGTAGCCCTAAGCCTTAAAACAACAGATCACCTTTTTATTTTGGTGATGGCAGTCACTTGGACAGCGCTTTGACAGTATACAGGCATTGAAAATCACTGCCAACCGCTTCCTCAGAACTGGAAGAGAGAAATAAAGAAAGAATCAGGTGGTATTCAGTCAGCTAGTGACTTAATAGTCCCGGTGAAAAAAATAGTGAGGTGACAATCGGCATCACACAGATATTACAATTTCAGCTGGAATGTTTGGTACTGGCATGATTGAAATATATAATTTACCATGTTCAACATAGGTGATAAACCCCAAAGACAACAGCACTGCCCCGAGATGGAAACTGAGACCCTGTCAAACAACACAGAGATTAGAATTCATGTTAAAGACTGAATAAAATTAAAATAAGGATTACAATAAATAAAAGCTCAATTCAAACTACAATGTGCTATATTAACCAGCAGATGTCTCCATCCAACTACACATTTTAGACAGTAGAGAATCTCTATCATAGCTAAGACTAGACCAAGTGCTAAACTCTGAAATAATATCAATCTTTCCGAAACCAAACTGGTGATATGACTTTAAAATGTCTGTTGGAGTTATTTTTGTTGGACACCATGTCACAACCTATAGTATAGTAACAGGCAAAACTACAGTTGTATGGGAAAAGATGTGCAGCTGTGATTAAATTATCAATCTACACAACCTGTAGAAAGCGGTTTATATCTAGGTCATGGTGTTCTGAAATAAGCCTTATCCAAGCTGTCACATTAGAGGGAAACGGGTTTCTGGTCCAGGTGTTTTTTACACTTAGTAAAACTAAAATCTGTTGAAACAGATGGAACTTGATTCCGTTCCAATCAGCCTTCAGAAAATGATTTAAACAATATAGCTTAAAATCATACTTACATGTAACAATGCACTGGCTGTGTAGGTCACCAAGATGGCAGGAAAGGTGCCAAGTTTGAGTGCACTTTTAAAGACATCTGTGTACACAAAATGTTTGAAGCATTATATATAAATATGTAATAAATATGTAACACCTCTGTGTACAAAGACACATACATGCATTTAGCCATTTAGACATCGGTAGATTCCAAGAGGTAACAACTTCCACCATAGATCTCGGCAATTCCACGTTCACAGGCTTAGCTACTGTAATATCCCTGTATGACAAAATAACAATGTCAGTCTCAATAGCTCTGTTATTGTATAAAGAAAGTTAAAATTAGAAAGCTAGAGTACATATGATTGACCATTTGAGGTTGTCTTTGTGCTCAGTGAATCCAGCTCCAGCCATCACTGTGGTCGTTTCGCTCAAATAGCTGACAAAATAATTACTGAAGTGGAAGGACACTGCATTTTCATATGCATGAAGCCACCTGAGGACCACAATGCAAACATTTCAGAAATAAAATAATGCCTTACATATTCAAACTAGATATTTTAAATTCACACAAAACGGTAAAAGGGTGCACCTTACCTGCGAGGAAGTCCATCACCATAGATAGGAATGATGTATGGGAAGAGATAAGGAGCAATACAGTTGGAAATTACTAAGCAAATTTGACTCTTTAGAAAGCTCAAAGCAATTTTTCCAAACCAGCCAACAGTCTGCAGAAGAGAATAAGATCGATTAAGCTAAGGTAAAATGTGGCCAGCACAAAAAAAAGACTTATCTGCTGTACATCAAAGAAAACAAAAAAATTTCTATTTAACATTTAGCATGAAAAGACCATATATTATATTTAAATGTCAAAATCTGTCTGTACGTGTGTGTTTGAAGAACAGTTTGAAGCCAGAATTTCAACCCCTATGGGTCTACAAAGAGGGGCAGTAGATTGGCATATGAAACATAACAGAAAATTTTACATTTATTACATCCCCAAATATTCTATATTGTTAAATATGAACATTTTGTTTTTTAGCTTAATGAAATTTATGGTCAAGCAAAACAACTTGGCATCATCTGCTCCCTTGTAAATATAATTCATTTAGGACGTCAGCCATAACAGTTGTTTCTGCATAATGTTTTAAAATATATTAATCTTATTAATAAAAGTATTTTTACAATGTTATCTACCAATTTTATATTGGGGTCATAGGCGCTGATTGCCGGTGAGTGCTCAGCACAACATCACACAACGCTTAGGTTGCTTAGCAACGGTAGGGCTACGGGAGCGCTTGGGAAAAGGAGGAAAGTGCTGGGACATGTTTACAGCACGCTTTTAGATGCAAAATGTGAAGCACCCTTTATTAAGCTTTGTAGATGTTGCAAATACAGAGAGCCACCAATTAGAGAGCCTCACGAACTGGCGTTTTTACATGGAAAAGGTAAATGTACAAATTTTATTTATGACCTAAATCCTCGTGATTTGACACATACAATGTATGTTGGCTATTGCTACAAATATACCCATTCTACTTATGACTGGTTTTGTGGTATGGTGTCACATATGATAAAATCATATAAGCTGACAACTGGTATAATGTTACTTACCATTTTGCGACCATTAATTGCATCTAAATAACTGCCAAAACTGATCCATGGGCCAAAGATGACGGTTCCCACAAAGAAAATGTATCCCATGAACTCCAGTGGGGAGGGAAATGATGACACAGCACCTCGATCGAGGTCAAAGGCCAAAGAGATGGCCTTCATAGCCACCACCATCTGAGAGCCTAAACACATCCAAAAAGTGTAAGGGATTAAAATGGGGCCTTTGAGGAAAGTGATTTAAAAACTCTAAACATACTAAAGTGATGATCTTGCTCAAACTCTATAATACAACATACTGTACAACCCGAAACACTGACTTACCTCTCATCTTATGCCAGGTTGCTGCATCAATCATGTGCAACTCGCTATAATAAAAATAAACAAAAATGTGAGGTTGCTATATACGCAGATGATAAAAAAAATTTGCAACACAAATGTCAAGTGTTTGATTTTTTTTTTCAGAACGGACATACTATGTAAATGTATAAATGCACTGAGTATATACTACGCAATAAACTGCATTAGATATGCAATAAATAAAAAATAAAGTCTCCCTAGACCAGTTTTCAACATTCCTTTGACCTTATCTTTAAAATGCACTTGTTTATTGACAGACCCCATCAGCATATAGATGAGAATGACGAGAGAGAGGAAGACGCCTTTGCTGCTGGAGTTTATGCTGAGAAGGAGTATGAGGTAGCACAGGAGGCTCAGGATGATCACCCACATCGTGTGAAACTCAAAAAAAATGTACAGCACGTACAGGCCACCCGCCAGGAAACTAACGTGCTTCACATGAGATGACACACCTGTCAAAGAGAGACACAGCATTAGACTCATTAGTCTCACCAAGACTCAACAGATGGACCGATGTATCATGGGTTTGATGTAGACCAAGAGTGAGTACTTTAACTGCAAAACACATTGCTGGATAGCAGACTACACAAAGCATTTGTTAATCTTATTTGTTAATCTTAATGTTTTTGTGTTATAAAATAAAACACCCAATGTGAATAAAAAACAAAAGCTACCTATATCAATGAACATAGCACAAAGCACAAGATTGTGTTAAAAACAGATTAAAAAAAAAAAAACTTTTGGCAGGGTAAACCCTTTGAGGATCTGTGCTGAAGGCAGTGATCATATGCAAATGCTGGTCCTGTTCTTTCGAGGATTACGGGCTAGTGCAACAGATGTTAGAAAGCTGAAGTTATGCCCTGGGCCAGAGTCGTATAATAACAGAGTTACGAAACGCTTTGATCTCGCCGCCGCGCGGTCACGTGATTCAGGTAACGTTCTACAGTTCCAAACCAAGCAGGGCTGTCAATCTGTTTGCATAGGTTTTCAGCTATTTTAGGTAAATATTAGCTTGTAATGGGAATTGATCACTATACTTACTGTGTTTATAACGGTTTTTTTTTTACTAGGGAGTGATGGAAATACAGTAAATCAGTTAATAAAGATAAACAGTTAATTGTGACCCAAATATAACTGTGGTTATCTATACCAACTACAGCAACACAGTTTATCTTTTATTTTTGTAGCAAAATATGGCTATATAAATAGGTATCAATCTGCTAAAAACATAATACCTACACTTTTACTATATTAAAATCACAAAAAAGATCGCCAACGCGGTTATTTGTAACAGTGAAGCATAACAGAAACACACTAAATTCATATTTTAAATTCACATTAAATGTTAATATAATCATACATGATTTTCGAGGATACATCACTCGTATTACTTACCAAACACAATGAAACACATAGCAGCATTGTGAAGCAGTGTGACTTTCTTATAAGGCATTTAGCTTGTCGCTGTTGCCCCCTAGTGTTACTCGTAATATATAAATAAGATAAGTATAAAGTAGATGGCCACCAGTAATAAAATATTAAACCATTAAATCTATATTATTCACACATTATACACAACTCATTAAAATATAAAAAAAATTACTAGTTATTATTAACGATAATCATTACCTACAGCAGAGTTAATAAAATATCACTGTTGACTATATTAATGAAATGTCCGAAAATGTAAAGAGAAACGGTAATTTCATCGATTTACCAGCAGGTGCCATTGAAATGAATGGGCTTCAGTGCTGCGTTTGGAACTATGCGTCACTACCGGTCACTACATGAAACGCTGTTACTTCCGCATTCCATTCTTACAACGGACGTCTATGTGAGTGTCGTAACTCTATTATTATACGACTCTGCCCTGGGCAAGCACGATGTACTAGTGTTGCTTTCGTCAACGAAAAGTATGACGAAATATAGTCGTCAACGAACCTTTTTCACGTGACGAAAACGAGACGAGACGTAACGAAAATGCTGGTCATGTGACGATGACTATAATAAAATGTATAATGCAATATTGTTGACGAATAAAAACGAGACTAAAAGTGGTTTACAAAATAAAAACTAGGCTAAAATGTCTCTTCATTTTCGTTGACCAAAACGAGACGAGACGAAATGTTATAACGTTATTTCGTCTTTTACCCATCTCAGCATCTCCGCGCCCCCACCACCTGACTGCAGGTGATCACGTGTGTTGTTGGCGCTGCGTAGATCAATCAAAACATGAAAGTACCGCGAGAGTGAGTAGAAAGCATGCGGAGCAGTCTGCTCTCGCGATGCTTTGATATCATACGCCACCATTTGCACGTTAATGGGCATTTCAAACAGTGTACGCGGCAACCTCACGACATGCGGAAAGCGGAGAAAAGGGGGCGGCTATAGATATGGCGCTCGCTTTGTGTCAATTGGAGACGAGACTGACAAGCACGACAGATAACACACGTGTATACGTGCGTGTACGTCTCCATTTGTTTTATATGGAGACGTACACGCAAATATCACGTCGCGTAAACACGTCAATAACGTGTAGCTGTTGATCTATACAGACGTCACGTTGGCGTCACGTTAGAAATCACCGTGTGGATTACGTCTATGGCGAGTGGATGCTGCCAATT
Organism: Paramisgurnus dabryanus; assembly: GCF_030506205.2. NCBI lineage: Eukaryota > Metazoa > Chordata > Actinopteri > Cypriniformes > Cobitidae > Paramisgurnus > Paramisgurnus dabryanus. The sequence continues at coordinate 13,767,687 of NC_133347.1, forward strand.
CAAAGCCTAACCTGGAGAAGGAGAAGGAGCAGCCTAACCTTCCGTCGCCGCCAGTCCGTGTGGAGTTTTGAATGGATTTGATAGGGACTGCAGACGTAAGACCGGCGGTGACGTCACGGCGAGTGCATGGAAGAATCGTTTACCGGCGGCGACGTGACGACGGCGCATGTTCGAAATTCACATAAAAAATTACGTGTACTAAGTACGTCTGAAATATGTACGTCGCCGTACAACACGTCTGATACATACGTCGCCACTAAGCACGTCTGATACCCACGTCGTCTCAAAGCACGTCTGATAACCACGTCGTCACTAAGCACGTCTGATAACCACGTCGTCGCCAAATAACTACGTGTGGTTTTATGTGGTCCTGATGCTGCAGTCCTACAAAACGAGTTTTACTGTTATAGGCCAAACTGATTGAACTTCATTTAAAGCCACAAAAGGACACCAATACAAGGTGGACAACAATCAGTGAGTGAGTACTGAATGTGATTTTAACTTTCATTACTTTAACTTTTCTGTGCAGCCTAAGGCATCAGAACGGGTTTAAGTTAAAAGTTGACAGATTTGCATAGTAAAAGCCACTATCAGCTTCTGATATCTTTTGAAATACCAACTGTTTATCTGTCTTTGAAACTGTAGTGCAACCACAACTGCGTTAATCATTTATTCTATTAATTTTAAAAGATCTGCTGTCTTTAGTATTAAAGTTAATAAGTTTTAATTTTTTGTTTTTTTTTATATAGCCTTATCAAAGTAATTTAACTGGTGCAGTTTTGTTCTACTGGCTACTGTGGTAGATTTAGTCTGTAATCATTTGATGTGTTGTATATATATGTACTATACAGTCTTCCTCTTTGGCCCAGTTTACAATCACCAGAAAGTGTTAAAAAGTTTTTTTCATGACTGGTGTACCCCTTTCATGTGTTTCAACTATATATCTTTTCAGTGATTGTTTTCTGTTTATTAATTCAGTGAAGCTAGTGAAAGGATTTGAAAGAGGGTTTACTAGTTCACCTGGCCATTTAGTCTTAATAATTATTGGTAAATTAACTTGGCTTTCTGTTCTCGAAGGGAGTTTGATGTGTTGTTCAAAGAGAGTGAACCTGGGGCTTGAGCCCAAACTTCAACCCCCCTTTAATGGAACTGCAGAGAGGAAGAAAGCAAACAGTGAAGGAGATGGGAATTCATTGGTCGACCAGTTGCATAATTACTTTATTTTCACCAATAAAGAAATTTTCATTGATTTACTTCTTGATATTTATTCCTTTATAAGCAGTTAAATATAACTGTATTATAAATATAATTAGCCCATGTTTTATCGCCAACTTTAAATGCTTTAATTTAGGCTATTCTGTAACAGCGCCACAGTTTAGCGCACCACGTAGAACACTCTGGAACCGCATCTGTGGCTGGCTGCACTGCTACTTCGCTCAGAAAGGAATATAGGTAGTTTTGCTGTATTTATTCAGTTCAAAAGCTACCTGTTTTGGCTTAGTCAGCAAAATGTCCAAGAAATCAATCTTTTGTCTGGCTGCATTTTACAAAAAAGGTCACGGAGTTTAAGTTCGCCTGCTCACAAGGTTTGCGAAAAGTAAATAGTACAGTCTATTTTTTTGTAAATTCTTTCATTCGAATAGTAAATAAAATACAGCAATAAAATAATTAAAATGAAAGTCTCTCCTGATCGTGTTCCAAATTATTAACATTTACGTCTTTTAGGATATAAGTAAATTGCAGATTAAGTTTTGTTTTTGTAAATCCTCAGACATTATTTTTACCACTTAATTAAGTTTTGCTTTATAGAAAGCATTTCTTTAAAGTGAATTTCGTTTTGTATAAATTGTTTCTTAATTTTAATAAATGTTTCATCAAACAACTGCATGTATTTAATAAATAAAAAGCAAATATAGCAGACAATATAATAACCGGGCATGGAGGCGCCGGCACGGCGCGTTCACTTGCATTGCATTGTTAACTAGAACGCACCTCATTATAAATTAATAAAACTTACTGTATGCCTATATGCCTCATACATTAGCATTAAATATCTTTGCTGCATTCGTTCTAGAAGATGACAAGGGCTTTCTCACACACAGTGAATTAGACCCGCCTTGGCCGGTGCGTCTTTTTACGCTTTCTTAAGGTGCCTGTTTTATCCATTGGGTTTATTGTGTTGCAGTCTATTCGGCAACATTTCGCATACGACGGGCTTAGATTTGGAAATATATTACATCTACATTTCAGAGGTAACAGATACGGTGATGATGATCATCTTCTTTCTTTATTGTAGTAGCACTACCTCAAACTAAAGCGGAGTCTCTTCGTTCGCAGCTGTCATTTTCTTAAATGAGCTGCGGCAATGTTTCATATGAGCTTCTAACGCTAGACAAACTTCTTTTTTTTTTCAACACGATCACCTTGTACCCAAACCATTTCGAAACTAAGGAGCCATTTGTCCTCCGATTCGGCGTTTGCTGGACTTATGTTTTTATTTGTACAGTTGACGCGTTTGAAAATAGCCTTAATGATGTAACAAAACGAAAATAAACCTATAGGCCATTCTGCTATACAGCCTATTATTATTAGGATTGTTTTTAGGCTATTTTTGTGTGTGTTTGTGTGTGTGTTTGTTTTAAAACGCCTAGATCGGCTGGACCAAAGTCAACCTATAGCTTCAAATTAAGGAAGAATACAGCCTGTATAAACGAGAGCTTTTAGGAGTTTTCATTATTTTGGCAGTTTTAGCAGTTATATTTTTTTGTAGCGTGCGGGTGTGGTCAGGTGCGCGATTGTAACGTTTGTTTTGCCAAAAAAGTCTGTAAAAACAGTGATTTTCATGGGATTTAATAAATATTTAAAAGAACGTTTGATCTGACTCATTTAAACATGTATTTATATATTGAGAGAATAAATTTTTTTTAGATTAGGCTATGTCAATTGTGAAGCCTTTTATATTACTTGGAATGAATACATATTTCAGATTGAAGGAAACTGAATTTAGATCAAGTCTGTTAAAATCTTTTTTTTTTTATTTAAGCCAATTTAAAATATTTGATTTACACCAAATTCAGAAAAGAGTTTGCATGAAATGCAAAAAAATAGTTTGAACTGAATGGTTTCTGAACATTAGATCAATGTAAAATCTTTATTGTGAATGGTTACTTCAATTTTATTAGGTTACAGTATATTGTTTATAATTTTTCATTGTAAGAGGAGCTACAAAATTAGTTGTATTTTTTGCAGTTGATTTCATTAAGCTTTTTGACAATCTCATGAAGTTTAAGCTACGGCTGCCTGCAGTACTGCTGCAACCCACATCTTGGAAAACATTGTAAAGCATACGGCTAAAAGGAGCACTGTCTACTAGTGCAGTGTATAATAAGTGTTGCCTGTGTATAATAGCTTACTCTTCTGTATTAATATAATGGTGTAATTATAATTTTTATGTTCTCCTGGTAGCTTAGCATACATGGTCTGGCTGTGCAAGCACGAAGCTGAGCAGATTTACTTCACGAGCCAGTTAACTCTACAGCAGTTCAATCCATATAGCAGCTGATGAATGTTTTTTAGGGGGTAAGGGTGGGGGTTTGTTGTGTTATTATTTATATCTACAGGCTTGAAACTGCAACACAATGCACAACAAAATGTGTCACTTTTCTTTATTTCAGAAATTCCTAAGGAAAAGTACAAATTATTCACATCAATATCTATAAAAAATACCAAAAGTTAACGTGTGTGTGTGTGTGTGTATAATTAGCCTATTTAATTTACGTGTTGAATATTAAACACATTAACCATAGTATTTTAATATTAAATATGACTGCGTAACATACAGCCAAGTGTGCATGTTATTAATACATTTGCAATATAACACGTTTAGCTTTTAAGATCTAGCTACAATTGCTGAGGTTTGTACAATCACACACACTTGTAAAAAGGTCTGACAGCATCTGCAACTACTTTTGAGGTTAGTGTCTATGGCAGCGACGTGCTTCTCCACGACGTTGGTATCACGCGTCTTCGGCGGCGACGTGCTTCTCCACGACGTTGGTCTCACGCGTCAGATCCACGACGTTGGTCTCACGCGTCAGTGGAGGCGACGTATACTTATCTCGCGTAAAAGTACACGACTGTCTCCTTTGCTTGGTTATCCGTGGCACTATCCACTCGCCATATACGTCTGTATGTAGAAACGTCTAAAGGACATGCGTCTGCCATACGTCTGAAGAACGTGCGTCTGTCTGGCGCGTGAACCGGTCTATTTTTCATTATTGTCTTATACATTTACTGAGCCCTTGCTATTAAATCAATGATGAATATCAGACAGGGGCACTTCAGGGGCCAATCAGATTTCATTGGCCAATTGTCATTAGAGATAATCATGTTTATTTTGGCAAAGTTTACGTAGGACTACATTTGATTATATCTAATGCTGAATTTCTGTACCATACATCATGTATCCCAATGCTAGACGTAACTTTGTTATTTAAGTGTACTGTCATGTATTGTCATACGATCTGCTGAGGGGAAAATAAAACAGCAGTATGCTAAAAAATTAAGATAAAGTGTTTTATTATTGTATTAAACTGTTGTATTAAAAGTGTTCTATTTTTTTATTGCTTCAACTAGGCTACTTCTGAGGATGTAATGTCATTACATTTAAAACTATTTAAGATAAATGTACTATTTAATAGAGCTATAAACATCAAAGTATTTATAAGTCTAGCAGTTTATTAAATCTTAGCCTGACTACAATTTTTTGCAACTACAATGTTGAGAGCATACAAAAATCTCACCCAAAGTCAGACAAAACAATTTACAGCTCGGATAAATACACAGAGGAGCAGTAATAGAGAAGCAACTGATGCATTTTGTTTATGGAAAAACAAACACTTGAAACTAAATTAAAACAAGAAATTACCACTAATTCATCTAACCAGTAGATGGCTGCAGAGGACCACTTGCATTATCACTTCCACTCCCTAATTCGACTAGAGTAGAGAAAATACTGACCCATAGAACAATTATGATTCATGCTTTCCTTTATCCCCCCCAAAATTATTTTCTTTAAAACACCTTTGATAATCAATAAAAATTGATTTTGTTTGTTTAAATGTACGGTTGTTGATTGCAAACTGTACAGAAACTGTCGTCCACATTACATGGAACAGTTTCACATGACTGTATTTTTGTTTTGAGCAAAAAGGGGGGAACAATGTTTCACATGTTGTAACAATTTAGCAGATCTACATCAGATCTAAATTTCTCTACTTCTTAGTCTTGTTTAAATAGTCAGAATAAACTGACAATGTTATGTTGAAAGACGTAGTTATAACGCTCACCTTAAAAAATGTTTGCACTACTTGATGTTGTGTATTCAAAGGAAAATATTTCAGTCAATTTCATTGGCGGAGTTTTACGTTTATGACTGAGGGGCACCTACAGGCAAACAAAGGTACTGTAATACTTTGAGATTTGCAAGAGTGCGGTTTCATGATTTTCACGTAATTTAATTCATTTCAACCATCTTATTCTTAAGTGACTTAATCTACCTATTAAAATTAGACAAATAAAATATGAATTCTTATATTTCTATTTCATTAGCTCATACAAAATCCCCTTTGGCTCTGGTCTCCATTCATGTGTTTGTTTGTCCCAGTTTTGGCAAATAAGTCTTGATGTACTGATGAAGCCAGTCATTTTAAATCCAAAATATGCAAATTCAAGCACCTTTAAAAATACTGCACTGCACCTTTTTCACAGCATGTCAAAGCTCTAAATGTTATCCTATTTATGTTATTTAACATAAATGGCAACAGAGGAACACTTATTTGTTCATTATCGAATAATTAGTGGTCCTATTCCTGTCTACCAATTTATACAACAAGATATACCAATAGCTTTTACCCTGCTCTTAAGAAAACACACACAACATACAATAATCAAATGCTACACTAAATTTTCCAATTATGTAAAGTTTTTTTTTAAAAATGTAAGAATTACAGTAAAAACAAGCACTGACTTAACAATATCCCAGTTGACAAAAGTACAAGTTTTTATTTTATATCACACAGTTTATTTGAACAGTCAGTTTAACGGCTATGACACGTATACAGTACTATTGTAAATATATTGTGTATTCTTATATACTACAAAGATGTATAAACAAATGTACACAAATATAACAGTGGGACAGCTACAGAATGTAACAAAGGTTGGGGGAATTTTTTTAGACTAACCCAAACACTGGAGATTGTACTATCCCAGTTGTCATAAAATGACAAAAGTCTTCATATACTTGTCCAACGGGCAACTTCAAGATAATGGCACAAGTGTTTGCTTCTGGGAACATCCGTTGGTTGCCATTCAGTTCCTCATGAAGGAAAGTAATGCTTGGATTCTCTCTGAAACCAAATGGAGGAATGGCAGATGCCCCAGAAGCAAACACGGGGTCAAAGATCATTTCCTCAGTCTTTTTCACATTCACAACTAGATGGTGAGCGTCACACCAATCTACAAACTGCTTAATTTTGGAGTGATAGGATGCTGTGTCTTGATCCCTATATAATAAGCCCAAGATGGCAGTGTCATCTGAAAATTTAACAATATAATTGTGTGGGTGTTTACTCACACAGTCATTTGTGTAGATGGTAAAGAGGACTGGGGAACTCACACACCCCCGAGGGGCCCCTGTGCTTATAGGCTTTAGTTTGACTCTAACATACTACATCCTATTTGTTAAGAAAGAATAGTACCATCTAATAATAAAGGGGCTAACACACATATTCTTCAGACTTTCTAACAGTAAATAGGGCTGTATTGTATTGAACGCTGAACTAAAGTCAATAAAGAAAAGACGTGCATAGGCCTTAGTGTCCTCAAGGACCAGGTGGGTGATGCTACTTATGGCATCGCCTGTGCTTCTCTGGCATTTGTTGGCAAACTGCCAGGAATCAAGTTTGTGGCCTACCTGAGTTTTTAAAAGACAAACCATGTATTTCTCAAGACATTTCATGACTATTGAAGTCAAAGCTATTGGTGTAAAATCATTATTTTCTACAGGACATTGACATTAACAGGATAACATTGTGTTATAGATCATTTACAGCCAAGATTATGTCATTAAAACATTAAAATATAACATGCCATATGAACCAACAACAGCGCATATAATTACCTAGATTGCAATTTATAATGCAGCAACTTTAAATTCACATGTTTCAATTCTGTGTGATTGAATTTGGAAAATAATTTTTAAATATAATGAAAATCTGCAAACTGAGAAATTTTTTTTGAGGATTTAAAAAAATATTTACAATTATGTTCCTGTAGTAAGTAGTTTTCATCTTTAAAATTGTATTAGAAAATCATATGTCCTTTTGAAAGAAGTGGAACATTTGCCAAAATATAACAAAGCCTTGCCGCCACCTACTGGCGGTCTTATTTTTTATTTAGTTTTATATATGTTTGGGTTCCTTTAATTTTGGCATTTACAAGTTTATATGAGCTTGCTAGGATTTCATTTTTATAACAGATACACAGAGCATAAGGATGCCCGGCCTAGTCTAGTTTATTTTATTATTCATTTTAGTATATTTCCTGTCCCAATGCATGCATTTGTTGTGAGATTACCTTTTTGATCAAAGTATATTGCCTTGATTTTTCTCAAGGATGTTAAATATTTACTTTAAAAGTCTATTTTAAATAGCTATTTATGTGATATATTGAAATTACTTATCTAATTTGAAAATATCTTAAATGATCGGATTTTACAGCCATCACTGTTTGAATGGTGTCCTAAATAACACAAGCCCTTCATACAAGTAACTGTATAACAGTTTATGTGCACTATTTTGAAATTAGACACGATAAGTATGACGTTAAGACGAACGCACGTTCTCCACGCGCATATAAATTTGACACGGTAGTATGACGTTAAGACGAACGCACGTTCTCCACGCGTATAACAGACGCACGTTCTTTACGCGCATGTCACGCGCACGTTAACACGTCTTTAAGCTTGGTTTGGAAAGAAATGACACAAAGCGAGCGCCATAATAGAGGTGAAGCGGAGTTGGTCCACAAGCCTTGCTCGTGAGTCGTGCACCTAAGATCCTCTCCCTTTTACGGACACGACTCTTCATGGCAGTCGCTGTTGAAATTAAACACATTTCCACTAAATGCTGCACAAAACGCTTCCACTACACGAGAAACGCTGTAGCCGCGCGGCGATTCCGACCGGGAAGATGCAGCATTCTGGCTCCAAATGTAAAAGAAAAGTCCAAAATAAATCCCGTGCATCACTTTCAGGTCAGTTCAACAAGCCTGTTAAAATCTATAGCTTTGATTGCTGACACCACCAGTATAACAATGTACAAATTTATATCATGTAACAGTTGTTTAAATGACATTGTGCTGCGTTGCGTTTTGAAACATTGTAAATATATCTATGCTAAAGACATTCGTTGTTTTGTATATGTTTAATAACTACACTTATTTATTATTCAAATAAACAAAACATACTTCGCTGAATACTTGAGTATTAAATCAATCAAACACCTGTACTGTTGAGAACATAATCATACATACCAACTTTGCTTTTCTTAATAGACATCTGTTGTTTTCTTAAAGCTGACTTTTAATTTACTTACAAGAAAAACATTTAGTAATTCTCCAAAATCGCTTGGATTTATACTGACATTTAATATCAGCTTTGTCACATTAGATTAAGCCAAAGTCCATTAGGTACACTGGTGGTAACGTACAGATGCAGAAATATAAACTATAATAATATATAATTACATATGTATGATTGTAGTTTGTGCTGCTGTCAAAATACAATTATAAATGTTAACAATAGCATATTTCTATTCTCACACATACTATAGTTGTGTGTGACCCATTTGACCTTGTGTGTGTGTGTGTGTGTGTGTGTGTGTGTGTGTGTGTGTGTGTGTGTGTGTGTGTGTTGCTTAGACTACTTTTGTTTTGATTATGTAGACTTTTATGTAGACTCTTACGAACAGTCAAGTCACTCAGATAGTAAAATAAATATCTATTCAAATCAGAACATCTTCCATGTCTGGAATGGATGTATTCTTGGGTCTATAAGGTAACAATAATATAACTTTTGTTTGAAATGGGTTTGGCTAAAAGAAAATATTGTTTTGTCTATAATACTATTAGGTCATTATACTATATGGGTTAAATAGAATGCATTACTAAAAAAAGACTAAATACAATTTCACTGACTAAAACTAGACTAAAATGTCATCAGTTTTCGTCGACTAAAACTAGACTAAAATAGTAATGGATAAGTCTGACTAAAATAAGACTAAAATGGCAAGAATTTTAGTCGACTAAAACTTGACTAGACTAAAAAGAGTATGACGTGACTAAAACTAATAAAAACTAAAATGACAGCTTGACACAAAGACTAGACTAAAACTAAAATGAAAACAGGCTGCCAAAAACAACACTACGATGTACTCACCTAGTCTACAGATGACTCGACACAGTAGACACACTAGCAGGAGCTGCCAAACCTGTTCAACACCCTGCTGGGCAGTGGGCAGCACACAGCCCTCTGCCAAAGCCTGCAGAAACTCCAGCCTTCCAAAGGAGTCCATGGTGATGTCCTTTGAATACGGTTACACACAGACAGGCTCTGGAAAGGTGAGACACAGTATTATCCTCTTTTGTGCTTAGGTTTAACACTTGTACCTAACAGTAATGTATGCCCAGTGCCAGTGTGAGATTTTGAGGTAACCGTGACCTATCATGGTAATACATCATTATCACTAGGAATTTAGTGATCTTGTACATGTATTTCGGATATAATTTTGCTCTTCATTGATGGCATTTTTAGTAGAAGCGGTGCTTATTTTAATGTCACCAGGATAATGTTATCTAAGTACACTTAGGTAGCACAGAGCTATGTTGGGGGACCAGAGGATATTTTGGTAGGTCCAGAAAAAATATTTACTGTTGAGTCCTGTATGTACATGTCCAAACTATGGTTAGTGTAGCAATGTTTAATTTTACTAAGGGTAAAGATATTCTGCAGGATAACCGTGTTAGTTGGTTAGAATTTGCATAGCAAAACATTATGTGGATAACCAGGCTTTGTCTTTAAAAATACCATGGTTTTATTATAGTTAAAATATAGCAAACATGTATTTGGTGGATTTTTTTGTTTTACTACAAAATACCATGGTTTAACTGTGGTTCCTGTATTGAGACAATTGTGGTTACTATGGTTTTCCTACAAATGCCATAGTTAAACTGTAGTAAATAGTTACTGTAGTAAAACCATGCTTGCTTCTATCATTGATTACCTGTGTATGATTAAGCTTGCATCCCAATAAGGAGCACTGCATTCCAGTGTTTTTGGTTACATACACATATAATAGGATGCGATCGCATCGTGCGTAACAAAATAAAAAAATCTAATTCAACAAGTGCCACGAGCTTGTAATTACATGATATGAGTTGTATAAGCTAAATAAAACCTAAATAGACCATTACTAGGCTATTAACACAGAGCTCGTTGCTGTTCTTCCAGACGGTTCTTACCAATTTTCAGCAGCACAGTCGCTATCCTGTGCTACAACGTTACAACCGGAAATGGTAATATTTTTTCCTCAGTTAAAATATGTCGTCCAGTTCGTTTAGATGTCCTTTCCATTCCGTTAGCACGATAAACATCTGTAACACTCACTGGACCAACGCAACCGCTTTAATGAACATGCCGGAGAGTTCAACCAAACTTGACTGTCTGTGTGTGATGATCACTTCCTCTGTGGAGTCACCGCTGGAATACCACGGGCACGCGGACACAGGCTTTGAATGATTTGCAGCGATTTATGCACGGATGCGGTGTACTTATGATAACATCACTTACTTTATTTCACATTTAGGTATAAGTTGTTAATCCTAAATTTGTTATTTTTTTATTCATGTTGTGTTTATTAACTGTACTTTTGTCGTCGGCATAATAAGGTGGGAGTATAAAATAAGCTACTTACATTTAAAATATAACTCCACCTTGTTAGATACTGACTGGAGTAAAACTGCTACATGCTACAAAGCATTCAGGTCACACTGGGTTGTTTTAACTCATGTATGTGTAATATGGACAAACTTAACCGTCACAAGACTTTTGTAAGATGTCAAATAAATCTTTGGTGTGCAATGTTTTAGCTCAAAATACCCCACAGATTTTTTTAAACATTTTAAAATTGACACTTTGTGGGTGTGAGCAAAAATGTGCCATTTTTGGGTGTGTCCTTAACATGAAAATGAGCTTCTGCACTAAATGGCAGTGCCGTGGTTGGATAGAGCAGATTAAGGGGCGGTATTATCCCCTTCTGACATCACAAGGGGAGCCACATTTCAAAGATTTATTTTTTTCACATGCTTGCAGAGAATGATTTACCAAAACTAAGTCACTAGGTTGATCTTTTTCACATTTTCTAGGTTGATAAAAGCAATGGAGACCCAATTATAGCACTTAAACATGGAAAAAGTCAGATTTTCATGATATGTCCCCTTAAAATGGCTGTGTCAGATATTTTGTCCATATTTTATTTTATTTCATGCACATTATGTTCCCAAACAAACAACCCAGCATTTTGCAAGAACTGGAAATTAAATTAGATAAACACCATCAATCATATTACATAATGAAACATTATTTATGTGCTTTATGAATCATCCAGCATGTAATTCATTAGAACAACTAAGATTTTTGATGAATTAATTACATACACACACGCACGCACGCACGCACGTACACACACACACACGCTATTTCCATGTGGTGTGTCCCCTGCTATTTTTTATTTAAGGATACATTGTAACTCTCACTTAGCTACAAGTGAGGTACAGGAACACAATGACACTTGTTTCCATGGTAATTGTGAATGTGACACTGGACCAGCACAGTCTAAATTTAGTACCTGTGTGGAAGACTGCTGTCTCCCTTTTCTCTGTAAATGTTATTAACTGCATAGTCAATAGAAATCAAAAGGTCATAAGAATGTAAAAGTACATAATTCATTATTTTGATCTTAATAAAACATGAGCTGGGTACTCAGATGCAGGCCAGATATAATACCATTCATTTTAAGAAGTCACAAATATTTGTTTTAATCCAATAAATTTGGATGTCGACTACGGCAGAATATACAAAACTGCAGATAATGATTAGAAATTACAATTTCACCGCATCTCAAAGTGTTTTTAATAATTTTAGGTTGAAACAAGCAAGTATCAATCCTCTATTTCTAACACTGTCAAAAAAATAAATAACAAAACATAATGTTAATTAAACTGTCAATAAAACAAGATGTCTGAAATGCATTTCTAATTGCCCAATAACAATCAAGCAGCAACTATGCCTTCCAGCTAAAATATGGTACTGTAGTTACAGCAGCAGTCAACTAGGCGTCCCTGTTGCACATATCGTCCAGCTGAATAACTGAATGCATGGACCAACTCTTTCTTTTTAGCCCATATACTTCAGGGATTTCGAGCTATGGTTCGTTCTCAGCATTCAAATCCACACAGGCTCGCTTTCCCCTTCCCCCACAATGACCCATATGAGACAGGTACAGGACTTGATGAATTAGACCCTGTATCACAGCTTCAGCCCACTCATGCTCCACCCTGAACCGCCACACTCCCAAGACCCTTCAAACAATATGTATGACACATATCAGCTGAGTACGGGAAAAAAATAATTACAATGAGGCATGCATGTCAATCAGTGAGATGTGTTCGCCTCATATAGTTGTTAAATGTGGAAAATATTGGGAATGCTGGGTAATTAAATGAACTGCGCAGTGCTGCCCTTGGAGAGACAACGTGGCTTAAGGGCCTGAGGTTAGCTAACTGAGTTCTGCTTATTACATCTGGCCTCCGGAGAGAAGAAAGGTGCGCTTATTTACGAGCGGTTTGGCTCAATATTAGAGAAGTGGTGGAATTGATCATATCTGTCTCGGTCAAAAGGTCTGTTGATTTGAGAAGTGACACACAATTGGACCTGGTTTGCTTAGAAACATCACACTACAAACATTAAATGCGATCATACTTGTATTTCGGATGAGGTAATAAATAGAATCTATATTTCCATATTTTCACCATATAATTAACTACTAGCTGTTTGTAAATTGGTACATCATCTTCCATGGGGAGATGAAACAGTTTCCAGATCAATCTGTCCCTAAAGAACAAGAGGTTGAGCCACAAAACCACAATTACCCATGTGCTTCACCATGTTCACCTCCTCCCCCAATCTTCTCCATCCTCCCCCAATCACGATCTTGTCCACTTCACGTACCTCCAGGCTTTCCACTCTATTGCTGTACATGTATCCCATCCCCCCAAAAAGCAGTGAGAGATCTTTCGTATTTGTACGTTCGTTGGATTACTGTGAATGTGCCATGATTTAAATGAGAAGTTGGGCAATATCTACAAATGTCAGGTATAAGACCATCTGGATGTTGAAAGACTTCTAATATAGTGTAACCTGTGATTTGTCTGTTGGAGCCTGTGACATGTTAAACATCTTCTTCCTCCCCATCGATTGACCTCTTCCTCGGATATAAATCTTGGGAAGACTTCTGCCAGGGTCTTGAGTTATGTCTGAGTATTCGTGCCGAGGGGTTTAAAAAAGGTTTGAGAGTAAGTTGATAGAATTATTGGCACAAACAGAATTTTGATTAATTGCAAGCATATTCATTTCAATATTACACTTGTCTGCATTTTATTTGATTCAATAAGATCTTGCCATTTTGGGAACATTTTGGTTTTCTATTTATAAATATGGTTAGGTTGTGTAACTACAGAGACAACTTGAAATCCAATCTACTTCTGATTTTGTTTCGCGTATTAAATTCATTGCAACTGAATTGATAAATTCTTGCAACTTAACAGCCGAATGTGGCTGCAGATTTACCCTCAAGCTATTTTCTGGAAAATCTCCTCCCCCTGACTTTCATGAAGATCGCTTTTAAATTTTCTTCTCAGCAGGAATCCATGTTTACTCCTCGCTGGAAACACAATCAATTTATGAGTTTAGTACGAGTTAATGAATTTATCTCAACAACATTTTTTAAAAGGATATTCTGTAGGGGTCTGTAGTATGAAATGGCACATTCAACACGAGCGACACGCTGCCATAAAAAAATCATTCATTCTTTTAAACATTTTACAGAAACATGAGTTTCAACGGATAAGGCGAGACATTTTTATTACATTATTTATTAAAAAAATTTATTATTCATAATAAGTCTGGTATATTTAAAGGCCGTGCACATTAAAGAATAATTCACCTGCTTTATCTGTAAAATCGTATCTGGAGTATCTTTTCTCAAGTTAATTAGACAGGTAGAGACAGGTCTCTTCTCATCCTTCAGGCCTCAGGGCAGTAATCTATAACCCTATAGTCTTCTCTGAATAGTGCAATTTCTTGTAGATCTCACCAATGGTGACCTCTTATCTTGTCTCTAAGACTTCAATTACTGTTACAATCTCTGTATTGTCCTCTTTCTTCTGCTCTTCTGAATGCACTTTGCGGGTAGTAGAGTTTTTTGGCTTCTATAATTGCTTGTCAAATCTTATGTCCAGTAGCATGTTATTTACGTGTGGTCCCCAAGTAGTATGCACCTCTTTGTCAGCCTCTCTTTTCTTCTACTTCTGTGTTTTCTTTTATTTGCCTTTTTGGTAGAAAGCCTTTAAAGCTGCAAGATGATGCAATTTTTCCAGATGGCTTAGGTGTAATCGTGCAGTTTGAGATTTTAAAGCGCTGTGAATGGAAAGCAAATTTCCTTAATGCATTTCTTCAACTAAACTGAAATCGAATCAAAAGCAATGTGTTGCCGTTTCTTTTCTTTTAACAGTTTACAGCAGGTTATTCTGTAGGGGATTCATGGAGCACGGCTTGTTTTATTCATGACGTGAAGATCGAAAGAGCAAATGGGAACGCCAAAACACCAGGAGGTCACAGTGAGGTCAACAAACAAACAAACAAAAAGTTACAGATTCAGAGAGAACGTAAAAGAATCAGTAACAGATATGAAACCTGTCTCTCTCTCTCCTTCTCTCCCATGGGGTGTAAATAAGTAATGAGCATATGCTTAAAATTCATGTTGCACTTCCATTCCCTCAAGTCAGTCTCTGTGTCTCCCACTCTCCATTTCTCTCTCTCCTTTTATGCAGTATAATGCATGCTAATGTCGAAACAGCTGCGAGATCAGCCTATTACATGTTATTCAAGGTGCAAAAGAAGTCATAGCATGTCATTATAGACCATGTGATTGCACTTGTCATCAGAATATGCATACACAATGGCCAGCCTTTCAGTGAATGTGCATCTCCCATCCTCCCACTTTTCCTTTAATATTCAGATCTTTCCATGTCCCTCACAAGCAGCCTAATGAAATCATATTTCTTTGGATGAAAGTAGAAAATATTTTATATTGAGTTTTAAATCGTTTTAGTCTAACCTCAATCTGTGCTCTTTTTCTTGCCACATGCCATATTTTATGCTTGTTATATTAACTCATTCCCCTCAGCCTTTTTAAAAAAGTTGTCCGCCAGCATTTTTTGTGATTTTCACAAGTTTCACAAAATGCCTTTCAGGAAAATTTTCTTCTACGAATATATTAACATACAAATATATCAAATGAAAGAACATCCTATCTTCATTTGTTTTCTTATATCACCTCTCAAATATGGGTTGGTTTCTTCAAAAATTGAAAAAATAAAATGAGCAAAAAGCTGAAATAATTGCATTTTTGTAAGGAATTTTTTGGAGATCAGATTCAAAAGGATTATCAAAACATACACAGATTTTAAAATGAATTCAATTCATGGGGTAACAGCTCCATCTAGTCGATAATAGCGGATTACAGATTACCATAAAAACTCAGGAAAGTGTCATTGGCAGGAAAATGTTTTCTCTTAATTGACAAGATAACTTGTCAATGAAGGGGAAAGAGTTAACCAAAATATTTCAGTTGTTTGTATTCAATTAGAGTGTTGATTATATAGAATATATAGACAGTTTCAGCAGTAACAACATAAACAACACTCTAAAAACAAACGGTGCTATATAGCACCAAAAGTGGTTCTTTGCTCGTAATCATAGAAGAACCGTTTTTAGTGCCATATAGCACCGGTGAAGCACCTGTGTAGAACCATACCGGTGAAGCACCTGTGTAGAACCATATAGTGCTATGTAGAACCAAATGTGGTGCTATAGTGGTGCTATATGGCCCCTATATGGTTCTACACAGGTGCTTCACCGGTGCTATATGGCACTAAAAACGGTTCTTCTATGGTTACGATTCAAATCAACAGTTTTGGTGCTATATAGCACCGTTTGTTTTTTTAGAGTGAAGCGGCTGTCGCGATCTGCACGTAACTTCCGGTAAACTCGGCTAAGAATCAATAACAACAAAGTCCTTTAAACGTAGTTTATTTATATAACAAGCAAAAAAACAACACATAGATTACATAGGAAACCAAAACATGTGTTGTTTTCGAGGAGGCATTTGTTCAAGAGATCAGTTTAGCAACTAGTCAGAAAGGTTCGGAAGTAAGGTTCGGATCCAGACGTGTATCATGTGTGTCCGATGAAACCGTCTATAGATTTCAGTGTTATATGGCTGCTGCAATAAATGTTATATAAAAGTGTGAAAAACTCATTGGGAACATACTGTAAAGAAGGATTTTCTAAATATATATTTTTAAATAAGGCATTTCAATTATTGACTAATAATACTTCCATTAAAGTTAAATGACTGAACCTAAACATAAAAGCCTGATAAAATGTTTATTTACAAGAAACATGTCAGATGCACTTATAGAGGGTTTTACATCTGAGCTCTTCACATGTACACTCTAAAAAATGCAGGGTTGTGTAACCATGGATGGATGTTGTTGTCCATCTGACCTATGGGTTAAAACAACCCAGCATTTTTAGAGTATACATTGCAAATGCTGTCAGTCAACTTCATGTTATTTGATATTGTGTCAGTGGGCATTTGAACATCCAATTGAGTGTATTAAAATCTACCTTGTTGAGTCTGATAGATGGACAGGGACAGATTGACCTTTCAGTCAAGGTTAATCAAAGCTGTCAGTCTTTAGGACACAGTAGCATAATCTTGTGTGTATGTGTGCCTGGTAATCATCACGTTATAGGGACCAAATGTACCCACAAAGATAGGAATACCAGTAAATTTTTGACCTTGTGGGAACATTTTGAGGTCCCCATAAGGAAACAAGCTCACGAAAGGATGTGTTAATTTTTTACACATCTTTGTTCATTAAGCTTTTAACACATTAATTTTAACACACGGGTGATTCTCGCAAAATTAGACTTAGGAGGTGTCATGAAACATTTTGATAAAAAAGTAAATGCAAAATAAAAGTATCAAAACAAGAAACAGTTACAAACATCTCTTCATGTACTATTTTGCACATGATTTCAAATGACATCATACAAACCAATTTTGTTGTTTTTCCACATTTAAGGGGAAATTTTTCATTCCCGCAACGTGTCCATGACTGGATTTGGGTTCTTTGACATGGAAATATTTATAATTAAAAAAATCTAAAAAATAAAAAGCTTCAGTACATGTTATACTATAAACATTACAGTAAAGAAACATGTGGTATTTGGTGATCATTGGTAAATGTAGAGACAATAATAAGGAATATAAATCATTAAGCCCTCAAGGAACTAACATTTTCAAAAAAAAAAAAAAAATTGGTTGGAACGGACATAATTGACTGTGACACTCAAGATGGCTACCAGGTAAACAGTTCTTATTTTTTCTCTCCAAATAAAAGTTGAAATTTTGTTTGTCATAGTACCTAGACAACTTTTTAGTTCTCATTACCGAAACATGAGTTTGTAAATGCATAGATTTAATGTAATATCATGTTGCGGTAATGATAATTTTTGATAATGATAATCTAAAAAAAAATTTAAATAATTATAGGAAATATTTTAAAATAAGTTGTGTTAAAAGTTCTAGGACAACGCATGTAGTGTGTGCTAATGTGTTAACGCATTTGTTCTATGAATGCTTATAAATCAAACCGAATGATGTTTTCTGTCCATTTCATTACGTCATGGAATTTCCCCACAAGTAATGGAAACCAGAATATGTGTGTGTGTGTGTGTGTGTGTTTTCTGTCTCTCAGTCATTATGATGACACACATATTAATTTCTGAAAGTCACACATCTTTGACATTTACACATAAAATAAGCACATAATAATCATGCTATTTAATTAACCTGATATTTATAAACCAGAGCCTGCATTATAAAAAAAGAGAGGAAGAAACAGGGGGCATAAGGGGCCAGCGCATCAGAAAGGTTCTGTTTTTATATTGATTAGGTGCAGTAATTCATGTTCCTCAAATAAATCAGTACCCTTCAAAATCAAATAACCCCTGTTAAATGTCAGTGTAAGTTCTGCATGACTACCCATAATGCTGTGGTGCAGCGAGGAGGCAGAGGGACATAGTGAGATAACAGGTTATCAGCAATACACAGAGGGACACCATCACACCTAATAACCTGTCACATGAACGGCTTGCCCAGCTATCAATAGCAACTTCTGTAGTACGAAGAGAAATCAGACACTGGAGGGTACGTCAATAAAAAATATCTGCAGTATAGCATAGCCGTCTGTACCTTATTGCTGAAATATGCTTGCAGTGTGGCGACAGAGGGATGCTTCTCAACGCTTCTTTCTACTAAGTCTACATGATCATAAATTCAGTTTGTGTGTTTAAAGACAGAGGCTGACAACATCTTTGTTCCCTTTGACAAGAGTCAACAAAAACCTAGAGTGCAGACCCGCAAGCACAGGTGATAAAGAAAGAGAGAGAGCAGCAAAGAGAAGCTGGGAATAAGGCAAAGAGAAAAAGAAGATGGGAGGGTGAAGCACCTATAAGTAAAAGCGAATGGCTGAGCGAGTAGGCGAGAGAGAGAGAAAAAGAGAGAGAGCTGGCTGGTGAATATTGGCTGGTATTGTTGGGAGAGGAGGGGCCTGCTGTAAAGCTGTAATGGGCTCCAGCTTGTGCAGTGGTGCCGATCCCCACGTTTCCTCCAAACCAGCGGCTTTTCCTCTCTCTGCAGATGCACTTGTACTCGCACTGGCACTGATCCATCACCGCCTTGAAACGTTCTCACACGGATCCTTCGGATTCTCCACCCCACCATCTGACTGAATGACTCTGAGTAGTGATTGTTTTTTCTCTTTGGAAACGCATTGCTACAGTTCATTCATCTCCCACGCTTAAATAAGCTGGATTACATTCCAAATCTGCTTAAAAGAGGAGGAGGAAAATATAACAAGCAGGATCATTCATCTCAATGGACTCTGCACACTTTAAAAGAAGATTGCATTACCTCTCTCAAATCCAGGATTTCTTCTAACATTCCGGAATCCGGACAGATGTAGGGCAGAGCCTGCATCTCATTCAGACCAGATGAGACTTGCTGTCTATACTTCGGAAATTTGTCAGCTTTTGTCTTTTAATAATTCTACAACCATGTGATAGAAGAGATCTGTCCTTGTAAAACGACCCGAGGTTTGGACTTAAAGCTGAGGATACCTCTAAAAAAGAGAGATAGAGAAAGAGAGGTTGGGTCTGCCATGATCTGACAGGTGCACTCTCTCATTCATTTTCTGCCATGAATACACAGCTGGAATTCCGGGAAGAAATGATGAAGGCAGGTTTGATGTAATATGTGAACGATAGACTCTTATCTGTGACGTGTGTGCAATGAGAGATAGGATCGCATCCCCCCACTTCATGAAAGACTGGAGAAGATCTCATACAGCGGTTTGGGTAGATACATTTTAGCATGTTGTGTGGAATTATGTAAAATTAGGCTATATGAGCAGGCACAAGTTTAAGTTCTTTTCCTATTTAGGCTGATTACATATCATCCCATTTTAATTGTATAAATGTTTTATGGTACCGAAATGTGCCCAACAAATCAAAACTGCAGCAGGTGCTAGTTGCATAGAGGCACATCCCTGTGTCATTTAATGATTTTTCACATTAAAGTTTGATAGTTGAAAGCAGGCATGTTTTAAGCAAGCATGTCTTCTGGAATCTAGACTGTTGTTTATGTAAATGAAGGGAAAAATCTCTCTAATAGAATCTGAGTGTGAAGGATGAGATCTCTCAGGGGAATATGAGAGAGAGCGGGAAGTAAACATTTGTTTATTGCATCTTTTATTTAATAATTCAGATGTTAGTCTACATTTGGCAAATGCACCAGAGAGTTTATTATAATCTGAGCTCAACGGATAGCATCGCTTTGATTATTTTACTCAAGTACTGGAATTGAATTCAGTCTTAAAAGTGAGCGTGCTTTTGGTGCTATGAACATTTGGGCAACAACACGTGCCCATCTGTCTAATCTAACGTTACCTTATTCACATCATCATAATTCTGTAGTATGTAAAATTTCACCAGTATAAAGCTAGCATTTATCCAAGCAAACAGATCTGAGAACAAATTCAAAGCTACAACTGAGCAAAGCACACAGACATTCTCAACGATCAAACTTGACTTTCTCACGGCTGGATGCTGCGTGCCGCTCTGATCCGGATTCCCGGGTCGGACCACAATTAACATAGATAGAGGAAAACAGACAAAGGGAAGAACATCAAAGCTGTTTTATGGAGTCCCGAATCGTAACCTCTGATCTCAGGGAGGGATTACTGTAATTAGACTGCAGGGATTGGGACCTACCTTGTGTATATCGCAGAATCAAAGAGCATCAAAGAATCACCGATTCAGGAAACCATGGGCTGCAACATGTGTGTGGTGAACAGGCCAGAGGAACAGTACAGAATCATGTTTCAGGTAAGGACACACACACACACACACACACACACACGCACACATTCTGGTTTCCATGTTTTGTGGGGACATTCCATAGACGTAATGCATTTTATACCATACAAACTGTATATTCTATTCCCCTTACCTGCCCCATGCCCTAACCCCAACCATCACAAAAACCTTTCTTGCACCTTAGATTTTCAATACACATCATCTTGTTAGATTTATAAGCTTGTTTCCTCATGGGGACATCAAAATGTCCCCACAAGGTCACAAAAACACTGGTATTCCTATCTTTGTGGGGACAATTGGTCCCCACAACGTGATAATTACCAGGTACACACACACACACACACACACACACTATTAAAATAATTTTTTTCTCTGGTCTGTGGTTGAGTCTTGAAGAGAGAGAGTCTCTGTTCCTGTATTTGACATTTAAATTCAATGAATGTTCTAGATCACTTAGAGATTGCTGTTAAATCGATATTACATGTTTAATTTAATACCATGTTTTCCTAAAGAACCCTTTCATGCTGAAGCAATTCGAATCTGTTGCTACCTAAAACCATTTTGTCTAATGTATGACTTCACCTCTGACCCTGTTCCTATAATTCATACACAGTATACAGAAACACATTATACCGTTTCTTATCTCAGTTTATGCATGTCACTCCTATGGGGGCTGTAGATCTCCAAGCTGGCATTTAGGACAGCTTTAAAATGCATCATGGGGGTTTTGAGTGACGGTGAAGCTTAAAGCACAATTAAACGAATTCACGACCACAAACCAACTATTTCCTAAACAACAAAAGGACGTCACACTCACATAGTGTTGAAATTTTTTTATAGACTGATATATATGACTATGCTTGAAGAAAAAGTGACTCTTTTTATACCTCATCCACTAGAAAGGTATTAAAGTTTGGTTTCCGTTCTGTCATTTCTCTAACAAAGTGACAGGTCATGTGACTATGATTGATAACTAGATGATATTTATACTGCAGGAAAGTGGAGCAGGAGAGAAGGGCAGATTTGCTAATAATATAATCAGGTCTATAAAATATCTGCGGCTGAGGCATCACACTTTAGGACAGAAAAGATATGCTAAGCGGGAGCTTTGTTGAATTCAGAAGCAGCGTAAAACAAGATTTGAATATGCAAAATATAAAAGCATGCCATGGGTTTGAACACATGGTTTAAGCCCGACTTAATGTAATTAAGTCCAATGTAATGTCACCTTGAATTAAAGCATCTCAGAGTCAAAATCAGCAGGAATACCTTTGCAAAAAAGCTGTTTAGCAAGCAAGGTTATGGGCCTAAATGTAAAAATATTAACCAAACATACTAAGAATAAGTGATGCTTGCCCATGTACACTCTCTGGGTGTTGTTGCCAGAGCGTTTCTTTAAGGTTGTGGAGGCATTCAGAGCTATTTTTAGGAATATTATCACTAGCGTTGACCCAGCGTTGTTTCAAAATTTGACAAACGCAACCTTTTGGGTTGTAATTTAACCTATGCAGGGTTGTTTTAACCCAAAATGCTGGGTTGATTTACAGTGGTGGCCTGTGACTTCATTTTCGAAGGCACACAAAGCGAAGCTCGTCAAAACATATATTTGTGGTTCGTCATGTCAAAATACATGCCTACTGCAGATGCTTCAAAGGTGTTTATGATAAAAGAGACGCTTACGTTTGCCAGATACTTGTGTTCAGTGTTAAGTGAATGTCTTGCGAGTATTTTGTGAACGTGAGCATCTTTTTTTTTACCAAAAACCCTTTCGACGCGTGTGCAGCAGGCACGTTTTTTGACATGACGCATGATGCACATTACATGAAACACCTAACACACATTTTGACATGACGAGCCACAAACATGGCACTCTTAACTAGGGTTGGGTACCGAAAATCTGTGCCAATAGGGAACCGGTTCTAACGTAAACGGTAGTAACCAGACCGAATACGAATGAAAAATTCAGTGCCTGATTTCCTGACTTTTCTTCACCGCCACCTGGTGTTCCGATATGAAGACTTCAGATGCAAAAGCCTCTAAAATGCCATCTGAGATTGTCATTAAAGTGAAATTACTAATCCAAAATATATGAGCTTGATAAAAATGCTCATTTTAGAAGAAAATCTCAGATGGCATTTAGAGGCTTTTGCATGTGAAGTATATATATATACATATATATATATATATATATATATATATATATATATATATATATATATATATATATATATATATATATATATACATATATATATATATATATATATACATATACATATATTTATATATATATATTATAAAAAAAGTTCCAGTACATAAAAGTTGTTTTTTTTTTGACAACGTGTGTGCCTTTTTTTCTAAAGTACCAATATAAGAACCGTTTAAGAACCGGAACCGTTTAAGAAATACAGAGTAGGTACTGGTATCGAATAAAACCCAACCGATACCCAACCCTACTCTTAACACATATTTTGAATTTCTGCCCCTCGGAAAAGAATTCACCAGCTGCCACTGTTTTTATTTTTTTACTATTATTGGGTCAAATAAATTTTTTGGGGGATTTTTAGCCTAAAGACTGGGTTTATCCCTTTTTTAACGCTGGGTTAAAAGTGTACTTAGAGTGTACTTACGGGCCCAAATCAAGAGTCAGGTCCCAGGTATTTTAATATTCATGTTTATAGATGTGTGTGTGGCATTTTAAATGCAATTCTAAGAATCCCCCCCATTTTTTTATTTTATCAAATTGTTTACTTGCTTATGCACTTTTGATCTGCAGATTGTAATAAATCATTGCGAAATGTTATAACAGAAAAGCTTTATTTTCATATAAAAAGCTAAAGTATCTCCCTTGAATCTACCACACAAAATGCCACTTCAGATTCAATTTCCTTCTGTAACATTTAACCTCTACTTGACAAAGGTCCGTTCCACAGCTTGAGTTTGCCGCTCTAAAGTTTTTCAGAGAAAAAATTAGCTTTCTATGCCAAACAGTGATGCCATGCCAGGAAAGGTTGAGCTGTTTCTAATACAGGGTGGATCTTCCACTTGATCTTTTCAATCTCACTTCAATTTCCATTTCGTCTCTCTGTCTTACCCCTCACTGCCCTAGGCTCTTCACAGACGCTTCTGCTCCTTAACCAGATTCTTACTGAGACAGTGAGTCTTCCCTGTGTGAGCCTGTTCCAAATGCTACATACTTATTAGTGGGGGAAAGCTGGAAGATAACAGTAACCCCCTGCCAAATCTGCTGCACGAACACTTGGACCCACTGCAAGAAACAGTATAACATTTTTAACAAAATGACATCACTATGAGACGTTACATGATTGTTGAGGCTTGATAAGGAAAGGTGTGCTATTACTTTTTTAAGCTGTCAGATTTATTTTTACCTAGCAGTGAGAATGGCAAGAAATCCCTAAGACTGACATTGAACCACAGCATTGGGCCATAACTAGGAACCACAGTCTCATATTATAGTGAACTGTGGATGAGAATGTGGTCCCTAGTGTGGCCAGGCAGTCAGTGATCATCTAGCAACTACTCAGAAAACTGTGACAGTTTTGCACGGACAGCAATATTCAAGCAAATTCCAATTACTTAAATATTGTTGTCTGGTCGAATTGCTAATGTCTTTGGTTAACAAAGCAATGAGCCAGTTTAGCTTAAAGTCACACTATACATTTTTTTGACGCTGTAAAAAAGTGTGGATCGATGAGAGTTTTCTTCACCTCCTCAGTGGAACTAGATGAAATCGATGGGACTCACAAATTATGTTTGTGAATGATGTAATGAAATAATGTTTTATGTTATAAGTCAAGCTAGCAGAGTGGCATGATAGAAACAACAACAGAGTGGTGAGCTAGATGCTACTTACAAACTACTAACTCATACAGAGATCTATCAGCATATGACATCAAAGTATTGCAACTTCACAGTACTGCTTTCAAATCTTATTTGCGATACTTTGATGTCATCTGCCGACTGGTCCGACTGAGGTCAAACAAACTTATATCTATAGCAGTAAAAACTAAAAGCGAGGATAACGTAGACACCACTGACAGGCGACGAATAAAGGCGACGTATAATCACACTACACTATTTATTTCATTGACGTTCCCACATTTCATACATATGCAAATGCATCATATCAAAAACGCAAGCTGGTGCAAAGATATTTCGCATTTCGCTGCGTACCAAAGGTCAAGTCTGGTGAGCTCTGACCTTTGAATTCGTATCACATGGAAATGTGACTAGTAAAAAAAACGGTATGCCGTGGCCAAAGACTTTATATTGAGGAAGTACTCCCTGCCCATTTTCACAGTAACATCCAAAAAAGATTTGCATGCTTAAAGTCTATAGTGACCGCCCCTTAAAGGATGGTACACTGGTTAAAATAGCGAATTTCTTAAGATTTAAACAGTGTTGGAAACATTTCGGATAATGTAATTGCACAAGTAAACCAAATATATAACCCATAGTCCTTTCAGAAAAATTCTGAGTTTTTTTGTAATTGTTGCGGGCAAAAATCTTTGATCTTGTGGCACGTTTTCTTTAAAAATGCGATAGAATATGCAGCATATTTATGCAATTTTATGCGATGAAATTGCAGGAACTTGCAAAAATTGTGGGAACTTGCAAAACTGCAGTTGGGGTTTGCAGCTTTTCAATGATGTTCACATCGTGTAATTACGTCACTTCATAAAGTTCCCATAGCAACAGGGGACATGGCTGTGCTTGTGTGAAGTAAATGCAACATTTTTCAACTTTCTGCTAAGATATATGTGACTTTTGCTACAAAAATGTGGGGATTATGAAATCATGCAAGCCCCGCATATTTTGTGTGCAGAAATCTGCAATTTCTGCGGTGAAAGTGCGGCATATTTGAAAAATGCGGCCCCGCATAAATATGCAGGATTTGGCTGATTATGCATTGAATCACGCGTTTTTCTAGTGTGACTGTATAAATTGCAGTTTTCTCCGCGCAAAACATGCGGGGCTTGCATGATTTCATAATTTAAGCATTTTTGTCACATATATCTTAGCAGAAAGTTGAAAAATGTTGCATTTACTTAACACAAGCATAGCCATGTCCCCTGTTGCTATGGGAACGTTATGAAGTGACGTAATTACGCGACCTGAACATCAATGAAAAGCTGCAAACCCCAACTGCAGTTTTTGCAAGTTCCTGGAATTTCATTGCATAAAATTGCATAAATATCCCACATATTCCATCGCATTTTTAAAGAAAACGTGCAGGATTTTTGCCCGCAACAATCACAAAAAAAGGACTGACTGTTCTAGTGATTTAAGGTTATTTTAATGCAACAATCGTACATATTGTTCCCTACTGTTGAAGCACAAATGCGTACAGTCCATATCATACAGGCTGCAACACATGAACACAAACGC
Source organism: Paramisgurnus dabryanus (assembly GCF_030506205.2). Classification (NCBI taxonomy): domain Eukaryota; kingdom Metazoa; phylum Chordata; class Actinopteri; order Cypriniformes; family Cobitidae; genus Paramisgurnus; species Paramisgurnus dabryanus. The sequence goes on from NC_133347.1 coordinate 13,794,001, forward strand.
ACACGTACACACTTTCTCGCACAGTCTTTTATCAGTGTCACGCTCTATGTATGTGAGTGAGTGGCATTCACTCGTGTTTCTGCTCTCTGGCTGGGCACACAGTAATGAAGAGCAGGCAGTTTCTGACAGGCTTCATGGGATGCAGGACAAGCTGCTGCGGGCTTGAATAATACTGGATCATATTAGCCGGCCGGCTCTGCCGAGCGTGTGGAATCGCTATCCGATCACATTCATTTGGCAGGGCCGTCTTCATGGTATACCCAGCTGTGATAATTGCTGCAAAGATTTATTCTTATAATGGGCTTCAGATGAGCGTTGTCTGCAGGATTCCTGTAAATAGATGCTGCATGTTTAGGCGTTCCAAATCGAACCTTTTAGCAAATGCTTTGGTGTTTCTAATCCCGCCTAAACCCCCCCACGACACATCTGATGAGTTTCTCTCTCTCTCTCCTCGCTCAGTCTTTCAGGCTCTACCTAACATACCCTGTCAGATTCGTCTCTATGGGATGCCGTTGCTAAGGCAACTGAGGTCATTAAGCAAGACTTATATGCTTTCTCACTGCAACGCACAGGGATGCAATAATGATAACCAAGATGCACGGGCACACACTCTCAAACCAACTAAATCAGGCGTTTGCTGAAAATTTTTTGTAAATAAACAATCCTTTCATACGGGAGATGTTTACTCCAGACGCTGCGGGAGGTCTCTTCAAACATGCAGGAACATGAAAGGAAGAAAGATGAAACAGTCTATCTTTCACCAGGATCCACACTGACATTTCAGGCACAAGTAACCTTTAACTTGATTCTCTGGTTTCTAGCACAACCTCTGCCCTGCCCTGGCCAGTAGCATTTCAACAGCACTGGAAAGAGTAAAAATCACTATACTTCATCGTGTACATACATCACTGCTCAAGAGACAAGATTTATGGAGGTTATGGTTCAATACAGGGTAGATAGATTAAAGGAGGGATGAAGGGAGAGAGAGAGAGAGACTGGATTAAACCTATTTACAAGAAAGACAAATCATATGGGGATGTGATGGAGAGACACAGGACAGATACAGGAAACGAGGTTTGGCCTGTTGTGTTTTGGGATCAATGTAAACTGTCCAATTTGAAACCTCAAATAGAGTTGACCTAGTTTTCTGCACTGTTCAGAACCTTTGTAAAGAAGATGTTTAGCACTTCTAATGGTTTGTATAACTGGGTCAAGTTGATTGAAAGCAAACAGATTCTACAATTAAAATCTCAAAATCACATAAGAAGTCCTTATAAGTAGGGATGGGATCTGCTGGGAATCCGCACTGTTTTTTATTATAATTAGTAGACATAAAAGGCTCCCAGTAGAGAGAAATGCAACAATAAACAGCCAAGACAACATGAAGCTCATAAACTTCCATACTAATAACCGCTAAGTAATACTCAGAGGTAATGCTTACGGCAAAACAAAGCCATCAAAACAGTAACAGATGCAACAAAAACTGATGTTACACTTTTTTAAAGCAATTAAGATATATCTTCAAAAGTGAGAACTTTACAAAACTATTAGCGTAGTATGGAAAGTAGCTAGTGCTGGGCAAAGATTAATCGTGATTAATCGCACACAAAATAAAAGTGATTTTTTTGCATAATATATGTGTGTGTTCTGTGTCTAATTATTATGTATATTTAACCACACATACATATATTCATTTCAGAATTTTTTATTTATGTATCATTTTTTTTATGTATATATAATATTGAATATATAAAAATATAAATAAATATATATACACATGTAAATGTTTCTTAAAGACATATATACAAATAATTAAACACAGCACGAACTCACATATTATGCCTAAAATCACTTTTATTTTGTATGCGATTAATCTTTGCCCAGCACAAAAAAATATATAAAGAGCTCAGATGCAAAAGCCGCTAAACGCCACCACCGTAAAAAATGAGATAACAATATAGACCGAATGCTACTGGCACGTAATACACATTGATAAAATTCTTTTGCCTCAAATCCTGGCCTCAGGACATTTAGAAATACTGCTTTGTTGGCAGAATTCGTTAAACGCCACATTGATTTTTCAGCAAAGTCCTCTAAGTGCACAATGAATGGAATGAATGCAGACGTACGTATGTAAACTGCAACATGATCTCACGGAAAGTCATGTCATAGTCATGGAAAATTGTATTAATTTATTAAATTCGTTTTTTTATCTTTGAACACGAATGTGTTTGTTGTGTCACTCGCACAAATTTCTATGAATAGTTTTTTGTGTATGTGGCACGACTTTTTTTCATGGCATTTAATGTATTGTTCTCTCATTTTTTTTCTATTTTTACATCATTGTCGCTTGGGGTTGGAGTTAGATTTGGGGTTAGGATGTACTTTTATGTATTGGTTTCTACATGTTTTTCTTCCGCTTTTAAAACTATTCTCGACTGGAGTTAGAGTTGGGGTTTGGATGTCTAAAAATGTAACAGAAAGTGATTCTAACCCTAACCCCAAGCGACAATGGTAAAAAAACAATACATAAAATGAAACGAAAAAAAAAAATTTGTGCAACGGACACTAATTTTTTTTTTAGAAATCTGTGCGAGTGACACGAAAAAGAGGACAGTAAAGAGTGACTGGAGACATTATTGCATGTACTTAAAGGGTTTTGCAGCGAAAGACGGTCTCATTTGTTAAATACCAATGAAGTGACATTTGTGAAAATAAGGCATTTCAATGACTTATAACCATAGACTGTAAAAAAAGATGGACAACACGACATCGCCTTCCTCCATTGTAATAAATTGAAGTCAAAAATGTCCGACCATTTGTATGTACCCAGCAGTATTTGTGACTGCTATCAGTGGCTCCTTCATTAGAAATGCAATTATTCCACCGGGGCAAATGTACAGGGTGAAGGTCAATAGCGGTGTATTAGGAGTTAAAGAGATGTAATTGCTGTCTGCTGGTATTGAACTGATCCACAGCATCACCCACTGAGTTCTGTTGCCTACTTAATCACGTAGAATAAATTCTATCATGGCCTATTCGACACACTGTTGTGTTTCTCTACGTTTCTGAAATGACTAAAACAAAGGATTTATCAAGGGTCTGTATATTACTTGGAGGTACTGTGCGTGCATACACTGTTTTCCAATAAAAATTGCTTGTAATTTCCCTCATGGTCTGAATTATATACAGTAAATAATTGAAAAATGCAAATGCACCGAGCTCATGCCAAACAGTCCTGCATCAATAAGCATTTTCCATGCGCAACATGGGATTGAAAACACATGAAGTCATTTCTGTTATGAAGGCTATGTTTGCCAATACTCCTCTTGCTCCATTAACATTAATTCCAGAAGTCTGTGTACAAACAGTCCATTCGTAATCAAGCCCACTGAAAAGATCAATAAAGAGCCAAACGCAATGAAAAATAAATAGGTTTCCCCTCTTTCAGACAGTAAGACCTTCTGTCAAACAACATTAGGACTGAAGTGAGATTGAGTCTCTAAGGGTCAGCTTCACTCCAGCTTGACTGTTTTGAAAAGAATGAAAGACAGAGATAGAGAGAAAGGTTCATGAGTACTTTCGGTAGCATTAACCTTGTATTGATTGTGGTTAATATTTGATATAGGTTGTATATATTTAGAGTAAAATCACATATCATCTGCCCCTCGCAAACGCCTCTCCTTAATCCAGTTGCTCAATGCAGAAATTCAAAATACTCTCTTTAGTCAGAAATCATACTAACAATGCATATAAACCTGTACTTACCACATGCAGTATATGCAGTACTTTAATACATATGATTTGATAGGCCTATATGATACACTGCAAATGTTTCTTTTCAAAGCTGTCAGTGTTTTCTAAAATTGTACATTGATCTGAATCTTATTTATTTTTCTCTACAGAAGGGGAACACTCTGCGTCCCATTGATGCGGAAGTAAAGGTGCGTATGAAGTAAATGAATTATAACACTCAGATCTGTTTCTGCATTAGCAGTGGTGGAAATTCACTGTACTGTTGTGTACTGTTACATGTGTTGAAAAGATCTGCAATATGCTGCAAGAGCATTAAGTTAATTTTTCCAGCACTGACTGTGATACAAGGCATTAAGTACGCCCACGTTTTCATTAAAGAATGTTTGTACATAAACAAATGACAATAACTTAATTTAAATGCTCATGGTTTTAGCGTGTAATGTTCTATGAAATGCAGGCTACAGTGTCATAATCTAATTATAAGAGAGGGGCATCAAAGTTTTATAACCTGATTTCACTCTTATTTCAATCTTTGACATGGCTTAACTCAGTCAGGATCCAAGATATTAAATATTTTCACAAAATGTTGTTTACCCCTAGTACATTATGTAAAATAATTTTATGTAAAAAAAAATTTTTAGCAAGGTTTTCACATACAGGGTCACAAATTAGATCAGGTCCCATTTACAGTAACAACCTTTGTCTAAAGTACATCCTGATTCAGATTTTCTGCCTCACTGCATCTCAATTTGCATACTATTAGTACTAAATAGTAGTCGAAATTAGATGTCCCATCTAATTCAATGCACCCAAATGTACTATATTTCCATAACAAAAACAATACATAGTGTATTTTAAGGTAATATATTGCTGGTGAATTGGTGAAGCAGGCTCAGTTAATTCAGTGTCAAATTATTTGTTCGTGATTCAAACTACACCGGTCGTACTGTGTGATTGTTTATGCGTGCAACTCGCAGGGACAAATCAATGAAAGGCGTGTTTGTTTCTCTCTCAGTACCTCTTTATTTTCAATTTATATGATAAAGTATGATTTATTTTGCCGCCATGGTGAAACGCCAAAGACAAGCACATTATAGAAAACACTGGCAAAGTTGAGATAAACATACTCAATAATTTCTCACCGTACATAGCAATATTGCCTTACCTTCCGTGCTTTTAAAGTCAGGCAAATGCTTTCCTTAAACTGGTCTCATTATCATAACTTATTAGGCAGTGTTTTAGAATTACCAAATTTATTCGTCACAACACAATCGGCCTCATTTAGACGGGGATGGTTTTTTGTTGACGTACTCCTCCTCTTGCATCCCTACCTTTATCAAGCCCTGATATATAGTGATCTAATGTGATGAAGAGCTCATGCTTGTCTTGCAGTTTTTGCATGTTTGCAGTGTTATTTCTCATGGGGGACATACAGTCTTCCTTGAGTTTTGCTTATTCATACATTCAGGGCCGGCTCATCCTACACAGACGGGGACCTTGTCAAGGGTGCCCACGCAGGTCCACAACACAACGCTAGTGCAGTTTTACAGAATACTCATGGACCTGCTGAGTCAGAAGAAACTACTACGCATGCAGAGACCTGATTATTTGACATGGGTGAAGGTCAATAGGGGTGTATAAGGAGTATGACATTGGGTTCTGACATTTGGCCAACGTTGGGTTCTGACTTCAGAATGACTTTGGGTTCTGACGTCAGTAGGACATTTTGTTCTGATGTCAAGCCTACGTTGGGTTCAAACGTATGACGTTGGGTTCTGAAGTCAGCATGATGTTGTGTTCTGACATCTGGCCAACATTGGGTTCTGACGTTAGAACCCAACATCATATTGACGTCAGCATGACATTGGGTTCTGACGTCAGAACCCAACATCATACTGACGTCAACATGACATTGGGTTCTGATGTCTGGCCAACGTTGGGTTCTGACGTCAGTATGACATTGGGCTATGACGTCTGGCCAACATTGGGTTCTGACGTTAGAACCCAACATCATATTGACGTCAGCATGACATTGGGTTCTGATGTCTGGCCAACGTTGGGTTCTGACGTCAGTATGACATTGGGCTATGACGTCTGGCCAACATTGGGTTCTGACGTTAGAACCCAACATCATATTGACGTCAGCATGACATTGGGTTCTGACGTCAGAACCCAACATCATACTGACGTCAGCATGACATTGGGTTCTGATGTCTGGCCAACGTTGGGTTCTGACGTCAGTATGACATTGGGCTATGACGTCTGGCCAACATTGGGTTTTGACGTATGAAGCTGGGTTCTGAAGTCAGCATGATGTTGGGTTCTGGCGTCTGATCAATGTTGGTTTCTTATGTCTGGCCGATGTTGGGGCCTGACATCAGTATGACATTGAGTTCTAATGTTTGGCCAACATTGAATTCTGACCAACGTTGGGTTCTGATGCATGACGTTGGGTTCTGATGTCAGTTTGACATTGGGTTCTGATGTCAGTATGACGTTGGGTTCTGACATCTCCATTACTTAGAGTTCTGATGTCTGGCCAACGTTGGGTTCTGATGTCAGTATGACGTCGGGTTCTGACGTCAGTATGACGACGTGTTCTGACGTCTGGCCAACATTGGGTTCTGAGGTCTGGCCAATGTTGGGTTCTGACGTCAGAACCCAACATCATACTGACATCAGCATGACATTGGGTTCTGACGTCTGGCCAACGTTGGGTTCTGAAGTCAGTATGACATTGGGTTCCGACGTCAGGCCTACGTTGGGTTTTGAAGTCAGACCTACATTGGGTTCTGACCTCAGGCCTACATTGGGTTCTGACATCAGGCCTACGTTGGATTCTGACATCAGGCCTACGTTGGGTTCTGACGTCAGTATGACATTGGATTATGACGTCTGGCTGACATTGGGTTTTGATGTTGTTTTGACACCAGGAGGATTTCTACTTCCTACTTAAACGGAACATCTGCCCGACGTTAGAGCTTGATGTCAGGCTGATGTTCTGTTATGACCTGATAAATACAGAATTACATTGCTACCCTCTGGGCACATCTTCATAATCTAGTCACCCACAACCCCACTTGCCGGCCCTGCATACATTAATTTTCTCCCTTTCCTTCATAATCTGTTCCCTATTTCCCCACATATTTGATTCTATTCATAGTCTTACACTTCTGAAGATTAAACAACCAATCAGATCAGGGTACAATAATTTTCCATTGCTTTCTATCTTTTCTACCTCTCCTCTTTTTCCAGCTAAAAGGCAGAAGAACATCTCACCTTTCCCAGGACAAAGACGGGCAGCCCCATGACCCTTTGCTGCTTCAGGTGGTACGTAAGGGTCACAGGAGGAGATTGGGCACAGCTGCTGGCACGGCTCGGCTCATGGCCATCACAGACTGCATGGACAATGGCACCCAGACTGACATCAGCTTCCAGAACTTTCTTAGCGGGGACAGAGGGTCATATCCCAGCAGTGGATCACCAATGCCCCCACCCTCTCCTCCTCTTGCACAGCTGGTGGAGCCATACTTGATCAATGACCTGTAAGATAATTTACAATTCACTGCCTCTATATACGTTCTCATTCCTAAGACAAAGCTGTCTACGTAGTATGAATAGATAAATGTTACATGCACTAAATATATTTAAAAAAAAATCTCTCTTTGCAGTCGTTCGCTGGAATATAATGATGCAAATGAGGTGGATCAACGAGAAGAGCTGGAATATGAGGTAATATCCTTTAAACTGCAAACACATGTATAAAACTGTAAACATTGCACTGTTTTTGTTGTTCTAGTACTAAAAAATATATATATTAGTGTTGAACACAATTTGCATGGCACGTTTACAGAAATTACCCCTTTACATCATTTGATGAATAACTGCTGCCATGCTCACAAAAAATATGTAAACCTTTAATACACAGAAAACGCACATATTTTTGTGACTTTGTGAATAGGGCACAATCTATAATAAGTCTGATTTACATAGACAAGTTTTGTAAACAATAACTTAATTTAAATATTCATATATAACTATACTGTGCACATAACACCCGAAAAACCGAACTGGCTATTTGGCTCTTGTTTTGCCTGACTTTCTGTCTTGGTGCATTTTAAAAGCAGAAGGTTTAATCTCTGCCTCATAAGCATCTCTTCTTCTCTATGTGTCAGGAAGTGGAGCTGTATAAGTCGAGTCAGCAAGATAAACTGGGACTAACAGTCTGTTACCGAACTGATGAGGAGGACGACCAGGGAATTTACGTAGGAGAGGTAGGTTTTAGTGTTTGACACAAACATACATCTTTACATTATTAAGATTTATGAAGATAAAAAATAATATTACCGGTATTTGTTCTTAGGTGAATCCAAACAGCATAGCAGCAAAAGATGGAAGAATAAGAAAGGGTGACAGAATCTTGCAGGTATGCGTTTATTGAAATGCATTTTTTATAAAGGGAATGGACTTGAGTGGTGCATTGCTTTTATAAAGTGCTAAGATGATGGAATACACTAACATATAATGCACAATTACATTACTTATTAATAACTATGAAAAATAAATGATGCAGTATAGTTTATTATTTTAACTGTAAAGAGAGATGTTATTATTGTGATGATGGCTAAGGGATGCAGGCTGAGGGATGTCTTGAGACAACAAGCCTATAAATAGAGAACTGCTGTGACTTTTAACACACCCACATAATTACACTAGAGCATAATTACAGAAAACCAAACATGAATAGAGAGGTGATGGTCCCAACAAGTTCTCGGTTTATTTTCTGATGTGACAATGACGCATACCCTGCTGAGAACTCAATTTGGTACGAAACATGAACTCAAAATGTTATTGGATTATTTGACTTTGAGCTGTTACATATCACATATACTGTTCACCTCTTACGAATGGTAAACAGATTTTTTTTTAAATAAATAAAAAAAGGTTTATTTGTTTTTAATGTCATTTTCTTCAAAAGGTAAATATGTTTGATTTTCAAGAATATTTTGGTTTTTTTTACTAGGAAATGAGTCAAAAACTTTGATCAAGAGAACAGGGTTAGGGGTTGTGGTGCGATCCAGTCTCTGGATTGAGGCTGCTTGTCAAGTACCGCTAGCCAACTCATTTACCATTACTATTCTTAGACTTCATGGGCAAGTGAACCTGTAAAGAAACCTAATTAAAGTGATCAAAACACTGTGAGTTAAAGTCTTTGTCTGTCCTACATTAGATTAATGGGGTGGAAGTTCAGAACAGAGAGGAAGCAGTTGCCATTCTGACCCGCGAGAACAGCACCAACTTCTCGTTACTGCTGGCCAGACCGGAGATAGAGGTAAAGATAAATCACATGTAACATGTAAATGACATTGTGAATACACAAATACACACATTTTAAAATCATGACATCTTTTTAATATCTAAATAGTTTATCCTAGACAGCAATGAAATTTAATGGAGAGCCAAAGGAGACTTTTTGTAAAAATGTGACCTAACTATAAAATAAAGGACGGGCTTCACCGGCAATGCTTAGCTAAAGCCAAGACTAGGCCTTAGTTGAATTAAAATGTTTAAAGGTGCCGTAGAATGTAAAACTGTATTAACCTAGGCATAGATGAATAATACTAGCTCTGTACATGGTAATGACATATCGTGAGCCTCAAACGCGATTGTTTTTCTCCTTCTTATTTAAACCTTGTGCATGCAAAAGATAGCTGGAAAACAGGCCAATCTCAACATAACACAGACTGTGACATTACAGGTGAGATGTACGCCCCAACATTAAAATTACGTTAAAAACAAAGTTGTGACTGCTGAGTTAGCATAATATGCTAGTTAATGCGTTTAGGCTAAAGTTCTACTATTAAAGCGTTAGTTCACTCAAAAATGAAAATAATGCATAAATGACTTACCCTCATGTCATTTCAAACTCGTAAGACCTCCAGTCATCTTCGGAAAACAGTTTAAGATGTTTTAGATTTAGTCCAAGAGCTTGTTGACCCTTCATTGAAAATCTATGCACGGTATACTGTCCATGTCCAGAAAGGTAATAAAAACATCATTAAAGTAGTCCATGTGACATCAGTGAGTCAGTTAGAATGTGTTGAAGCATCGAAAATACATTTTGGTCCAAAAATGACGACTTTATTCAGCAGTGTCTTCTCTTCTGGGTTTGTTGTGAAGCGCATGCGCAGACTAAAATCACGTGACTGCAGTGACGTGGATGAGGTGTTATCCTCAGCTGAAGTTTTTTTCCCAAACTTAAAGCGTCGCCCTCAGACTGTAAACAAAGCCCGGGCGCACAAAAAAACACCTGGGGGGCACCAGATAACACGTCAGCCGCGTCGTACGTCATCACTGCAGTCACGTGACTTTCGTCTCGTGCATGCGCTTCACAACAGACGTCAATGCTGAATAAAGTCATAATTTTTTGACCAAAATGTAATTTTCGATTGCTTCAATACATTCTAACTGACCCACTGATGTCACATGGACTACTTTAATGATGTTTTTATTACCTTTCTGGACATGGACAGTATACATATTATTTAATGCATTCTTTGGCACCTTTAACCATCTTTTATAAACATGCCTTGGAAAGGGATGTTACTGGTGTGTATATTGAGACAAAATCAATGGCACTGGTATATTTTAAGATTTGTCAGTGGTATTTATTTTAAGTTGAGACAGCTCAAACACGTGTTATAGTCTAGGTCTATCTTAAGCATTGTTTGTAAGTTTTAGTTGAGATCTCAACGATATTGAACACAAACTGATCTCTCATTTGCCAAAAGTATTTCAGTATGATTAGCATCCATGTTAAATGTACAGCTCAATGCTGTTACTGTATGTCATCATTTGTCTTGCAGGTTTTTATTTCTCTGTTTAAATTTTTAGGAGAAACATTTAAAACAAAGCTGATACCAAGACCTTTAATAATTCACCTGATGTATCAAAGAGCAACCTGTACGCACAAACACACTTAAGCTTAAGTGTATGATAAAGCACACACGCTCTGATGTAAAAACAGGCTTTTTGTTGCACATGCAAAGTTAATGGACCCACTCAATCCCCAAACAGCAACATATCCTTAAATTAATGGCTTATTTTGCTGAAGGAAGGAAAACTGCTCTCACATCACTCAATGTCTCAATCATGTGATCACTCTTAGTGATGGGCGCCAGGGATTCGTGGCAGTTCCATTAACACTATTCCATAAGGAGATGAAGAGAAAGAGAGTGAGTGAAGAAAGATGCTTTACAGAAGTGAAGCCCACCATTAGGAAGACATGCAAATAGGGTTTGATGGAAAGGTCTGAAAGATAGATGAAATAAAGAGGTACAAGCTAGATTCAAAGGAGAGAGTAAGACAAATATTTGTGTTTTTCCCATTAAGATGTTCCCGAGTTGCTTAAATCAGATATTACTAAAACATAGATATCATATAATATATCATAGATAACATTTTATCTTTGTTCATTACAAGGCACAACATTATCTGTTTAGTTCAATTGCTGTACTGTTATTGTAGAAGTACAGTGAAATTCAATAAAACTCTGCATAACAAGCATTGAGCTTTTACTTATGCCCCAGGGGCAGTAAAATTTTGTCTGTAGGTGAAATTAACATTTAATGTTGCATTTAATGAAAGTTTAATAGGACGTTTTGCTCTTGCACCAGTGTTTATGCTGTATATATGACTCTAAGATGGGACTCTGTGACTTTATGACTGTGAAACTGTGTCAATTTTGCCGCAATTTCTGGGGAGCCAGTGGATATATTGGAGAAATGGCTGCTGGTTATTGTGTGCAGCCAGCTAAAATCATCTATCATGAGCACAGCCGTCAGCTAATGAATAAAACAGGGAGCTCATTTCAGCCAACGCACAGCACTAACAAGATCAGAACAAAAAGAGGCCATTTCGTACCTCTTATTCTCATCTAGAGCACTCCCAGCTTCACAAAATGATTAATGATGGACTGAAGAATAAAAACAAGGGGAGCTGTCAAATCTGGATTGAAATAGAAAGAGACAGATAAACAAAAAAGAGTTTGTATGTATGGGAAAATAATTACAGGTTTACTTCATCAAAAAAAGATGAGAAAGGCAGAGATGCTTCAGAAATGTCAAGGGCTGCAGAGTTGCATAAGTCTGAGATAGAGTCAAGTCATATTGCAATTGATTATTGTCCTAATACCATGGGTAAAGATACTCAGGGAATACACATCAATAAATCTGTACGCTCAACTACTTGCTGCAGTACATCACCATTGAACATATAGATTTCTGTGTAGATATCTGTGTTGGTTAGAAAACACCTGACAAGTAAATAATTGTAAATATAGTTTAACATTCATATCTCTCATATCTCAAGTCTCTATGGCTAGTGATATGAATTATTTGTATAGGCTAATATACATTTCTGTATCTACTATAGTCTTTAGTTTATGCTACATATATTACACATTTATTAGCTCCATGAAGATCATATACTATACAGTATGCTTTTTAAATAGCATTGAAACATAAGGGTTTACTGTGGTATTAATAAAGTGGTAGCTGGTCACACACCTCACGTTTAACTAAGGTCTGCTCTTTTTTGGATTTGCACATTTGCCATTGTGTTTTTAAAGCGCCATCTAGTGGTAGATATATATCTGTGCATTTTTTGAAATTCAGTTTTACACAGATTTAGTGTTTCTGTAGCTCGGTTAGTATAGCATTGCGTTAGCAGCACAAAAGGTTATGGGTTACGGCGACCAGATCCCCCCATTTCTGGGGACAGTCCAGTTTTTAGGTTTTGTCCTCCACAAACCCCCAATAAAAAGACAAACACTCAAAAAGGTTTTTAATTCATAGATGATAATAAATAAGATTTTAATGATATTTTGACCATTGAACTAGGAAATGCTTGGTCACCTTATTATGGGTTAAATTCCAACTGAATACAGTTACTGAAATAAAATATGCCGCTTGAATGCAGTGTAAGTCACTTTGAATAAAAGCATCTGCCAAATGCATAATTTTCGACATCTCACTTTTCCTAATTATTAACTTTCAATGATGCTATGCTCCTTAAGCTCATAAAAAAACTTAAAGAGTCGGTTTCCCGGACAGGGGAAGAAAGCTGTCCAAACTGAAAACAACTTGCACTGACATATCTTAAAATACATCAGTGCCCTTTGTTTTGCCTTAAAATGCACACTATTAATGTTTTAGTAAGGCATGTTTGTCAAAACTAGTTATATTTCCTAATTAAACTAAGGCCTAGTCCTGGCTTAAGCTAATCCCTGTCCGGGATATTGTTTATTATAAAAGACTAACTTTTTCATCTCTTTTCTAGACGGAAACTAATCTGGACCCAGAGGAGCTTGATTGTGATTTACCTGTGGGGATGAGTGTGGACACTCTTAATACTTCCCCCCTGTCCGGTCTGTATCATTACCGCCAACAAAGAACCCAAGCAGACATTCCTGAGGAACATCGGGACATGCCCATGCTCAACCTAGCCACCCTCAGCAACAGCCAGGAGCTTGACAGCGGTGTGGGCCGAACCGACGAGAGCACAAAGAACGAAGAGTCCTCGGAGCATGATATTCTTCTGGGTGACGAGCAGACAAGCACCTCCAACACAAACGCCACCAACACACCCGGCAGCCTGCGCAAGTTCAGGCCTGGCAGGAGCGGAGGGGGGAGTGAAACTCCATCTCCACTGTTTCCTCTAAGAGAGCTACACCTCAGTACAGACTCGCTAGACTGTGGCAGCGTTGGAGGCGGATACCTTCACGACCCTGTCAGTGGCATGATAATGCCGGGCTTAACAGAAGAGGAATGTGAGAGATACAGGGCGCTTTTGGAAATCAAGTGTCGCTATGAGAAGAGGATGAAAAGTGTCAAGAAGGTCCAGGAAAAGTGTCAAGAAGACGGGGGTGAGGAAGAGGCCTTAGATGAAAACTGCAACGAGAACCTGACTCCGCACGAGATGGCGCTTTTGGAAGAAGAGATGAGGCACCTTGAGTTCAAGTGCAGGAATATTTTAAGGGCCCAGAAGATGCAGCAGTTAAGAGAGCGCTGTTTGAAAGCGTGGCTAATGGAGGAGGAAACATCTGGCAGGGCATCTGCTGAACCACAGGGGTCTCCTATGCATGGGTTGTCTGACATCAACGAACTGCCTGAGAAAGAGCGATCGGACAAGGACAGCACTAGCGCTTACAACACCGGGGGAGAGAGCTGCAGGAGCACACCAATGGTGAGCGAACATCGACTTCCTGTTTCTCAAGTGGATGAGTCCACAAGTCCACTACCTAGCAGACACAGAGATCGACCAAATTGGAGCGAACGGGGACGAGCAAGCCTCAACAGTTCTTATTCACCGGGCAGCTATAAGAAGTTTCAGACCAACAGTGCTATCCACCAGAAATTTCACTCACTTTCACGGGAAGGGTCCACTGTACGTCGCGTGCCAGATGGTGGAAATACTAGGATAAGTAGCCATGACAGAAACGGTGGTCGAAGTGCAGAATCCAGTCCTTACTTTACCCGCCGTCGACATTCCAACTGCTTCACTCCCGAACGGTACCAGAGTTGCATGCATCTGGGATCGTCCCTTTCCGAGAGTTCCGGTCCCATCGATAGAGCTGTGGAGGGAGAAAGTGAGGCACCGGTGGGCGGTAGCGACCGCGAAAGTCATAGGAACAGCACCTTTGGGCCTCTGCCTCACCCCAGCCCGGTAAAGCTCAACCTTGCATTACCCCTACCACTTCCCCCTCCTTCGCCACGCATGGAGTGGAAGGTGAAGATAAGAAGCGATGGGACTCGCTACGTGGCCAAACGTCCCGTCCGAGACAGACTCCTGAAGGCTCGCGCAATGAAAATCCGCGAAGAGCGTAGCGGCATGACTACAGACGATGATGCCGTGAGCGAAATGAAGATGGGCCGTTACTGGAGCAAGGAAGAACGTAAACAGCAACTGCTGAAGGCCCGTGAACAGAGACGACGCCGGGAGTTCATGATGCAGAGTCGCTTAGAGTATCTGCGAGATCAAGGACTGGATGTTGGGAGAGAGTGCCAACTAGAAAAAAGCCAGACGACGGCATCGATCCTGGAGCTCAGTCAGAAAAGGAGCTCGAAGAAACGCAACCGACGCATACTGGACAACTGGATCACCATTCAAGAACTACTAGCACATGGTTCACGATCTCCGGATGGGACCAAAGTGTACAATGCTCTTTTGTCTGTAACCACGGTTTAGAAAGTAAACAGCAAGGAAGAGGAACTCATTGTAATTATTTTTTCTGAGCACAGTATTTCTTAACATACTGTATCAACGACAAATAACTATTGTACGTCATGTATCGATTGCAGAACTGGTGCTACTCAGTTTACTTTCTTCATCAATGAATGTCACAGACTCCAAACAAGATTAACAATGTACTGTATTCCAGCTCGGGGCAACCATCTGCTTTCATGGATTTCATTAAATTGTTCAAACTGAACACAGCACATTGCTGGTTAACAAAGACACATGGAGGACTATGAGTGTTGACTGAGCATAAACAAGCACAAGACACACACTGTACACAAGCAAACTGAGCATTTTTAAGTGAAAATCTCCTCATTACAAAAATGAGACAAATGTTACTTGTAAATCGGTAACAGCTGCACAAAGACAAGCAACAATATCTTAACTCATTTGCGATTTTGTAAAATCAAGCTTTTGTATAAATTATTGTGTATGTACAATATAGCAACCCAACTATCAAGTGCTTGACCAGTGTAGACACAATCACCATACATGATGCTTAACGCTTATACAGCTTATTTGTGATGGTTTACGACAAAGACAATGTAAGCAACGTTTTATCTGAATGTCCACCCTTTTTGAAGTGAACAAAAGCCTGTGTGACCTAAAAAGAGCACATAACCACCAGCAAAAATGAAAGCACACACTTGAGAACCCTGAAATGTAACCAGCTCCAACATTACTACTGATTGTACATTTGAATACAGCAGAATGTTATTAGGAATGTCAAACCCGATCGCGAGGAAAAGACACGTATGTACATTTTTAGCATTTTTGTGTTTGGAGTACTTTGATAAATTACTCAGATTTTGTAAAAAAAAAAGGCCTTACAATTTTTTAAAACTCCCCTTGTTGGTGATGGTCACATGACCGGGTCAACTAATTTTGCATGATTTTGACTATAATATACATTACAGAAACCCACAATATCAATATCTCAGTGTACAATGTACCGTGTGTGACCAATAGACTTTATCCAGCATTTAACTCTCTTGGTGTTAGAATGTAGAACTCTATGGTTATACTCATATGATACATGTGGATTGATATCAATAACCCTAATTACCAATTGTTTAATGTGCATTAATTCTTGAGTGGTTAATTCAATGCATTGCTGACAGAATATACCCATTTAGATGAATAAAACCATTTTGTATGCTTAATATAAATCATTTGTGGTGGTTTCATATTTAAAAACATGGCACGCACGCACGCACACACACACACACACACACACACACACACACACACACACACACACACACACACACACACACACACACACACACACACACACACACACACACACACACACACACACACAGGTTTCCATGTTTTGTGGGGACATTCCATAGACGTAATTATTTTTATACCATACAAACTGTATATTCTATTCCCCTTACCTGCCCCATTCCCTAACCCCAACCATCACAAAAACCCTTCTGCTACTTCACATTTTCAAGAAACATCATTCTGTTTGATTTATAAGCTTGTTTCCTCATGGGGACATCAAAATGTCCCCACAAGGTCACAAAAACACTGGTATTCCTATCTTTGTGGGGACAATTGGTCCCCACAACGTGATAATTACCAGGTACACACGCACGAAAAGAGAGAAACACACAACAGGTAGTCACACAAAAATATTGTCTGATGTCAGAAATAATAATAATAAGTCTTTCCAACAGCAAGAACATGTTTTATAGAATGAGAGCAATAAATTATCACATAATCTCTCTGAATTCGTTTTGCATTGTAACCTCATACATATATACAAATAAAATTTCATACAATTAATTCTTCTTAAATATAGGAACTGCTCTTACACACACATACTGATACAATTTTACAATTACAATTCGTTCCGAGCCCCCCCGCCCCAGTCCTTAAAATGTAAACAATTGTTCATGTTCCCATGCCCAGTCCCATATTGATTCCCAGTCCAGTGCAGAGTAAATATGGCATGTTTATATCAACTAATATATACATTCAGGTTTATACAGCGTCATTCAGCTAAGTGCAGATACACATGCAACACAGGGCACAGTGGCGCAACACATTAGCATGTCTAGAATCCAGTACACACGTTTAGAAAAAATACTGGATTGATTTTTTTTAACATCATACATCTCTGCTGTATCTGTGTTTGAGCTCAGCATGCCCAAGCACTCAGAACTGTTAATACAAGCACAAGAGCAAAGCATTAGAGCTAGAGAGAAGCTAAACCCACGGCAAACCCAAAGGAAAGAATGAAATGTTGGAAATGGTACTTAAGATTCAGATCGTGTAGTAGCTTATGAAATCAGATAGGGCATAAGCACAAAAAGACAAAACACTCAAAAATGAAAATGCTGTCACTATTTACTAACCCTCATGTCATTTTGAACCTGCATGAGGTTCTTTCAAAAACAGCAGTTTAGCAGAATGTCAATGCAATAAATGTGGAGGGACTGCCAGGCTTTAAAAACACAATATACAGTACTGGGCAAAAGTCTTATGCTATGCACACACCAAACGCGGGGCATCGCGTTACTCGCTTTAGATTACTCGCGGGATTTAACTTCATGTTATGCGAATTTTTCGCTCAAGTTGAATATTTTCAACTTGGGCGAAGACACGTTTGAGGCGAATAGCGCGTGTTTTCGCAGCAAATGTGACGCCCATAACGGGTCATTCGCAAAAATCTGAACTTCGGCGGATTTCCGAGACGCATTAACCAAACAGGACCTTGCTGTAGTAGTGACGTGATTTCAGAAAGCGAACGGAGTGGCGGAGTCGCAGAAGCCCCTCCCATGACGCTAATTTCCTCTTGAATTTCTCGAATGACTAGAATTTCATACGCGAATGAACTCAAATGTTCAAGCGTCTAACTACCATGTTTTTACCGCCTCTAGCGTGCCGACGGATCCACAATTCAGTTTGGCAACGCATGACGTCACCCATTAAAAGTGAATGGGAAGTGTTAACGCGTATGCCCCGTGTGAATGCACCGTAAACACAACATAAGACTTTTGCACAGTAATGTGGATCACATCATAAATCAAAAGTATAGCAAAAGTGACTTATGCATTTTATACTGTAGCATGTCTTTTGAATCATAAGATCATACCGATATAAAAAAAACTAAAATTAAATTCATTATTCAGAAAAAAACTCCCTTAAGAATCTTGCTTGACACAAGTGGTCATCAATTACTTTCAAAATTGGAAAAGAGCAGAAATTTGGCTATAAATAATGTTTTAGAAGACATGAGGGTGAAAGAATTATGACAGAAATTTCATTACAAGGTAAATCACTGCTTTATGGTTTCTTCCAGTCATGGGCAATACAGGAAGATTTAAAGTACTGGAATCCAACCGATCACATTAAATGTGGGTGAAACAAAATAAAAATTATAAAATGTAACAGCATAAATTCATAATTTAAAATATATATTTTTATCCTAGTTGGACTTATAAGAAAGTATAATTAATATTTTAAAAGTACAAAAATAACTGCCCCAACACAAACACATCTTTAATGTAATACTATGAATGATCCTGTGCTGGCCTATTTTGGGTGTCAATGGAGAGAAGTGACAAAGAAAGGGACGCAAATGGTAATGAACCTTTGGATCCTAGGCACTGATGAACTTTAACTTGTGGATGTGCAAAATCAGAAAATGTCAGCAAAAGTGTACTCTTCACATATA
The DNA here is from genome assembly GCF_030506205.2 of Paramisgurnus dabryanus. Lineage (NCBI taxonomy): Eukaryota > Metazoa > Chordata > Actinopteri > Cypriniformes > Cobitidae > Paramisgurnus > Paramisgurnus dabryanus. Next base: position 13,812,746 of record NC_133347.1, read on the forward strand.
AAGATATTTTACTGTGAACAAGTGTGTGTGCATATAGGTCCCTAAACGCTTTCATTTAAAAAAAATAAGTGGCCACTGACATTGGACATGCAACTCGGCATTATTTTACAATATTAAAAGAGCGAGCTGCTCAAGTAAGTGTGTATGGCTTCTGGCAACAACGACGCTTACATGGATACATTTTTTTTTACATAGATAATATCATTTTACAAACTTGCTGCAAAACATTTACCTGAAATCATTCCAATTAGTTTGCTAAACATTAATTTGTACACGAGGAATCTAACCTGTCTGTCTTTCTAAAAAAAGCTCTTAAAAAACAATCGGCACAGCACTCCGCTAAAACACATCCATAATATTAGTAGTTGCTTTTACACCAAAAATAGCAAGAATTATATCAGTAGTATTTGACATCATAATAGTAATAAATCCACCCACAAATCACCCAAATCCAGTGGTTCTTTTCTTCCAAGATATCATAACTGCACATTTTAACTGCCTTGTTTTGACGCCGTACAAAACCAAGTCCAGACCTAACTGTAGGAATACAGTGGCCCTCATTCTGTTTATCCGAAGGTGGTCCAGAGAAAATATCCAGTTGCATTACAACCTTATTCATCTCAAACCACCGATGACTTTACTGTAGGCACTAAGGTTATGTAATGAATTGCCAAATATAGATGTATCATTGGTCAGATGAGATTGTATAAACAGCTATAGACAGAATAAAAGAGGGAAATGCACAAGCTGAGGTAACAGCAGGGGTGGTGTTGAGTTATATGTACTGATCAGTGATTGGTGGCTGAGTTTGGTGAAATCACAAGGTCTAAAAAAAATGTATGTTTACACGAGTATCTTTTTTGAAAACGGGCAATGTAGAGTTTCGCATGGTGATTTCTTAACTAGCTTAAGCACCAAGACTTCCTTGGTCGAAAAAAGACAATGCTGATGCGTTCTGTTTTTGTTGGTGAAGCATAGCTACTGAATGTTGATCCACCATAGCCAAACCAGCTCGAACCAGCATAAACCACCCTGAACTAATAAAGAAGTTCTTTGAAGTACCAGCAAATTTCAGCAAGAAATAGCGGACCTGTTACAAACCTGACAATGAATAACAAAAAGTATTTTTAAAAATAACAACGTTCCTACACCCTGTTCCTCCACTCACAAGATATACAGAAATGTCTCAAAAATGTTATTGGCATCCCTCAAAAAGTGCATTCTGGCCCTTTTTATACTTCTGACGAGAAACTGATTTGAAAATTTGAGGAATGTATTCATAGTTTTCTGACTGACCCTGAAATGATTGTCATCTGAGACACATGAAAACTTAAAGAGACTACAAATAAAAGTTTAGTTCAAGTCCCAATTTCTGCTTTATTTTGCAGACCTCTGTCCGGTTTGGTCCATGCTTCCTCAGTTTTTAAAGCGGAAAATCTCAGCATACCACCTTTACAGGGTTACATTTGGTCTATTTCAATCCAGAATCTCAGTTTGATTTACATTGGCACCCCCTTCTTCAAGTAAGCTTCACCTTTGGCAGCAAAAACAACTCTTTAAACTCTTTTTCAATGCTTCTTCACTGTCTTCCTTCATCACTTTTGGCTTCTCAGAACTTCAATAGTAGAGTAGATGCTGATGCGGCCAATGTCTGCAATGGCTGCCAACAGCGAGTGTTTTGCCTGTATTTAGGCTAACACTGGCCATGTAGCCGGCCATGTTCCCGCTCTCCTGCGACATCTTGAGGCTTTACACATGAGGGAAGCGTATGTGGAAGTAACAGAGTCTGAGTATGGTGTGCTTCCTCTTGCCTGGGCTTCGGCTCCTCTGCGTTGGGACTCTGACCCTGCGCCCTCTTCCGCGGCTTACCCTCACACCACCGTGCTGATGCGGTTGATAGGTTTGGATTTGGAGCTGCCGCCCGTGCTGCTGTTGCTGGCTCCGCTTCCTATTCCACCCCCTGGGCCACCCGGTTGGGCCCCCATGGGCCCGGGAAGCTGCGGGGCATGCGGTGAGAGCGGGGTGAGAGGAGTGAGTGGGGTATGTGGTGAGGACGGAGGGGGTAAGGGGGAGTGTGGAGGAGGGGGCGGGATGGAGGAAAGGGGCGGGTACTGCGGTACGTAATGGCTGGCGCCCTGGGGTATGTGGCGAGCGGTGATGGCGGATGGCGCCTGAGGGGGAGGGGAGAATACGAAGTGAGGTTGATGGGCGGAGTGATGTAGTAGAGGGTGGGGGCTGTGGACGTGACCGGGATGGCTGTGGATATGAGAGTGAACGTGGGAGTGGGCGTGTGGGTGGGGCTGAGAATGAGACAGGGTGAGTGGAAGCTTGCCGGTAGGACCGGGTGTGCGTACGTGGCGTATGGTGTTGAGGTGTGCGTGGTAGAAGCTGAAAGGGCCGGTGGGGGAATGGGGCGAATGTGGGGAGAGAGGCGGAGGGGTGCAGGCCATGTTGCCGT